>NC_059108.1:147366892-147701476 GCF_020740685.1 Jaculus jaculus
CTGAGCTGAGACTGTGGGTATTTAGAACATACTTGCCCTCTTAATAGCCGCCAGGAATATCTGACAATTCAGAAAGTTCTCAAACACTCTCACTTCTGGGGTAAGAGCCACTGTCCTCATATTGTTCAACCTGGCTTCAAACTGGCTAGATAATTAAGAATGACCTTAGAGGGCTGGAGAAGTGGCTTAGTGGTTAAGTGCTTGCCTGTGAAGCCTAAGGACCCCGGTTCGAGGCTAGGTTCCCCAGGACCCATGTTAGCCAGATGCACAAGGGGGTGCACACGTCTGGAGTCTGGAGTTCATTTGCAGTGGCTGGCATGCCCATTCTCTCTGTCTCTCGCTCTCTGCCTGCCTGCCTGCCTGCCTCCCTGCCTCCCTCCCTCCCTCCCCCCCCGTCACTCTCAAATAAATAAATAAATAAACAAAAAATTTTTAAAAAATAAAAAAAAAGAATGACCTTAGAAGCGGCCATGGTGGCACACACTGTTAATCCCCGCACACAGGAGGCAGAGGTAGGAGGATCACCGTAAGTTTGGGGCCACTCTGAGAGTACATAGTGAATTCCAGGTCAGCCTGAGCTACAGTGAGACCCTACCTCAAAAACAAAAAGAATGACCTTAAACTTCGGATCCCCAGATTCACCTCCCAAGTGCTAGGCTATATACTACCACACCTAGTTTATGTGGTGCTGGGGCTCAAACCCAGGGCCTCTGGCATGCCAGACAAGCTCTACCAACTGAGCTACAGCTGGGAGGGGCACTGACAGAAGTCCAGCCACCTAAGGTGATCTTTTACACATCTTACTACAAAGAAAGGAGCAATACAATTACATTTGAAATGCTCCTTTAATTAACCTGGGCCAGGGAGGGTGGTCTGGGATCCCAACACTCCAGGGGCTAAGGCAGAATGGCTGCTGGCTTGGAGGCTCACATAGGGAGCTACTGAGTGAGTTCCAGGTCATCATGGCTAGAGTGGTACCCTGCCTCAAAAAAGAAAAAAGTGCCGGGCTTGGTGATGCACGCCTTTAATCCCAGCACTTGGGAGGCAGAGGTAGGAGGATCTCTGTGAGTTGGAGGCCACCCTGAGACTACAGAGTGAATTCCAGGTCAGCCTGGGCTAGAGTGAGACCCTACCTTGAAAAAAACATGCTGGTGAGATAGTAGACTAGACGTCAAGAAATGGGTCTGGATGTGAGAGGTTAGCTGGGGGTATGGAGGCTGACACTCCAGCTGAAAGAACACATCCCACCTCCTGACTTCTACAGAATGAAGGTCTCCAAATAAACGGCCTGGCTGACCACAGCCCTTTAAAGCAGGGGCTCTGGAGATCATTCTCTCTACAGGTGAAACTGGGAGGAATCAGAAATGGCAATGCAGGAGGGCCTCCCTGGGACCTCCCTGGCACCCTGGCTCTTCTGCTGGGAGGCACGCTGGCAGGTATGCTTTCAATCCCAAGACCACCCTCAAGGGGACCTGTCTGTAGTTAGTGGTGGATTTCCACTAAAGGGTTTTGGGCACCCAGCCCCAGAACCATGGAGCAAGAGTAGCAACAGTCTCGTGTGTCTTTACCCTATCAGTTTTCAGAAACGCCACTCTACAAAACAACCAGTGTCTCTTACACACTTTCAATCACTTGAGATGTCTGTAGTATCAGATGCTTACATAACTTCACCACAGTTTTTTTTTAATTGTATATTTATTTATATTTGAGAGCAACAGACATAGAAAGAAAGAGGGAGAGAGAGAGAGAGAGAGAGAGAGAGAGAGAGAGAGAATGGGTGTGCCAGGGCCTCCAGCCACTGCAAAAGAACTCCAGACATGTGCGCCCCCTTGTGCATCTGGCTAACATGGGTCCTGGGGAACTGAACCTTGAACCGGGGTCCTTAGGCTTCACAGGCAAGTGCTTACCCGCTAAGCCATCTCTCCAGCCCAATTTTTTTTTCACCACGGTTTTTGAGGTCTAACCTTTTTTCTCCCCAACTAAGAAAAGCAATCACACCCACTGGATCTCTTAGCCTTCCAGATCCCCTTTGATGGGACAAGTGGATGGTGAGATACAGAGTTAAGTTTCTGATAACAAGAGCAAAACTAGTTGTCAATTATCTAATTGCTAAATTATCTAAACCAAAAGGCAGTAAATATGAATATAGAGCAGCTGCTCCCTGGAGGCCAAAGGGAAATCATAAGGCAACTAAGAGATGAGAGAAATGTCAGTCTGTGTCCAAAGAAGGCCACAACCTTTCCTGGTGCTTTGTCAAAGAGTTTGCTGCAAGGGAGCCATGGGGATAAGCAGCATATTTTCCTGTCCTGGAGGGTAATTCTGATACACAGGAAGACTCTTAGAGGTTCACATGAATTTTAGTAACACAGACCACAGAGCAAGCTGCTGGGGACTGAGGAGATGCTCGGTGGTAACAGTGCTGGTCATGCGAACATGTAGACCTGAGTTTGGATCCCCGGCACCCATGTTAAATGCCAGGCATGGTGGTGCCATCTGTAATCCCAGCACTGGGAAGGGGAGATAGGAGGACCTCAAGTTTGTTGTCTAGTCTAATCATTGAGCCCTGGATTCACTGAGAGACCCTGCCACAAAGAATAAGGTAAAGAATGACTGAGGAAGAACACACACACACACACACACACACACACACACGCACACACACGCACACACACACACAACAGTAATGCCCAGGCGTGGTGGCGCACGGCTTTAATCCCAGCACTCAGTCGGCAGAGGTGAGAGGATTGCCATGAGTTCAAGGCCACCCTGATCTACAGCGAGACCCTACCTCAAAAAAAAAAAAAAAAACAGCTAGTTGAGAATGCTACAGGCTCACCTCTGAAAGGGCATGTCACATGTCTATTCTCTGTGTCACGGGGTGGCCCCAAAGTGGAAAGTTTGGGACATACTGATAGTCATCTTCTATGCAATAAAAATGTCCCAATTATTTTCCCACTCCAGGCCAGTCACACAGCAAAGGACCCTGAGGAACACTTCAGAGAACTGCAGGTTCCAAGTCTCCATGGAGAAAAACAGGAAAGGCTGGGTGTTTTTCAAGATAGATACAAATGAATCCTACAATTTCTGACTTTCTACCCAACTCTTTTCTCAACTAACCTCATACAGTCACCTCTTCAAAGGCAACAATTTTATCTGTGCATGCAGCTGTCATTAGATGCTCAAAACTGAAGGGACAACGGCTGAAAAGAGAAATGGGAGACCACTCAGAAGTCACAATTCTATAAGCAAACTAGGGTCCTCTGGCTGGATCCAGTGCTCAGCTCCACTCCCATTAAGACCATTTCACTTGTAGCTCCCAGTAAATGATTTAGCATCCACTACAGTTCTTGTAACAAAAGGCCACTCATTTATTAGGCATCTCATCCTGCTAAATGCTTTTTTTTTGGGGGGGGGGTTTCGAGGTAGGGTCTCACTGTAGCCCAGGCTGACATGGAATTCACTACAGAGTCTCAGGGTGCCCTTGAACTCATGCAATCCTCCTACCTCTGCCTCCCAAGTGCTGGGATTAAAGGTGTATGCCACCACGTCCGGCTTTTTTTTGAGACAATATCTCACTCTATATCTATAGCCCAGCCTGGCTTCAAACTCATGATACTCTTACCTCAGCCTTTCAAGTGCTGGAATTATAGGTCTGTCCTACCACACATGGCCTAAACATCTTTTCACCTTACCACTCTAAGAGGTGGATAATAGTTCCTACTTCTAGATAGGGAAGTTGAGACACACAGAAGGTGAAGTAACTTGTCTAAGACCCATGGTCACATGGTCCAGATGGCTGTATCCAGGGTTCCCGGTCTTAACTATGGCAGAACCCTGGTGCCTGGACCTCCCAGGCACGCATCATCTGGACCAAAGAAAGGCAGCAGCTGAAGCATGCATTCCAGTGGTAACTAAGACACAGGCTCTTTATGCCCAATAATCCCACCTCAGGTGGGTATGGTAGCACACACCTGTTATCCCAATACTCAAGAGACTGAGCAAGAAGGTGAGTTCCAAATCAGCCTGGGCTCCACAGTGAGGTCCTATTAAAAAAAAAAAAAAAAAAAAATCCTAGCTCATCTACAAAAAGTCTGCCAGGAGGCCCAGAACATAAGCCACCTTTGCCACCTTTTAATATACCGTCTCCTCCTACCTTGCGGGGAGGTTAGTTTCTATATATGCTCTCTTTCTACTACTTTCTAAGCTCTTAGCTGGCAGGGACCATGCCATATGACCTATCTACTTCCCATGACACCTAGCCTAGTGACCTGCACAGACCGAATGATGGATATCCATTTGTAGGTACAATTTATTTCTGATTTATAGAAAACACTGTGTTATCTTAAAGATAAATCCTGCCACACCAGATATAAATGGGCTGGAAAATGGGAACCAAGTGGGGAAAGTGCAGGCACAACCATAAGTGGAGAAATTACAAGCACATTAACAGCTGCAGTGATGGGTGCATTCAAACTGCTGCCTGGAGTTTTATACACAGACTAGCATTAGCATAATATATACTAACCAACTTATTAGCTGGTATTTTTGTTTGTTTGTTTGTTTGTTTGTTTGTTTGTTTTGAAGTAGGGTCTCACTCTAGCCTAGGCTGATCTGGAATTCACTATGTAATTTTGGGGTGGCCTTGAACTCACAGCGATACTCCTACCTCCACCTCCCAAGTGCTGGGATTAAAGACGGTGCCACCATGCTCGGTGTAGATGGTATCTATTAGCATTGCAGACAGTCTTTTATCCAAAACACTGTGTGCCAGAGGTCTGAGTTCAGAAGTCTTTGCACTTTTAGAAATATTGTGTAAAGCCAGGCATGATAGCATACGCACTTTAATCCCAGCACTTGGGAGGCAAAGGTAGAAGGATTTCTGAGTTTGAAGCCAGCCTGAGTGAATTCCAAGTCAACCAGGGCTACAGCAAGACCCTACCTCAAGAAAGAAAAAAAGGAAAAAAAAAAAAAAAAGAGGAAGAGGAAGGGGAAGGGAAAAGGGAAAGAAAAGACAAGTCTGTGTGATATGTGACCTCCAGGGAAGTCTGTGCAGTGCTCATGAGAGGCATTCATAATCTGCAGTGAATACAGAAATACTCACCTCAAGTGAATAGATTATACACAGCCTCACATGAATTCAGATCAGATGGAACAAACCTATTACAAAATATGCCATTTTCAGATTGCTAGAGTTTTCCATAGTGTGTCTGTCTGCCTGTCTATCTGTCTGTCTGTCTCTCTCTCTCTCTTTTTTTTCCCCTAAGGTAGGGTCTCACTCTAGCCTAGGCTGACCTGGAATTCACTATGTAGTCTCAGGTGGCCTCAAACCCAATGATCCTCCTACCTCTGCCTCCTGAGTGCTAGGATTAAAGGTGTATGCCACCATGCCCAGCTTAGTTTCCCATATTCGCATACCCACTGTGTGATCAGGAGATCCAAGACTCCAAAAGTGAGTAACTTGCTCAAACTCATGCAAGCTGGAAAGAAATGAAAGGAGACAAGGCTTGACTCTCCCACCAAAGGCCGTACGGTATGTCTCAACTTGAGTGTGCATCATGGCTGAAATGCAGACTGGTCAGGGTCTGTGCCCAAGCATGTTCAACATCACACTCTCATATTGGTCTTCGCTATCACAGAGGACCTGGCCCTGGCTGAGCATCAGCATCCCCTTGGGAGCTCATGACCTTCCCCCTCTGAATGATGACTGTCCAGGTGTAACACTGGGATGTAGCTTAATGGAAGAGAGTTTACCTAGCATGCTCCAATCTCTAGCACCATGGGAAAAAAAAATCACAGGGCTGCAGTGACTGCTCAGTGGTTAAGGCACTTGCCTGTAAAACCAAATGACCCAGGTTCAGTTCCTCGTATCCAGGTAAAGCCAAATACACAAAGTGGTAAGCCGGGCGTGGTGGCGCACGCCTTTAATCCCAGCACTCGGGAGGCAGAGGTAGGAGGATCGCCGTGAGTTCGAGGCCACCCTGAGACTACATAGTGAATTCCAGGTCAGCCTGAGCCAGAGTGAGACCCTACCTTGAAAAAAATAAATAAATAAATAAATAAATAAACAAATACACAAAGTGGTCATGCATCTGGAATTCATTTACAGCAGCTAGAGGCCCTGCCATGCCCATTTGTTGTCTTCAATCTCTCTCCCTCCCTTCCTTCTTCCCTCCTCCTCTCTGTCTTTCTCTTTCTCTCTACTTGCAAATAAATAAATAAAATTTTAAAAACTCACAGATGGAAAAATAAAATAAATCACAGATGGGCTGAAGAGATGGCTTAGCAGGTAAGGTGCTTGCCTACAAAGCCTAAGAACCCAGGTTTGATTTTCCAGTACCCACATTAAGCCAGATGCACAAGATGACATGTGTCTAGAGTTCATTTATAGTGGCTGGAGGCCCTGGAGCACCCAGTCTCTCTATCTGACTCTTTCTCTCTCACATAAATAAATAAATAATGTTTAAGACCGTTAAAAAAAAAAAATCACAGATATATGCAGCCATGCTAGCTTTCAGATCCACTAAAGTCACACTTCTGGAATCTGACCTGATAGGAATAATCTGGGAATGGCTCCTCCAGCCTCATTTTTGTGGTTATTTCTTACAGGTCTATGTGTTGACAAGATTCAGAATCATGGCAAGAAAAACAAGCTGTTAATGAAGCAAGACTGAGAAGGCAAGCAGCAGGCCCTGTCAAGAAGTCCTTGTGGAGTCCATACTAGTCTAGAAGCTTCCAACAAAGACCATAAAAATTTGGTACTAACCTCCTCAGGGATTGAACACCCACAACATCCAGGACTTTGGAGTTTGGGCACTTTTTTTCCTTCCCTTGAATCCAAGAAAATACTAGACATACTACCCCAAAGGCCAAGTCCTTGCAGACAACCACATAAATGTGACACCACGAAACAGTGCTGCCTGGATGCTCACAGAGCAAACATTTAGCAGATGGCAAGGAGGAAAACTTCTGACGCTGCTACATGACGGGCATTGAGTTCACCAGCCGAGTGCAGTCTGCACACACCAGTCAAAGCACAGAGTAAAAAGATGGTTTTTTGTTTTTTCTTTTTTTAGCTTACTTTTTTTTTTAAATACTTTTTAAAAAATTTTTATTGATTTATTTATTTGAGAGCGACAGACAGAGAGAGAAAGACAGATAGAGGGAGAGAGAGAGAATGGGCGCGTCAGGGCTTCCAGCCTCTGCAAACGAACTCCAGACGCGTGCGCCCCCTTGTGCATCTGGCTAACGTGGGACCTGGGGAACCGAGCCTCGAACCGGGGTCCTTAGGCTTCACAGGCAAGCGCTCAACCGCTAAGCCATCTCTCCAGCCCTTTTAGTTTACTTTTTACTTGAGACAGAGAGAGAGAAAACAGGTATACTAGGGCCACTAGCCACCACAAACAAACTCTAGATGTATGTGTCACCTTGTGTATCTGACTTATGTGGGATCTGGAGAATCGAACCTTGGTCCTTAGGTTTCAAAGGCAAGCACCTCAACCACTAAGCCACCTCTCTAGCCCCAAAGTACAGATTTTAAAACTGTGCTCACAAAATCCTCAGATGCAAATGGACCTTAGGTTTAGCCAACCATCTATTCCCACTTAAACTCTTGGCAACTCCTCCAAAGTCCAGTGCCTGACGGAACCTTCCAAGCCACTAATCTGTTCCTCAACATCATCACCCAAACTGTGAATCCTATTTCCAAGAGTCCAAGTTAACCACTGTCTCCGTACCCAGCTTTGGGTCATTCTTATTCCTGTCTGTACTTGTCCATTGCCCACCCACACAACAGTCCTCTGGGGAAACTCCCTTGCAGTCTAAACATGAGTAATATTGTGACTGAATTATCATTACCTCATGATCTGTGTGTGCCCTTTTTTATTTTAGAGAAAGTGAGAGAGAATTGGTGCCCCAGGGCCTCAGCCACTGAAATCAAACTTCAGAGGCTTGCACCACCTAGTGCACATAGGCAACCTTGCACTTGCATCACCTTTGCACATCTGGCTTACAAGGGATCTGGAGAGTAGAACATCAGTCCCTAGGCTTCACAGGCAAGTGCTTTAACTGCTAAACCATCTCTTCAGCCCCCACTGACTCTTATATAAAGCACAATATTCCAAAATAAAATTAGTAGTCTGTGGGGCTAAAGAGATGGCTCGGCGCTTGCTTTCAAAGCCTGATGGCCAGGGTTTGATTCCCCAATACTTATATAAAGCCAGATGCACAAAACAGTACATGCATCTGAAATTTGTTTGCAGTGGCAAGAAGCCCTGGTGTGTTCATATTCTCTCTCTCCCCTCTCTCAAATAAATAAATATTTTTTTTTAAATAGCAGTCTATCTTTGAAAATAGTGTCTCCTACATACCCTCATGCACACAGTGAGGCAGGGGTCTTTACTAGCATGACTAGGTTCCATGGAGTGCCTAATGAAAGCTTGCTGAACTCAACTGAGTTTAGTTAGTATTTATTTAGAAGTTACACACTGAAGACAGTGAGCACCTAAGCTTCACCAGCCATGCGGTGATTATCACATGCTAACTGCAATGACCTGCCTTCTCCTTCAGAGGTGGAAAACATAACTTCCTTTGACCTTAAGTAGCATTCTTTTCTTTTTAAAAATTCAATGATAGTGAGTACAGTACTTTCTTTGCACAATAACTGACAGACATACAGAGGCCAATAAGTTAAAAAGGACACATAAAGGGAAGAGAAAGGAAGGGAGGAGGGTACTTAATAGGTTGGTATTGTATATAT
This sequence comes from Jaculus jaculus, assembly GCF_020740685.1. Classification (NCBI taxonomy): domain Eukaryota; kingdom Metazoa; phylum Chordata; class Mammalia; order Rodentia; family Dipodidae; genus Jaculus; species Jaculus jaculus. The sequence continues at coordinate 147,375,648 of NC_059108.1, forward strand.
GTAAGTAGAATGATTGAGATGGGGAGGTAATATGATGGAGAATGGAATTTCAAAGGGGAAAGTGCGGGAGGGAAGGTATTACTATGGGATATTTTTTAAATCATGGAAAATGTTAATACAAATTGTGAAAAGATAAAAAATAAAATAAAATTTAAAGATCATTGATAGTGACTCCAGTGCTTTCTTTGCACAGTGACTGACAGGCGTCCACAAGCGCCGCACTGCAGGACAACTGCTAGTGCTCTTCCAAGTAAATGGCTTCCTCAAGGGTTACATGACCGGCCCACGATCCTACTGACAGGTAGGAGTACTAGGCTGCTGGGTCCCTATTCCCTCTGACTCTTGTCCCTCCACCATGTGGCCTCAGGAGCAGGAGGCCACTAGCCCTTAGCATTAGCCATTTTTCTCAGTGCTGTGACCGAACACCCCCCTCAAAAAAAAAAAAAAAAAAATCCAGGCACAGTGGCACACACCTTTAATCCCAAAACTCATGAGGCAGAGGTAGGAAGATTGCTGTGAGTTCAAGGCTAGCCTGGAACTACACAGTGAATTCCAGGTCAGCCTGAGCTAGACTGAGACCCTACCTCATCAAAAAAAAAAAAAAAAACTAATGCAAGGCATAGTGACACACACACCTTTAATCCCAAACTCAGAGATAGAAGGAATGCTATAAATTGGAAGCCAGCCTGAGACTACATAGTGAATGCTAGGCCAGCCTGGGCTACAGTGAGACCCTACCATGGTGGGAGGGGAAAGCAACCTAAGGGGTTGTAGAAATGACTGTAGTTAAGGGCACTTGCTTGCAAAGCCTGACAGCCCAGGTTCAATGCATGACTTCCGGTTAAGATGGCAGTGCAGTAGCCATGCCAAAGAATCCTGGGGCAGGGAAATAAACACAAAAACAGCACAATACACACTTCTACTGAAAAGTGAAGGTGTACAAAGAATTATCAATTACAGCAGAGAAGCAGGAGACTCAGGACTTCTAGCAACCACACAAGCAGCTATAATCGGTTCCTGCCACTGCCCCAGTCTGCCGGGAAGAACTATGCGCAAGGCAAGCCTGAGTTGCAGGACCAGAATCCCGGTGAATGGATTCAGAACTCATACCAGTCCCAAAAAGTAAAGAAACCTGAAGGAGAAAACAGCAGGCACCAGATGAGCCCTTCCTGAAGAAGACAAGGACAAATTGAGGAGTCCGGGACTTCAGGCATCCTCCACACCCTCCCCTCCCCCAACCACCAGCACTAGCAACCAGTAGAGAACTCCACCAGATCTTGGCCACACAGCATGATCAAAACAGCAGATCCACTGACCCAAACAGCCTAGCTGAGTCCACAGTGCAAATAAAGAGGGATCCAAATAGGCACTCAGCATAGGTCAAATCCATCCCAAAAAGTAACAGGGCCCACTCTAGAAGGGCTTATGTGTTAGAGTTAATTGATGTGCTAGTGGTCAGCTTCATTCTTAAACAAGCTGTTTTGGGGTTGACTTGTGTTACTTTGTATATTTCCTGATTTATAGTGCCTTCTCTTTTCTTTTTTCTTGTTCATTTTTATTTATTTATTTGAGAGTGACAGAGAGAGAAAGAGACAGAGAGAGTCAGAGAGAGAGAGAGAGAAAATGGGCATGCCAGGGCTTCCAGCCACTGCAAACGAACTCCAGATGTGTGTGCCCCCTTGTGCATCTGGCTAATGTGGGTCCTGGGGAGCCAAGCCTCGAACCGGGGTCCTTAGGCTTCACAGGCAAGCACTTAACCGCTAAGCCATCTCTCCAGCCCAAAAGTGCCTTCTCTCTTTCTTGGAGGAAGGGTCTCATTCAGTCCCAGGCTGACCTGGAACCCATTACATACCAGAAATCTTAGTCTCCCAGTTGACAGAATTAAGAGTGTGGAAAGGAAGAGATCAAATTATAAGTATTTGCAAATGATATGATTTTATACATAAAGGACCCTAAAGACTCTACCAGCAAACTGTTAAAGCTGATAAACACTTTAGTAACTTAGCAGGATACAAAATAAGCACACAGAAATTAGTGGCCTTCCTATATACTAACAACAACATTCTGAGGATTAAATCAGAGAAACACTCTCATTCACAATAGCCTCAAAAATAAAATAAAGTACCTTGGAAAAATCCTAACCAAGGAAGTGAAGGATCTCTATAATAAAAACTTTCAAACACTCAAGACAGAAATTGTAGAAGACACTAGGAAATGGAAAGACATCCCATGTTCTTGGACTGGAAGAATCAATATTGTGAAGGTCTTACTAAAAGCAATCTCCACATTTAATGCAATTCCCATCCAAATTACAATGGCATTCTTCATGAAAATAGGAAAAACAATATTAAAATTCATTTGGAAGCACAAAAACCTCGAATGTCCAAAACAATCTTGAGCAACAAAAATAAGGCTGGCTGTATCAGCATACCTGATTTTAAGCTATATTACACAGTCATCCTAACTAAAACAGCATGGTACCAGCACAAAAACAGACATGTAGATCAATGGAACAGAACAGAGGACCTAGATGTAAATCCAAGTAGCTAGAGCCATCTGATTTTCAACAAATATGCCAAAAATATTCATTGGAGAAAAGATAACCTCTTTAGCAAATGGTTCTGGGAAAACTGGATTTTTATATGTAGAAGGATGAAAATATATCCTTATCTCTCTCCATGTACAAGAATCAAGTACAAATAGATCAAAAACCTCAACATCAGACCTGAAACTCAAACTGCTAGAGGAAAGAAGTAGGGGAAACACTTCAACATATTGGCATAGTCAATGACTTTTTGCCTATAACCACAGTTGCTCAGGAAATGAAACCACTAATCAACCAATGGGACCTCATTAAATTGAAAAGCTTTTGTTTAGCAAAGGACACTATGAATAGAGTAAAAAGGCAACCTACAAAATGGGAGAAATCTTTGCCAGCTATACATCTGACAGAATTAATATCTGGAATATACAAATAACTCAAAAAATTAAATAAGAAATCAAACAACCCAATTTAAAAATGGGCTATGGAGCTGGAGAGATGGCTTAGCAGTTAAGGCGCTTGCCTGCGAAGCCTAAGGACCCATGTTCAACTCTCCAGACCCCATGTAAGCCAAACACACAAAGTTAAGGCAAGTGCAAGATCACACATGCCCACTAGATGGAGTTCAGTTGCAGTGGCTGAGAGCCTTGGTGCACCAATTTTCTTTCTCAAAAAAAATTTTTTTTTAATTTAAAAATAGGAGCTGGAGAGGTGGCTCAGCAGTTAAGATATTGCCTGCAAAGCCTAACCACCCTGGTTCAATCCCCAGTATCCACGTAAAGTCGGATGCACAGAGTGGTACATGCATCTGGAGTTTATTTGTAGCGGCTGGAAGCCCTGGAGTGTCCACTCTTTTCTCTCTCTCTCCTTGCAAATAAATAAATATTTTTTTAATTTAAAAATAGAAGCCAGTGTGGTGGTGCACGCCTTTAATCCCAGCACTCGAGAGGCAAAGGTAGGAGGATTTACATGAGTTCAAGACCACCCTGCAACTACAGTTAATTCCAGGTCAGCCTGGGCCAGAGTGAGACCCTACCTTGAAAAACCAAAAAAAAAAAAAAAAAAAAAAGGGGAGCTAAGGAACTAAATACAGAATTCTCAAAAGAAGAAATACAGATGGCCTACAAACATCTAAAACATGCTCTACATCCTTAGCCATCAGGGAAATGCAAATTAAAACTACTTTGAGGGGATGGAGAGATGGTTTAACAGTTAAGGCATTTGCCTGCAGAGCCGAAGGACCTTGGTTCAATTCCCCAGGACCAACGTAAGCCAGATGCGTAAGGTGGCACATGCGTCTGGAGTTCATTTGCAGTGGCTGGAGGCCCTCATGCACCCATTCTCTCTCTCTGTGTGTCTGCCTCTCTCTGTCTCTCTCTCAAATAAATAAATTAATTAAATATTTTTAAAATATTTTTATTTATTTATTTGTAAGCAGAGAGAAAAAGAAGAGAATGGGCTTGCCAGGGCCTCTAACCACTGCAAATGAACTCCAGACACATGTACCACTTTGTGCATCTTGCTTTAAGTGGGTATAAAACCCAGGTCATGAGGCTTTGCAGACATGTGCCTTACCACTGAACCACCTCTCCAGCCCGTTAGGAGAATTTTGTCTTAATGAAAGAAAATGGTAGGATGAAGAGATAGCTCAGAGGCTAAGGCATTTGCCTGCAAAGCCTAACAACCCAGGTTCTATTCCCCACATAAAGCAAGTAGTACCCACGTAAAGCAAGATGCACAAAGTGATGCATGCATCTGGAGTTTGTTTACAGAGGCTGGAGGCTCTGGTGAGCCCATTCTCTCTCTCTCTTCTTTCTCTTTCTGCCTGCAAATAAATAAGTAAAAATATTTTTAAAAAAGAAAATGCTGAACTGTGACTGTTGGACTCATTCATTACACAAACACAGGAATGCTCTCCTACTTAAGGTGATAAATGAAAATCTGTGACAAAGAAAAGCACACAGATAAATGAAAATCTGTGACAAAGAAAAGCACACTAAGTAAGGGACTATAGAAAACAAGGGCTCTTTTAATTAAAATGCTCAGGGAAGCCAGGTGTGGCAGCACACGCCTTTAATCCCAGCACTTGGGAGGCAGATATAGGAGGATTGCCATGTGTTTGAGAACATCTAATGAATTCCAGGTTAGCCTGGGCTAGAGTGAGTCCCTTCCTGGAAGAAAAAAAAAAAGTTCATGGGCTGGGGAAAGGGCTTAGCAGTTAAGGTGCTTGCCTGTAAAGCCTAAGGACCATCAATTCCCCAGGACCCATGTAAGCTAGGTGCACAAGGGGACGCATGCGTCTGGAGTTCGTTTGCAGTGGCTAGAGGCCCTACCAAGCCCATTCTCTCTTTCTGTCTGCCTTTCTCTCTCCCTCTCTCTCCCTCAAATAAATAAATAAATAAATATACACTTTTTTAAAAGTTCAGGAAAGACCCCTTCAGAAATCTGAATAGAGAACTGAATGAGTCAGAAAACATTCTTGATAAATAATAGAAGAAAACTAAGGCCTAAAATATGAATTTAAATTTATCAAAATGCATCATATGCAAAAGTTAATTTCTTAAAAAACAGGAGGAGGGCTTGAGAGATGGCTTAGAGGTTAAGGCACTTGCCTGTAAAGCTTAAGGACCTAGGTTCAACTTCCCTGAACCCACTTAAGCCATATGCACTAGGTGGTGCATGCATCTGAAGTTCATTTGCAGCAGCTGGAGGCCCTGGCACCCCCATTCTCTCCCTCTCTCATGTAAATAAACATAAAATATCTTTTTAAGATTTTTTAAATTTATTATTATGATGATATCATTTATTTATTTATTTCTTTAAGAGCGACAGACAGAAAGACAGATAGAGGGAGAGAGAGAGAATGGGCGCGCCAGGGCTTACAGCCTCTGCAAACGAACTCCAGACGCGTGTGCCCCCTTGTGCATCTGGCTAATGTGGGACCTGGGAAACCGAGCCTCGAACCGGGGTCCTTAGGCTTCACAGGCAAGCGCTTAACCGCTAAGCCATCTCTCCAGCCCAAACATAAAATATTTTAAAAACGGGAGATATCTAAATTTAGAGGTTCTTTTTTGCGCAAATACACTGTGATTTTGGCTTCTAGACATCTTACTGTTATAAAGACTTTCTTAGCTAGGTGTGGTAGTTTATGCCTGTAATCCCAGCACTCCAGTAGCAGGTGGGTTGTAAATTCAAGGCTAGTTGATCTTATCTCAAAAAAAATAAAAAAGCAGCACTTGGGAGGCAGAGATAGAAGGATCACCATGAGTTCGAGGCTACCCTGAGACCAATTCCAGGTCAGCCTGAGCTAGAGTGAGACCCTACCTCAGAAAACCAAAAAAAAAAAAAAGAACTGGAAAAGCTACATAATGAAGTAAAAGACTGTCTTTCCAGTCCCACTCTACTTTTTTCCACCTTTGTTTCTTTTTTTTTTTTTTTAATTTATTTGAGAGAGAGAGATACAGAAATAGGAGGGTAGACAGAGAGAATGGGCGTGCAGGGCTTCAGCCACTGCAAATGAACTCCAGATGCATGTGCCCCCTTGTGCATCTGGCTAACATGGGTCCTGGGGAATCGAGCCTCGAACCGAGATCCTTAGGCTTCACAGGCAAGCGCTTAACCACTAAGCCATCTCTCCAGCCCTCCACCTTTGTTTCTAAAGTGCTATCACTAGCCTTGATAACAAGTCATGTTTTCCCTTTATTAAATGACTAAAGCAGAGAGGGGAAGAATGGTCACTTTTGGTTTTTATTTATTATTTATTTATTTTATTTCTTGAGACAGGTTCCTGTTAAATAGCCTACACGGGCTCAAACTCTGTATGTAGCCAAGGATAGACTTGACCTCTCTCAATCCTTCTGCCTCTACCTGACCAGTGCTGGGATCGTGGGTGCCATGTCCCTCCATACCTAGTATTAATCATTCTACTACATTTTCACTTTAATCCTAACAATTACTTTGTACTGTGGTACAATATACATGACAAAATCTGTCCTGTTCACCAACTGTAAAAGTGGTTTAAATACAGTCTCAGTGCTATGCAGCCATCACACCATCCGTCTCTAGAACTCTACAGTCACTGTTCCACAGATGAGAAAACTGAGGTTTGGACATGATGAGCAACAGAACCGTAGACAGCTAAAGAAATGAGCCAGAGTCAAACCAGGTCTGGCTCTTTCCATACATAAATTGGTCTCATTTTTACTGTGTATATCTCAGGCCAAACTGGTAATACAACGGAATAAATTCCAGGTCAGCCTGAGCTAGAGTTGAGACCCTCAGTGAGTGACTGAAGAAGATACCTGACATCAGCCTCTGGGCTACACACAAAAACACACATGCATACACACACACACAAACACACGAGATACACACTTGGAGGCATTCATGTACACATACACACACACATGCACACTGGCAGGCATACAAGTGTGTGTATACACACACACAGTTTGTCATATCAACCCCACAAACCCATCAGGGACACAGCAGAACATGCTTCAACTTGGAGAAGACAGAGAAGGCTCTAGAGGCAGTAAGGCTCTTGCTCCCAGACTGCTGCCTCTAACCTATGGGGTCCAGCTTATCTGAAAACAAAGATCTACACAAAAGGACCACCTTTATCTTTAATATCTAGCTGTGTCCCAGCATCACAGGCCTCCCTCCCTACAACAGAAGAGATGGTCATGAAACAAGTCCACAACTCTGGTCCAGCACACACTGGCCCTTCCTGGTTCAATAGTCAAAACCTCAACAGTGGTTTTCACAGAACAGACACACAAAATATGCTCCAAGATAGACAACAATATCACTTCCCTGCTGTGGGAAATGATTAACTAATATTCCCATAAGCAATCTGTAGTTATAATTAAATTCAAGATGAATGGGTGCTGGGCTGTAACTATTGCATTCTCTATGGAGTGACCAGGCTTCAGGGACTTGTTCACCACTAACAAGCAGTTTGTGAAACTCTGTAAAGACATAATGACTAAATACTATCATTATTACTAGACTGCCGGTTTAGATGTAAATTAAGAGAGATATAGGGGAAAGAAAACACGTTAATAAATCAGCTTAGAGACTGCTACTCAGCAAGTGTAAATAACATATGAGCCACAAGGGTAAAGAAGATACTATTCTTGGAGAGACACAGATAGGGATGGAACCCAAGGTCTTATCCATGCTAGGCAAGCACTCTTGCACTGAGCACCATCCCCAACCCCTAACTAGATTTGCTAAAGGATTCTGAGCGCACTGGTGCTGCCGAAAGATGCCAACCCAACAAAGAAAAGGAATGGAGCATTGACTAGGGGAAAAAAGCCAACACAGACAAAACAGATGTCAACAGGGAAAGCCTGCATGAGTCTTCTGGAACAGTGCACAGCAGTTTAAAAACACTACATGGGAGCAAAGTCTATATACAGAAATCAAAACTACAAGGTCTGGAACTGAATATATCTACAACTGCATTGTAGCCAGGTAGAGGAACACATGCTGTAACCCCAGCACTAAGGAGGCTGAGGCAGGAGGGTCACAAGTTCCAGGGCAGCATGGGTCACACATTCAGTTCGTGGTCAACGTCCTGCACCAAGAGACCCTATCTTAAAACAAATAGCACCTGGATTTAATTCAGCTTCAACCTGAAGGGTCCAGGACCAATGGTGGAGACAGGAAGTCAGTCCACAGACCCCTGCTTTTCCTTTCCTGTCCTGCAGAGGGGTAATTCCTACTCCAGTGGTCAGTTCCCATCCTCTGTGCCCTGTCCTCTGAACAGCAGCCATGCGGACTACGGACCCTCTGACCTGCACCTTACCACCACACTTCCCTTTCACTCGATGGCTCAACCTTCCTAAGTTACACCCTGAAGAACACCCTATATTGTCTGTGGGCCAAGCTGCAAAGCACCCCACAATCCCTCGGGACCTCTGTACACCCATCATGGTACCTACCACATTATACTGTGACCAAATGAGTCTTCTCACTTACCCATGCAAGGACTCTCCCTGAGGACAGGAATCAATCATATGACACCTGACTGTTAAGTTTTGGCCGCCAGCTAGCGCCTGACAAAACATATTCCCACTAGCACCTGGCATCTACATTCTCAAAGAACAAACAAAAAAAAAGGTGGACATGGTGGTGCATAACTTTGATGCCAGCACTTGGGAGCCAGAGAGGAGGAGGAGGATTGCTGTAAGTTTGAGGCCAGCCTGAGACCACATAGTGAATTCCAGATCAGCCTGGGCTAGAGCAAGACCCTACTTCAAAAAAAAACAATGTGTTGATAAAATACAGGTTGACATTCCTTATCAAAAACACCTAAAACCAAGCCGGGCATGGTGGCGCACGCCTTTAATCCCAGCACTCAGGAGGCAGAGGTAGGAGGATCGCCATGAGTTCAAGGCCACCCTGAGACTACAGAGTTAATTCCAGGTCAGCCTGGACCAGAGTGAGACCCTACCTCGAAAAACCAAAAAAAAAAAAAAAAAAAAACACCTAAAACCAAAGTGCTTCAGATGTCTGATATCTTCCTGATTTAAGAACAGGTACACACACATAGCTGTCTTGGGAACAAGACTCAAGTGTAAACATGAAATTTATTTATGTTTCACACCTATCTTATACACGCAGTCTGAATGTCTCTGGTATGCCTGCTTTTGCTTATGACTTGTCATACAGTGTTTCCACTTGGAGCATCATGTTAGTGTTCAAAAAGTTATGGAAAGCTGGGCGGGGTGGTGCACGCCTTTAATCCCAACACCTGGGAGACAGAGATAGGTGGATTGCCATGACTTCGAGGCCACCCTGAGATTACATAGTGAATTCCAGGACAGCCTGGGCTAGAGTGGGACCCTATCTCGGAAAAAAAAAAAAAAAAAGTTATGGAAGCTGGGTATGGTGGTACATGTCTTTAATACCAGCTCTCAGGAGGCAAGAGGTTGGAGAACCGCTGGGTTCAAGGCCACCCTGAGACTACATAGTGAATTCCAGATCGGCCTGGGCTACAGTGAGACCCTACCTCAAAAAAAAAAAAAAAGTTATAGATTCTGGAGTATTTTGGATTTAGAATTAGGAATGCTCAAGCTATAATTCTCAATTATCCCTGCCCAAACAGTTTCCCAGGGACAAATCTTGGGAAGATGAAAGAATGCAGAAGGGAAAACAAAATGATTCTAGGCAAATAATTACTGCTTTGCCACACCTGACCTAGGAGTTTCTCACCTGTACATTCTGAGTCCTAGCAGACTCCTATATGACAGGACTCAACTAGGTGTATACCAACCAGCTCAGGCAAATGTGTGTGCTAGTCTGAGTGTAAAATGTCCCCACAGCCTATGAATTTGTGATTAAGCCTCATTCTCCATCCCCAGCTGGCGGAGCTTTTGGAAGGTGGAGCCTTGCTGGAGGAGGTGTGTCACTGGGGGCGGGCCTTGAGGCTTATTAGTCCAGCCCCACTGGGTGTTCACTAACCAACTCACTCTTGCTACCCCTCAAGCTGGTGTGACAAGATGTGATACCCAGCCTCTGCTCTGCTATGTTTCCCCACCATGATGAAGCTTCCCCTCAAAACTATAAGCTAAAACAAACCCTTTCCTCCCATAAGCTGCTTCTGGTCTGGTGTTCTGTCTCAGAAATAAGGTGACTGAAACACTGTTTATGCTCTAATATCATGACATTATGACTCTATGACAACTCAGTCCCCACTGCTATGAAAATCAACACCTATAACCTGCTTTATCACCCAACATACACCAGTGATATCCATCTTACAGATGAGAAGGCAGCCTGCCCAGAGTCACTCTCTGCAAAACATAGAGGCCAGGACTTCAAATCTTCAAACCTGGCACCCTCTATCAGGCCTGTGCATCCAAGCTGGGGGTGAACACTCCTGGGGCCAAAGTAGATCCTGGAAGACTCCTGTGGGGCTCCAAAATGAGCCATAACTAAACACAATGCCTTTTTTTTTTTTTTTTTTTGAGAATCAATTATGCTAGAAGATTGGGACAGGAGTGTTGATATTAGAAGTCTGGCTTGTTGCTGATTATAATGTAAAACAGTAAATTTTAAGATAAAATTGTAATGGACTTGCCTCTACATCTGAGGGGAAAGTCCCAAAGAATAGCCTTTGGAACCTATACACTTATTCTATAATAAGGTTTCAAACAGCAAACTACATTAATCCAAATAGTAGAGAATTTAATTTCCAGTATAAAGTTATAACTTCTGGGCATTAGTGGGCAAAGGGCTCAAGAGAACTAGCTTCCCTGTTCTTCCAAGAAAGTTAAAAGTTACAGGGTCAAATTAAATTTCCCATCCTGCATCCCCTGGATATCAGAACAACAAAACAAGACGCTGCCCTCAACGAAACAGGTAAAGGCGGCGCTGGGCCTGCCAAACTGCCACACAGACTCCGAGCTACATGGAACACTGCAGCCATCTGTCATGCCACTCCTCTCCCCTCTTGAGAATCTGGACATACACTAACCAAGCACTCACCTGTCCTCAGGGGAAGGAGGGTTAGCTTAATAGGCACCAAACTACCACACCTCTCACATGTATGTAGGGCACCTTCTACAGTAAAATTTAACCTCTGAAAAATCTTCATCAAAATTATTATTATTGGGCTGGAGAAATGGCTTAGCGGTTAAGCGCTTGCCTGTGAAGCCTAAGGACCCCGGTTCGAGGCTCGGTTCCCCAGGTCCCACGTTAACCAGATGCACAAGGGAGCGCGCACGCATCTGGAGTTCGTTTGCAGAGGCTGGAAGCCCTGGCGCGCCCATTCTCTCTCTCTCCCTCTATCTGTCTTTCTCTCTGTGTCTGTTGCTCTCAAATAAATAAAAATTTTTTAAAAAATTATTATTATTGCAATGGGGAGACGGCTCAATGGTTAAAGGCACTTGCCTAAAAAGCCTGCTCGCTTGGGTTCAATTTCCCAGTACCCATGTAAAGCCAAATGCAAAAAGAGCCACATGCTTCTGGAGTTCATTAGGTAGGAGGATTGCTGTGAGTTCGAGGCCAGCCTGAGACTACGTACTGAATTCCAGGTCAGCCTGAGTTAGAGTGAGAGCCTACGTCGAAAATCAAAAAGCAAAAAACAAAAGAAGAAGAAGACATGGCAGACTCATTCTCTCTCTCATCAATCTCATTCTTACTTTCATTTTCTCTCAAATAAGTAAATAAAAGTATTTTTAAATTATTATTATTTGAATATGGCTCAGTAGATAAGGCACTTGCCACACAAATGTGAAGACCTTGGGGCTAGGGAGAAGGCTCAGCAGTTAAAGACACTTACAAAGCCTAGTGGCCTGGGTTCAATTTCCCAGTACACATGTAAAGCCAGAAGCACAAAGTGGTGCATGCATCTGGAGTTCAAGTTGATTTTCAGCAGCAGCAGGTCCTGGTGCACCCACGTTTTGTTTGTTTGTTTATTCATTCTCTCTCTCTCTCTCTCTCTCTCTCTCTCTCTCTGAAATTAATATGTAAATAAATAAATCTTTAAGAGCAACAAACATTGAGTATGAATTTGAATTCCCAAAACCCACAAAAAAACAGATGCTATAGTGGGCATTTGTAACCCCAGGACGTATGTGGCAAGAAGGAAGTGGAGATAAGCGATTCCTCTCCTAAGTCTGCAGACCAGCAAGCCTGGTGAACACAGCAGTCAGCAATAAGAGACCCTGCCTCAAACAAGGTGGAAAGTGAGGACCCCACATGCAAGCCATGACACACACACCCCAAAATAAAATCATGATGACTCACTGTATGTGAGCATGAGTGTGCACATGTGCAATCCCAGCCCTCAGAAGGCTGAGGCAGAAGGATCAGACATCCTGGACTATATATATATATAATGAGAGCTTGTCTCAAAAACAAACAGGAGGCAGAGGTAGGAGGATCCCCATAAATTCGAGGCCACCCTGAGACTACTTAATGAATTTCCAGGTCAGCCTGAGCTAGAGTGAGACCCTGCCTAAAAAAACCAAAAGACAAATAAACAAACAAAATTATCATGACAGTTAAGACACATTTCACCATTTGAATACTACTATTGTCCTACACTGATGCTATCCTACTTAGATAACCAAGGTAACTTCTGCCACTTTGAAGATATCAGGTTCCAAGCCATTGTGTGGTGGGCACTCCTTTAATCCCAGCACTTGGGAGGCAAAGGTAGAAGGACTGCCCTAAATTCAAGGCCCCCTGAGTCTACATAGTGAATTCCAGGGTAGCCTGAGCTAGAGCAAGACACTATACTACAAAAAAAAAGGAAAGAAAAGAAAAGAAAGAAAGAAGAAAAGAAATCAGGTGTCCAATAAATAGACATTTATGGTTCTGCCACAGAATCATGCTTCACTGGAAAGGAAATGAACCCTGGCATCTTTCTCAGTTAAAATGGTCTCAGAAGTTAAACCTTTATTTAATTTTTTTTTTATTTGTTTGTTTGTTTATGGATTTTCGAGGTAGGGTCTCACTCTAGCCCTGGCTGACCTGGAATTCACTATGAAGTCTCAGGATGGCCTCAAACTCACAGAGCTACCCCCATCTCTGCCTCCCAAGTGCTGGAGTGCTGGGATTAAAGGTGTGCACTATCACACCTGGCCTCTATTTGTTTAATTTAATTTACTTATTTATTTTCAAGCACACAAGACAGAGACAGAGACACAGAGAGAGAGAGAGAAAGAAAGAATGGGCATGACAGGGCCTCTAGCCGAAGTAAATGAACTCCAGATTTATGTGCCACTTTCTGCATCTGGCTTATATGGGTCCTGGGGAATCAAACCCAGGTCATTAGGCTTTGCAGGTAAGCACCTTAACTGCTGAGTGGTCTCTCCAATGCTCTATTAAAATTTATTTTATTTTATTTATTTATTTAAGGAAGTGAGAGACAGAACAGGCATGCCAGGGTAGATCTCTAGCCAGTGCAAATGAACTCCAGATGCATAAGCCACCTTGTGCATCTGGCTTACATGGGACTGGGGACTCAAACCTGGGTCCTTACGTTTTATAGGCAAGTACCTTATCCACTAAACCATCTCTTCAGGCCCCTCTGTTTAATTTTTTAATGGTTAAAATCAACATGGAAATCCTTTAAAAAGCAAATCATGAAATAAAACATGGGTACCATTTTTCATCTTTTGAGAATTAAAAGTGTTGTAGGTCAGGTAAGAGTCAAATAGGAGCAGTGGGTTTGGGAGAAGGACTATTAACACATTCTTCCCACTACCATAGCTTGAGATTTTCTACAAAGAGAAACCAGAGACAGCAATGTGTTATGGCCCAGACTGACACCCACTGCTCAGTTCCCTTGCCCAACCATGCTCTTCAGAGTCACAGATAGCCAGAGCTACTTGACCTCCTGGTTACACAGGGTCTGGCAAGAGCCAGAGGACAGCCAGAAAACCACAGCTGGAAACCACTGACCAGCACCTTGTAGCATAGAGAAGAAACCCAGGCCGACTCTGTCAGGCCCCATCCTACTGAAACAACACAGGGAAGGTGAAACTCTCTTACTGCCACTCTCAGGGCTCTACAAACAGGCCCACGTGGCCACACCATCCCAGAGTCTAACTCCGGCATTCAACCCAGTGCCCTTTCCAGAACCTCCCTGACTAGCCCAGCCAGGCAGAGGATTCCTTTTCTCTTGGGATAAATTCCTACCACACTTCCAGATTTCTACACAGCACACTAATTCACCCTGCATGAATATAGCCCTTTCTGAGTTTTTCCCATAAGTCTATAGCTTTAGCTGAGGGGTCAGCTTCCTGGGGGTGGGATGGTGAGTTTTTCTTCACCCTTCACACTCTAAGTTCTGCTGGTGTCTCAGTCACATCTCAGTCGAACTCCATCTTCGCCCCTTATTGCACACAGGGACAAGAGGCCTGATTTCTGCACATCACACCCCTAAAAGCAGGTGCTATTTCTCACTCATCCTAGCACAGTAACTAAAATACTAGGGCTCAGAGCACATTAACTGAATATTAGTTAAATGAAGAAAAGACTCCCAAGTTCCAGGTAATATCAGCTTATCTGAAGAAACAAAGAATGTGGCAAAAAATTTCAATCTGACTCCTGGAGGGGGCAGAAAACAAATCAGCTGCAATTAGCCCACTCCCTGCAGGCTGACCCCACATTATCTGGTATAGCCAACACTTCACCAACACCTCTCCTTCCTGAAATATTATTGTAGAGGATATAAAGGCTTTCCAAAATGAAAGGGTCATTTTGCATGTTTGTTAATTATGAATAAATAGAAACTCAGGGCTAGAGAGATAGCTGAGCACTTAAGGTGCTTGCCTGCAAAGCCTAAGGACCAGAGTTGGATTCCCCAGTACCCAAAAAGGGCAGATGCACAAAGTGGTGCATGCATCTTGATCCATTTTATCTGTCTCTTTTATCTCTCTGTGCTTGCAAATAACTAGATATAAGTAAACAAAAATATTTTTTAAAAAGAAATTATACAAACCAGGTGTGGTGGTACACGCCTTTAATCCCAGCACCTGGGAGGCAGAGGTAGGAGGATCACTATGAGTTCAAGGCCACCCTAAGCTAAGACTACATAGTGAATTTCAGGTCAGCTTGGGCTAGAGTGAGACCCTACCTCAGAGAAAAAATAAACTATACAAGCACATTTAATGTTTTCTTATACTTTTTTTTGCTCTACTGTTAAAAAACTGAATTTCGCTCTCTTCATTATCTCCTTTGGAACCACAACAGTCCCCAGCTACCTCTCTCCACCTCCCTCTTGTCCACTGGCCTCCCTCACTTTGGCTTCAAGCCTAAGCATCATCCCTCCACTTGTCCTCGACTGCCTCTCTCTGGTCACCTTCTAAGTCCTCTAGCCTCACTTCCTTTCTCACTGTCCCTGTAGCTCTCTTCTCAGTTTCCCTATCTGAAATCAGCTAAGATTACACACACACACACACACACACACACACACACACATACATCAAATAATTTTTCTTCTTCTATGACCACCTGGAAAAACAGGGGTCCTAATTCCACAGAATCAATGCTGACAACCTTGATAATGAGACATCTCCTCTGTTAGTAGCTCTGAAATTAACCATTGAGAGGAAATTCGCCTATTGCATAATATTTGACAGGTTAGATCACTTGCTGTTTGGAGAATCTTGCTATACAAGATGAGAAAGTAGAGATGGGAAAATTTAACGCAATCTCCTTTGTGCGCTTGAGCTCGCTCTGGCTTGCACCACCCCATGGCCACCTTTCTCTTCCATGAGGAGCAGTTTCAGCATCATGCAAAAGGATTTTAAAGGAATGATAAATCATTCTCATCTTTGGGCTCATTAGCATATCTAACCTGACAAGACCCCAGAAAGTCACTTCTAGATTTGCACACTGACAATGTGAGCAGGGGTTTCCAGACACAGTGAAAAACATCAAGCACAGCTCAGATGTTTCAGCTCAGTAAAGGACTTTCTTCAGAGCGTCTTCAAGAGTAGAAGCGCTGCTCGTGCCTGTTTCCGGTGGAATGTCTGCAGCCTTCTCGCTGAGGCCATCTTATTAATTCCAAAAAGAATGAAGAGCAGCCGAGAAAAATAATTGGTCTTCTTCCCCTCACAGAGAAATTCACATGAATGTCTTTTTTTAAATGCTGGAATTCTCCCTGCCAGCTCCTTCTCTTGTTCTCTCTCTCCCCCCACCCCCTTCCTGGCTTCTGCATTGTGACAGCTGGAACAGATGGTGTCTGGGTGAGACCCCTTATATCTTACACACTGTCCATGATAAGGTCTGATTTTAACCAGCGATGCTGGAGTCCAACGTCTGCCTGTCAGTGTTTCCATCATGAGTACCCACTCACAGGGATTTCTGACCTCCTATGATATTTTCCAGTTATCACACTAATGAAGCTTATTTTGCTTTGGCCAAAGAATTTTTGTCTTTAGAATAATTCCTAATATTTAAAATGGTACAACGCGGTGAAAAACCTCTCATTTGAATAAAGGATGGCTGTACAATATTTCACTAGACATCCTGCATACGATGCAGTCTTTTCAACAGGCCATTTTCCAAGACCTAAAAAGCACTAGAAGATTTTTAAGCCCAACTGGGGGTCCATCTGGACATTTCTACAGATAAGGTTTTATAGACACATAGAAGATAGGCAAAAACATCACTTCCGAAGATTTCACCCATGTGTCTATTTACAAAAAAAATAAAACGCTACAGAAAAAAAAAATTATGGCTCCTCTTCAGTTGTATGCTGTGAATATAAATTAAGAAGCCGCTACAATACTCAATATCTCCTTTATGACTCCACGAAAATAAACAGATAATACACATACACACACACACAGCCCTCTATGTCATTCTGAAAAATGATTCAAGGCTCAGCATGAAAATATGAGATGAAATCGGTCCTTCTACCGACCATGTTAATCTGAAAGGCTTCTTAAATTTCAGAGCACGTCCACAACACTTTGCCCATTTCCATTTCGTTGCTGTTTCAAATTAAAGAATTTTCCACGCAGTATTCTCTCCAAAGATCTAAACAGTAAAACCCGCGTCCCCAGCCCGGGGTGACAAGTGTGGAAACGTGGCGAAACGTACGTGAGCAATCGCCAGGCGCCTCCCGACCATGGAAGCCCGCGGCAGGGCTGGGTTTAACGACGGGCCCCGGGGAGCCCACTCTGACCTTTGGCGGTAGGCGAAGGTGGAAGGTGTGCGTTCGGCCCCGGCTGGATCCCAGAACCGCCTGCCTTCCAGCCTCTGCAGCTCTCCGACTACGAATCAGTCATTCATCTGCAGAGGAATGACTCAGTATAAACTTTTCAATAAAGGCTCGGAAACCCACCTCGAACGAGCCAGGGCGCGAGCGGCGCGCTCGGCTCTGCGGACGCCCCGCGCTAAGCCCCCGGGCCGCGCCGGGGATGGATGCGGCGCCCTCGGCACCCGAAAGGGGGGCGCTCGCGCAGGCGGCGAGGCCTCGGCGCCCGCCGGCCCCCGGGGCCCCGATCCGGCCCCCGGGACAAAGTTTCCAAAGTTGAGGTGTCGAGAGCGGCGGGCGGGCCGCGCGGGCGGAGGGCGAGGCGGGCCGGGCCTGCCCCGAGCCGGGCCCCAAGGGCCGCGGCCGCCCAGGGCGCCGAGTGGAGCCGGGACCCCGGGGCCCGCCCGCCGCGTCCCGCCCGCCCCTTACCCCGAGGTCCGTCCGCTCGGCCGCCTCAGGTGCGCCGGACGCATCCGCCGCCGCCGCCGCCGCCGCCGTCCGCAGCATCCTGCTCCCCGGGCTGCCCCATGTCGGGGGGCGGGGAAGGGCCGGCGGCCGCCGCCGCCACCGCCGCCGCCGCCGCCACCGCCGCCGCCGCCGCCGCCGCCGCCGCCGCGGGCTGGAAAGTCCCTGCTGGGCTGCAACCCGGCTCGCGCACGCGGCGCCCGCCGCGCCGCGCCGCCTCACGCACCCTCCCTCGCGCTGGCACTTCCTCTCGCGCGCTGGAAATCCCCGCGGCCCGCCGGCGCGCGCCCGCCCCGCCCCGCCCCCGCGCCGCCCCCGGCCCCGCGCGCGCGCGCGTGGGACGCAGGAGCCCCGAGCGCCCGGCCCCCGCGCGCCCCCCGAACGCCCCCCGCGCGCGCGCCCGCCCGTTGCTAAGGACCTCGGACCCGCGCTCGCCGCCGGCCTTAGCAACGGCGCGCGCGCACGCGGCCCTCCTGGCCCTGCCCCTCCCAGCCCGCCCGCCCGCCGGGCCTGCGTCCCGGTCTTTCCGGGTAAAAAAAAAAGCCAGTGGGGCCGCGTGGGGCGCAGAGAGCTCGACAGACGGACGTTCCCTCACACTCACCCACCCGGTCACTCCCGCCGCCTTGCCCCCGTGGACACACGCTTCCGGACGGCCGCCGACACACACACACACACACACACACGTGCGATGTACCTTCCCAGTGTCGCATGCTCCCGGGCACACTCAGAACACACACGGACACCCTCACCGACGTGCTCACAGGCACGCAGAACCCCAACTCACGCGCCGTGACAGACAACCCATGCCCCCGTCGCATGCACAGGTCGGACACAAGGGCGAGGGGCACGCACCGTCTGTCCCCTGCTCTCCCGCCGAAGGGTAGGCAGAGCTCATCACCGTGTCCCCCACATACACACACACACGCAGAGCAAGCTGGGCCTGGACCAGTGTGCACAGGGTGGCCAGTTTGCCAGCAGCAGCCTGAGCTTGGGGGCTGGCCCAGGAGCACCAGTGGATCCTGCTGCCTAGCAACACCCCTATCCTATAGGTTAGGCGCCCTCATCTCTCCAGGGGCATCAGCCTGCTGTCCCGCAGTCACCTGTCACCGAGGGCTCACCAGGCCACCGGACTAACAAGGGGGAAATAAGGCCTTATCCCTTCCGACCACTGGGGAGCCAGGCCATGGTTTACAAGTCAGTAGAGGATGGTGGGTGGACGGGTCATGCTGCCTTCCTTGCTTCCTTGCTTCCTTCCTTCCTTTCTTTATTTCTTCCTCGCTTTCTTTCTTCCTTTCTTTATTAGAAATTGAGAGAGAGGGTGTACAAACTCAAGATGCATATCCACCTTGTGCATCTAGCTTACATGGGTTCTGGGGAATCAAACCTGGGTCCTTTGACTTCACAGGCAAGCACCATAACTGGTAAAGCCATCTCTCCAGTCCAGTGCTGAAGGCTCCTCGATCCCTAAGCAGCAGCTCAGACCAGTGTGACCAACTTTTCAGTCTCCCTTCTTGTGTGTTCTTCCCGGAGAGCAGGACTCGCGTGAGTGGAAGCAGGAAGCCCAGCATCCCTCATGTAGCATCCTCCATGGAATGTTCCAGAATCCCAGATAACTCTGATCGGGCCACATCAGTCCAACAGGTGCCCGTTCTACAGCCCCTGAGAAGTTGGCCTTGCTAGCCAGGCCGATGGCGCCCCCATCTGGACCACAAGAACACAGTTGTCTTAGTTCATGGTGGGGTACGGGGAGGCTGACTGTGTGTGGGACGGGTCCCAAAGCAACAGTGCAAGGTGACAGGAAAAGACTCCTCCATCCCACCCATGTGGACTTTGGGGCTCTGCGTTGAGCCCTTCTCTTCATCCTTATGGATGCCTTGAATGACCTTGACCTTGAGGGCGCGGAGCACCCAAGTGTCCCACACCCCGAGTTCTGCTCAGGCTGCAGTCCCGGCGGGCTGAGATCTGGCGCCTACTCTACACTGTCTGGACAAGGGAACTGCCCAAACCCGGAAAAACTCCCCGCTCTCGCTGCACTATCGCGGGTTCTTTTAACGTAAGTCAGCAGGCAGCAGGTTCAAAGACCCGAGCTTGGGGTTTTCTCTGCTCCGTGGCTTCTTTTATTCCCGGCCAGCGCACTGGCAAGCCTCGTACCACAGTCGGCGGCGTCCACCCGGATGGAGCCCTCTGCCGGTGAGGCCAGCGCCTCTCTCCCCTCCCCAAACCCTTCCTTTTCCTCAGACTGAGCGGCTCGGATGCCCTCCCTGGCGGAACTGGAGGGGGCAGCACAAAGAAGTTTGCCCCAGCCAGGGCCACGGCTGTGGGGGCGGGTGCTCTGGTCTCCGCAGTGCCAGCCGTTGGGCAGCAGTGATGGGCAGCACGGACAGCCAATCACAGCGCTCTCCTCGGGGCATTTCAAAGGCAGAACTGGCTGTTCCCTATGGCAACGCTGAACAACATGCTGACACTGTTCCTGGACAAAGAAATTTCTCACAGGAATTTATGCAGCCTGACACGTTCTGTGTGCTGCGTTTGGGGGAGAAGTGCATGCACATATGAGGGGACTCACAGAAGCGCAGCGCCCAGATCACCGCTCCCAGGCGTCGTTCAGACAAGAGGAAAAGTATTAATGTTATGGTGTGAGGGGCTGCAGGGGTCTGAGCAGGTGTCGTTAGGCACCTCCCTGGTGACCAGTGTCTCAAGTGACAGCTCCCGTGCAGAAGACGCCCGCTGTGTGGGGCTAACGTGGGCTGAAGTGAATGACCCTCACACTAAAATATAGCAAGTACTGCCTGAGGAGGCCCACATGGCAAAATCATAGTTAAAGCAATGGCTTAGGGCTGGAGAGATGGCTTAGCAGTTAAGGCGCTTACCTATGAAGCCTAAGGACCCAGGTTTGATTCCCCCGTACTGATGTAAGCCAGATGCACAAGGTGGCACACACATCTGGAGTCCGTTTGCAGTGGCTAGAGGCCATGAATTGCCCATTTTCTCTCTCTCTTAAATATTTTATTTATTTATTTATTTGAAAGAGAGAGAGAGAGAATGGGCACACCAGGGTCTCTAACCACTGCAAACGAACTCCAGATGCGTGTGCCACTTTGTGCATCTAGCTCATGTGTGTACTATTTTTTAAAAATAGTTTATTCATTTATTTGAGAGAAAAAGAGGCAGATAGAGAAAGACTCAAATAAATGAATAAACTTTTAAAAAGCAATGGTTTAGATAAATGACTTTCATCCTGTTAATACATTTTAGATGTATGCACATATTTATAACAATACTGAATCCCAAACACATAATGTGCAATATTTTCTGACCTCAAACATAATTCCCCTTTCTCAGCTTCCCAAATGCTGGTATTACAGATCTGTGCCATTCTTCCCAGTTTCTACTTATTTATTTATTTATTTATTTCTGTATTATTTTATGAGCTAAAGAGAGAATGAATTGGCTCACCAGGGCCTCTAGCCACTATAATCAAACTCCAGACACATGTGCCACCTCATGTGTATACATCATCTTGTGCATCTGGCTTATGTGGGTTCTGAGGAGTTGAACATGGGTCCTTGCATTTTGCAGACAAGTGTCTTAACTGCTAAGCCATCTTTCCAGCCCTCTTTATTTATTTTTAAAAGTGAGCTCATATTGGGGTTGAGGAAATGCCTCAGTGATTAATAATGCCTGCCACTTAAGCATGAAGGTCTCTCTGGCCAGGACCACCCAATTTGATTCCCCAGAACCCATGCAAAAGCTAGGTGCAGTCATACATGCCTATAACCAGTTCACAAGGGTAGAGACTGAGAGTCTCTGGGACTCTTTGACAGACAGCAGCTCTACATACTCTACCCATATACATGCACAGACATTCAAAAAGAGAGAGAGAGAGAGAGAGAGAGAGTTCAGGTAGCCTGGGCTGGCCCCAAGCTCACAATGTAGTCCAGGATGACCTGCCTCTCCCTCTGGCTCCCACGCACTGAGCTTTTAAAAATATTTTTATTAGAGAGAGAGAAAAAATGGGCATGCCAGGCTGGAGAGATGGCTTAGCGGTTAAGCGCTTGCCTGTGAAGCCTAAGGACCCCGGTTCGAGGCTCAGTTCCCCAGGTCCCACGTTAGCCAGATGCACAAGGGGGCGTATGCATCTGGAGTTCGTTTGCAGTGGCTGGAGGCCCTGGCATGTCCATTCTTTCTCTTCTCTCCCTATCTGCCTCTTTCTCTGTCTGTCACTATCAAATAAATAAATAAAAATAAACAAAAAAATTTAATAAAGAAGCAGACCTTAATTTAAAAGAAAAATGGGCATGCCAAGATCTCTTATCTCTGCAAATGAACTCCAGACACATGCATGTTTGTGCATATCTGACATGGGTGGTTGGGGCACTGAACCAAGGCCAGAGGCTTTACAAGCAAGTACCTTTAACCAATGAGTTGTCTCCCTAGCCCCTTGTTTACTTTTTTTTTTCCAAGGGAGGGTCTCACTCTGGTCTAGGCTGACCTGGAATTAACTAGGTAGTCTCGGCGTGGCCTTGAACTCACGGTGGTCCTCCTACCTCGGCCTCCCGAGTACTGGGATTAAAGGCGTGCGCCAACATGCCTGGCTCCTTGTTTACTTTTTTAATGCTAGTCCCAACCTCCTAAATTTACTGTTGATTCATGACTACAAGTTCAAAACCACTACTTCAGACTAAAAGAGCTGATGAGAATAGAAGGGTCCCAGGCTCTGGGGTGATTGGAGTGCCATAGTACCCCCTCTGTCCACTGGTTCCAAGACCCCACCTCCCACTCCTGTGGGAAGGAAGGTATAGGAATGGGCAACTGACTACATGAAATGTTCCAGTTTTCTCTCATCTATGTGGACTATCCCCAGAAGACAAAGATATCCTCATTTTAGGAAGTCTATTCTAGGATTTACATACACACACACACACACACACACACACTTCATGCCATCTCTGGCACTTAGCTGAAATTTGACAAGAGAATATGAATCCTGTGAGTGGCTGTCCTCTCTCTGTCAGCTTTAACTACGGTCCCCATAAATGCCTTTCCTTAACATTTGCTGAAAATATATCCACCTCACCATGCTCCTATAGAAAAGGGACCTCTTAAGGAAGAGGTCATGGGAAGCAGGGACAGGCTTACCTCAAACCACAGACAGCAAAAAACTGAGCACCAATGAAAACATTCCATGCTTCCTACCTCTCAAGGTGGATGACAAGCCTAAAAGGCCACATGACGCCAGGCCAAAGCAACTTCTCCACCTTTGTTTGTTAGTGCATTCCAGCGGTATCTGCTTGCTGTGCACCACCCCTGCAGAATTATACATTTAAAAAATTTTTAAAGAAGGAGAATCCCTCTTGACCCAGTGACACACCTCTGGCATTCTCTCCACACTCCCACACTTAGATTCCTCTGAGGCCCTCCTCCTTCAATCAGAGGCAGGGGAATGGTGGTTCCTTTACCCCATTGCTGGGCAGGTGTGGTTCTAAGCACCATGGTAAGTGCTCCTGGGCAGGATTTACCAGCCTGGGTTGTTTTTTCTTTCTTTTTATTATTTATCTGCAAGCAGAGACCAAGAGAAGAGAGAGAGAAGGGGGCAGAGGGAGAAAATGGGTACACCATGTCCTCCAGACACTGCAAGCAAACTCCAGCGCTCAAGAAGCTAAGATATGGGCTGGAGGGATGGCTTAGCAGTTACGGCATCTGCCTGCAAAGCCAGAGGACCCAGGATCAATTCCCCAGGACCCACGTTAGCCAGATGCACAGGGGGCACACGCATCTGGAGTTTGTTTGCAGGGATGCCAATTCTTTCTCTTGCTCTCTCTCTCTCTCTCTCTCTCTTAAATAAATAAATAAAAAATTTAAAAAAAATAAATAAATAAATAAAATTTTTAAAAAAGAGGCTAAGGTAGGAGGAACACGATGAATTCAAGGCCAGCCTGGGGCTACAAAGTGAGTTCCAGGTCAGCCTGGCTACCGTGAGACCCTAAAAAAATAATAATAATAATATTTATTTCTGTGTGTGTACATGCCAAGTTCTCTTGACACTGAAAACAAACACTAGATACTTGCACCACTTTTTGCATCTGACTTTATGTAAGTACTGATAAATTGAACTTAGCCTTGAGGCTTTGCAAGTAAGTGGCTTTAACCATTGATCCATCTCCCCAGCCTATTTTTTTTTTAATGAGAAAGAGAGAGAGAGAATTGGTGCACCAGGCCCTCTAGCCACTTAAGTCAAACTCCATATATGCATGCCACCTTGTACACATGTGCAACCTTGCATCAACTTGTGTGCCTGGCTTATGTGGGACCTGGAGAGTTGAACATGGATCCTTAGGGTTCACATGCAAGTGCCTTAACCACTAAGTCATCTCTCCAACCCTTGTTTGTTTTTGAAGTTGTAACCTGTTAGATTTTCAGTTTCAACTCCAAGTGACACAGAGACATGTCTGCTACTTTAAAGGGAGTCTGTTTCAGAGTTGAAGGAGAGAAAAAAATGCCAGGAACTATGGCTGGAGATCTGAGAGTCCATAGTGTGCAGCCTGAGGGCCACACATCTCTTCTACAGCCCGCTGTCCCCACTGAGAAGTCTTTGCCAAGCTGTCCTCCGTGGCTGCAGCCTCAGGAAGGAGTGAGGGGGTCATAGTGGTCAGCTTGGGTCTGTGATTCCCTGCTTGTCCATCATCTCTGCTATCCCAGCCTGAGAGGACCCAGAATAGCTCCTCAGAACCTTCACCCAGGCTGTGTGCTCCACCCAGAAACTCATTCTGCAGCCACCCCCTCTTTCTTCCATAGACCTCAGGCCTGGCTTGGTGGCTTCGCTCCTCCAGCATGTGCCGGGCAAGGCCAAACTTTTTTTTTTTTTTTTTTTTTTTTTTAAGTCAGGGTCTTACATAGCTAATGCTGCCCTTGAATTCCTGATCCTCCTGCCTCTACCTCTTGAGTGTTGGATTTCCAGGCCTGTGCCACCACACCTGGTAAGGCCCGGTTTCTTTTGTCAAGAGCTCCCAAAAACAGCTCAGCAGAGAGCTCCCTAGGAAAGGTGGAGCAGGAGAATTCTACCCCAGGACCCAAGAAAGCAGAAGTCCACTTGTGACTAGAGTGCTGAGATCTCGACTTTGCCGGCTCGGGTTTCCCCTCTTGCAGAGCGGAAATATGCAGCCGTGCCCCACCCTGCCCCTCGAGAGCTGCGAGGGGAAACCCTCACTGGTGAGGACCCTGAGGCTGTCATGGGTGTCCCTAGCAGGACGGCATGTGGCACCTAGGGGCTCATCTGTGGCTGCACAGGGGACTGGCCCACTTCCTCGGATGGGGAGGATGGTTGTAACTTCAGACTTGCATGATCCATTGCCATTGGAAAAATTGTAGCTGCCCTAAAGTGACCAAAATAGTGTGGGACGTGGCCTAGGGCTTTCTAACCCCTTTGCCATGTCACACTCTAGATTTCTTTTTTTTCTTCATGAGGTAGGGTCTCACTCTAGCCCAGGCTGACCTGGAATTCACTCTGTAGTCTCAGGGTGGCCTCAAACTCACAGTGATCCTTGTACCTCTGCCTCCCGAGTGCTGGGATTAAAGGTGTGCACCACCACGCCCGGCCACACTAGAGCTTTTTGTCATCTATTCACTGGAAAGCACCTGCCAAGAAATTGTCAGTCTTTAGGTCTCCAGTTCAGATATGAAGGGTGCCATGTACGAGTCTATACATATATACATTTCCGCTCTGACAAGCTGGTCTGCTTTCTGTAAGTCCTTGCTGGATTTCACTTCTCTGTAAAGAGCCGTGACTTTACTGGACACCAACAACATCAGACTCTGGCCACCATCTTTTTTTTTTTTTTTCCAGGTAGGGTCTCACTCTAGACCAGGTTGAGCTGGAATCCACTGTATAGTCTCAGGGTGGCCTCAAACTCACAGAGATCCCCCTACCTCAGCCTCCCAAGTGCTGGGATTAAAGGCGTGTGCCACCACGTCCGGCTTCATCATTTATTTTTGAACATGACAAACCTCACTAATTCATAACAGTGTGTCACCCCAGAGTCTGTCTGTGGTCATGGCTGAAGGGACTAGCCTGGATGCCCATGGGCTCAGTGACCTGAGGCCCAGGGTTCACATTCCTGCACCCTGAGGAGGAAGGTAGTAAGCCTGACTGTTTAGTAGCTCAGTGACAGGACTCCCTCAGGGCTACCCCATGAGGTTACTGACAGAGATAAGGCCGTCCATGTGTACCCCAAAACCCTCAGGATAAAGTTCCCAGTGGCTGCACCAGTGGGTCAGCCCAGGAAATGGCCTTTCCCTTTCCTCCCTTGACATTTCTTTCTGAGTATGTGTCAAACTAAAAACTTTCCCCACAGATGGTTTTGGAACCAAAACTGGGCTTCTGACTCTGGCTTGGGGCTTTTGCCTTGGAACAGATGCTGCATTCTACAGCTCTAAATACAGAAACTGTGCCACCAGGGCCCTAGAACCAAGGCTTTCTGAGTGGCACTTCTAGGGCACCCTTACAAAGGATGTCACGAGTCCCTGGACCACCGCCTCACTCTGTCCTCCCTGGGCCTCTCTCACGTCCTCCAGGTAATTAAGCTAAGTGTGTTGAGGATCACACCTTGCTCTCAGTGGGTACATATCACCGCTCTGGATTCTGAAGACAGCAAAAGTTACAGTAAGATTTAGGAGGACTGGGGAGATAGCCCAGTCACTAATATGCTTGCCTCTTGAGTCTGAAGACCTGATTTTGATCCCCAGAACCCACTTGCTGGGCATAGTGGCAAAAGCTGGTAATTCCACTGCTAGGGAGGCAAGACAGGTGGATCCCTAAAGCTCTCTGGCCTGCTAATCTAACCTATTTGGCAAGTTCCGGGCCACTGAGAGAGACCCTGTCTCAAAATAAAAGCTGGACAGCACCTGAGAAATAACACCTGAAATTATCCTCTGGTCTCCACACACATGTTTACACTCATACATGTATGTCTACATGTGCATGCATGGACACAGAATAAAATTTAGGAAATGAGAATAGTTTGTCTGGAGACTTTCATTTTCTCTCCATTTTATTTATGAGAGAAAGAGGGGGAGAGAGAGAGAAAATGGGAGCATCAGGTCTCTAGCCTGTAAACAAACTCCAGATGCATGTACCATAGATGCATGCCCAACACCTTTTTTGTTTTGTTTTGTTTTGCTTTGGTATGGTTTTTCGAGGTAGGGTCTCACCCTGGCTCAGGCTGACCTGGAATTCACTATGTAGTCTCAGGGTGGCCTCGAACTCACGGCGATCCTCCTACCACTGCCTCCCAAATGCTGAACTTAAAGGCATGTACCATCATGCCCAGCTTCAGATGTTGTTTTTGATGGCTCTTAAAATCAGTCTTCCCAGAACTAGGTGTGGTGGTGCACACTTTTAATCTTAGCACTTGGGAGGCAGAGGTAGGAGGATCACCATGAGTTCAAGACCAGCCTGGGATACAGAGTGAGTTCTAAATCCACTGTGGTGGAGCACGGCTTTAATTCCAGCACTGGGGAGGTGGAGGCAGAGGTAGGATTGCTGAGAGTTCAAGGCCAGCCTGAGAGTACATAGTGAATTCTAGGTCAACCTGGGCTGGAATGAGACCCTACCTCAAAAAAAATACTAGTAATAATCCCTACTCTTTGGTTTGGGAGTGTTCAGTGCAGATGTCCACCTGGTCAGCCCCAGGAATGCTGAGCAGCAGCTGTCTTTACTAGTGCCTCCACCTACCTGCCTGAATCTTCCTGACTCCTTGGCACAGACGGGGCAGGGGGCAGCCACAAACATGCTAAACTCATTTCTCCAAATTTTGTGCCATGAACTTTTTGTCCTTGAAGAAAAGTCCAGCATCCAGCAGATTAACTGTCAAAAGACCCACATCGGGGCTGGAGAGATGGCTTAGCAGTTAAGCGCTTGCCTGTGAAGCCTAAGGACCCCGGTTCGAAGCTCAATTTCCCAGAACCCGTGTAAGCCAGATGTACAAGGGGACACATGCATCTGGAGTCCGTTTGCAGTGGCTGGAGGCCCGGGTGTGCTCGCTCACTCTCCCTGTCTCTTTTTCTCTCTGTCTGTCACTCTCAAATAAATAAAATAAATAACAATTAATTAATTTTTAAAAAAGACCTAAATCCCTCAATTGCAGTAGAATCTCTGGCATCTTCCCAGATTATTCCAAAAGCATCTTGTTGCTGCCTGCATTGTTGGGATGCTGTCCAACACACTGGAATTTAACCCCAAGACATTTCCTGTTTCCCACCCCCCACCCCACCACCTTCACATTACCACCCACCACGCCTCTCTGCCCCTGCCACACTCTCTAGGGCCCCATCCTTCCCCTCTTGGTTATCACCCATCGTTCCCTCCTCATCTGCCTCCTCCTGCCATTTTCTCCTTCTGTCTCCTTACCACAAACAATCTCTTTTTTTTAATTTTTTTTTATTTATTTTATTTATTTGAGAGTGACAGGCAGACAGAGAGAGAAAGAGGCAGAGAAAGAGAGAGAGAGAGGATGGGCGTATCAGGCCTCCAGCCACTGTAAACGAACTCCAGACGCGTGCGCCACCTTGTGCATCTGGCTTACATGGGTCCTGGGGAATCGAGCCTCAAACAGAGGTCCCTGGGCTTCACAGGCAAGCGCTTAACCACCAAGCCATCTCTCCAGCCCCCACAAACACTCTCTTGATGGCGGAATGTGTCAGTCTCTCCTGCCTTGTGTCCTCCAGACCGCTGCTAGGTAAAGACAGAGTAGGCACCCTCGGGGGACCAGGAATGGATGCCACCTCTCTAAATGGCTGTGGCTCCAGTGGCTACATGTCTCCCAGCCCCTACCCCTCTCCTGGCCCTGGAGCTCTCCAGCTGCTCTTCGGGCACCCATTCATAAGACAGGGCACCCGCAGGGGCAAGAGGCATGGGGAACCAGACAAACTGTTCCCTCAGAATGGGCATGCTTCTGGGTTTCCACTAGGGAAGAGACACCGCTGGTTAACCCCACCCGGTATCCACTGAGGCATATTTTTGTTGTTCTAGAAGCTTCTCTCTTGGACATTGTAAGTGCAAGGAAGTCTGAAACAGCTTCCTAAGAAGAAGATGATGGGCAAATATGATGAGTGGGCCTTCAGTTGACAATTGTCAACACTACCCTGATGCAGGCTCCAAGAGGCTCCAGGTAACCGGTCAGAAAGCCCCAGGTGGATGGCTAACTAGGTACAGAATGGTGGCCAAGACCAGTGGTCTGGTCACAGTGTCCAATGTGCCCACGAAGTCCTTCCTTAGCTGTGTTCCTTGCGATGAGAGGGGAGGTGACCCTGGCCCCGAGGGCCGCGCACATACGCTGCCTGTGCACAGCAAATGAGACCGGAATGCAGCAGTCCAGTCACAACCCACTGTGGTCAGGCATTGAGGGAGGTTTCAGCTGGGCAGGTCTGGCCTCCAGCTCCAGACAGACAGTGGCTGAAGTCTGACCTTGAGCTGGTCAGGCAGCTCACCACTCAGATGGCCTGGGCTACTTCACAACATGGCAGCCTCCCAGTCAACAAAGCTGGTGCCGTGTCATCTTGATAAGCTACCTTCACCACAGAGCATCGCTTCCATCATACCCTACTGATAAGCAAGTCACTAGCCTGCCCAGTGTCTTAGTGAAGGGGTGTAGAGTCTCGTGGAGGAGTGTGAAGGGCACCACATATGAAAGTGGGTGGGACAGGAGATACCATAGAGCCATCCTTGCAAAGCAAACTTCCATGGTTGAATGCCTGGCCACAGTATCCAGTCACTTGCAGCCTGTGGTCTGCTGAGGGGATGCCGTCCAATGAACCCCTGCAGAGAGGAAGGGCAGAGAAGGGGATGAGCTGAGCAAGTGGTTTAGGTCACCTCCAGCCCGATCTGTCACCCTGTAAGCTCAGGAACTCAAATCACGTCACAGGGAAATTCACCTTGAAGAAGAGCCATCCTTTTCTACCCCAACTCAACCAGCCGTGAGCTGTGAAACATCCTGACCTTGGCAGAGAGGATGGGTAGAGCCCAGAGGCATGGCTCCTGTCAGCTACACCTGCCCCACAGCAGTGGTCCTACGCCCATAGTCTAGGAGGTGGGCTTTGTTGTAGGATGCCCTTTTTCTTTGCATCTGTGCCCTTTTGCAAGTGGCATTGTCATTTTCTCTTTCTTTTTATTTATTTGAGAAAGAGAAAGAGGGAGGGAGGGAGAGAGAGAGAGAGAAAGAGAATGGGTGCACCAGGGCCTTCAGTCTCTACAAACAAACTCCAGACTTGTGTGCCCCCTTGTGCACATGGGTGACCTTGTGTCCATCTGGCTTACATGGGACCTGGAGGTTCGAACATGAGTTCTTAGGCTTCACAGGCAAGCACCTTAACCACTAAGCCATCTCTCCAGCACAGTGTCCTTCCTTCTATCAAGAGGAGAATCAATGGAATTTCAAAGGGGAAAGTGGGGGGGGGAATTAACATGGGATTTTTTTTATAATCATGGAAAATGCTAATAAAAATTAAGAAAATAATAATAATAAATAAATAATATGGAAATTTGTTCTGAGGAAAAAAAAAAAGAGGAGAGTCTAAAAAACAGGAGAGTCTATTTCTCACTCCTTAATCTAGATGTGGCTTGCTTTGGCCAGCCAGATATTAACAAATGTGATTCAGGCAGACATTTGACACGTGCAGGTGCACTAGGGTCCTCTCTCTTATGACAAGCCTGAGTGTCCCTGGCCTGCTAGAGGAAAACTGAGGCTTCCTGGCCAGAAGTGTATGATTGGCAGAAGTCTGTATCACCCAGCCACAGCAGACCCACTGAGCTTCCCAGCTAAGCCAGCCCAAACTGCCAGCACACACCGTCACAGGGCCATCAACATCTGCCAATGTTAAGGCACTTTCTGACCTTACTACTCAGACAAGTTCACTACAGAGACCTACTTGCCCAGAGTCTGCTCACCGTCAATAACTGCACATGTGGACATGACCCTTGGCCTCCTGACCCTTGGGCCCCTGCCCTCACGCTGACTTGTGGAAATGCCATCCCTATCGGTGAGGCCATGACCTGATAAGAGGCTCTGGGACTTCAGGGAATTCTGGAGGTGGGAGGGTTAGCTGATGGGATCTGGAACCAACCAAGAGATATATCGCTGGGCAGGTCTGTGAAGGCATTTCCAGAAAGGGTTAACTGAGGAGGGAAAGCCCCCCTGGGGTGGGCAACACCTTCAGCAAGTGTCCCGGGGGAAAAGGCTACTCGCCCACCTTCGCTCCTTGCTGGTGGGCACATTGGTGTGGCGGCAGCTGCTGCTTTCCCCCCTTCACTGACCCGAGACTCCGGCCTCTGCAGCCTTCCAACGGGGCCAAAGACCAGCGGCTCTCAAGACAGAGCTCCAGGCCTTCAGCTGAATGGCACTGCTGAGGCAACCAGCCTCATGGGCTGAGCAACAGTTCTCAACCTCTCCAACGTGCAGATGGCCGCTGTTGGACTGCCCAGCCTTGTCTCAGGTCCCCTTGTAGAAGGTATATACATTCCATTGGTTCAGTTCCTCTACAGAACCCCGCCTTATTACAAAAGCAAAATGGGAACAGCTCCCAGAACATCTCCCAACCCATGCTTTTGTGCTTGGGTCTGCTCTTAACTTGGAGCTTGGGTCAAAGACAGAGTCACCAGGCCACTTATCCTATTGCCACAGGACCAGATCAGAGCCTGCTGGTAGGCTTGGGGAATGCCAAGCTGTTCCTGGAAGAACACTTCTTGGGTCTCTTAACTAAATATTTCAATATTAAACATTGAGATTTTGCTATGATTAAATTCTCACTGGGCACAGAGAGAAAGAGAGGGAGGGAGAAATGTACATTTCAGTTTAGCATTTGAAAGGATTTAGTAATTTTTTTTCCCATTAATTTTAAAATGTCAAGGGTATACATATATTTCTTTGAGGACACAGCCTATGGCAACTTTCAGGCTTTAAAAGACCCACTGATGGACTTAGGAGACCAGGAAGGGGAGCAAAAATCTACAATTCAAGAATTATGAAACTGCTATGTTTTCAGTTAATTCAAAAGAAGAAAAGAAAAAAAAAAACATATCGGTGAAAAACGCCGTGAGCTTTTCCATGCATACTCCAAGATAGCTGCTTGCGAATTGCAGCTGAAATGAAGTCTTGTAAGAATGCTTGCTCACTGGATAAAATGATCAAGCTCAGATCAAAGGCACTGGCTCGCCACCGGCTCTCATTTCAGCAAACACTGCACTGAGAAGCGTAGCTTAGCTGCAGGAGGGAGCCAAGCTGCTCTGTCCTTCCTCACAGCCCAGCATGTATGCAGAGGTGCCATTTTCAATTTTATGGTGCAATGAGGTTTTAGTAAATATTTATTACCTATTTAGTAAGTACAATTAAATTCCGAGCTGCTCTGTACGTGGCTCTTATTAGCATTAGCTAAGACTTACCTTTATTTCTAAGAAGACACAATAGAATAAAGTGGTATAGACATTAAAATGCAAATAAATAAAATACAAATGAAGATCAGGGCATGGTGTTGCATGTCTTTAATCCCAGCACTTGGGAGGCAGAGGTAAGAGGATCACCATGAATTCAAGGCCACCCTAAGATTACATAGTGAATTCCAGGTCAGCCTACCTCAAGAAAACAAAAATAAATAAGTAAATAAAAATGAAAAAATTGGTGATGGTTACCGGAGGAGGGTGGGTGGTCCCTGTATCCTGAGGAGCAAAGGGTGCTGGTCAGGGAACCCAAGCCAGGAAAACCGCTCACATCTTATCCCCAGGACTAGTGTCAAGAAATGTGTCTTTGACCCAAGTTCGGCAACCCCCACCCAGGACCCACATAAGCAAGATGCACAAGGGGGCACACGTATCTGTAGTTCACTTGCAGTGGCTAGAGGCCCTGGTATGCCCATTCTCTCTCTCTCTCAAATAAATAAATAAAAATTTTTTTTTTTTTAAGTAATGGGTCTTTCCCCTGAGCATGCAGGTAACTCACTCAGGGATGGGCATACCCACTCCAAGCCTCTTGCCACCAAGATCAACCCAGAGTAGGCCTTTGGCCAAGTCCTGTTGTCATGAGAGAGCCCGGCCCAGACCACAGCCCTCTGGACACTAATGCCCCATATTAACTCCTGCAGTCTTGACACCCTTTCTTGTGAAATGGCTTGCCCAGTGAATCCACCTCTGGGTAACTGTCCTAGAAGAATAAGGCCTTCTGTCTGTCCACGCCGTCATGCCAACAGATGCTGAGAGCTGCATTGCTCTTCATAGCCAATTGTCCACCACTGATAGCCAGATGAATGCAGCGTGGACCGTGCGCAGTGCAATGTGATGTGGAAGGTAAACAAGGGTGTGTGTGATGAAAGAAGCCAGGACCGCATGCCGTGTGTCATCTGTGTTACAGGAACTGTCCAGATCAGGAGACTACAGAGAGGAAGACAGTAGATTCGTGGGGCTGGAGAGATGGCTCAGCAGTTTAGGCGTTTGCTTGCAAAGCCTAAAGGCCCAGGTTCAATTCCCTGGTACCCACATAAAGCCAGGTGCACAGAGAGCGATGTACCTGGAGTTTGCAGCAGCAACAGAAGGCCCTGGCATGTGTGCCCTCTTTCTCTCACCCCGTAGCAAATAAGTAAAAATATTGTTAAAAAGAAAGTAGATTAGTGTTTGTCAGGGCTGATAGGAGGGGAATGGGTGACTACCAAGGCACGTGTTGATTGTGGGGGGGGGGGAAGGTAACGAACTTACTCTGAAATTGGTTGTGTAGGTAGCTACACAACTTTGTGAATAGCAAATTTTACGGTGTATAATGGGGAAGTTGTCAGAATAAAAATGGAGTCACCTTTGCCAATCCCTAACCAAAAGAATTAATAAAGCCTGAGGTTCTAACGGCAGGGACCTCACATACCTATGCTGACTAGCAAGACTTTTCCCCAGAGCCTCTGCCCGAACCACAACCTTGCTCACAGGCCACAGGAATCTTCCACAAAGAATACTTCCAAGGTTGTCAGCCCAATAGCTGTCTGTTTAACCTTGGACTGCAGGCCCCCCATAATGACCCTCAGAGCCCAGGACAGTGTCTCTGATCTTCCTATTCTGCATACACATTTCTGAGTGTGCCCATCAC
This sequence comes from Jaculus jaculus, assembly GCF_020740685.1. Lineage (NCBI taxonomy): Eukaryota > Metazoa > Chordata > Mammalia > Rodentia > Dipodidae > Jaculus > Jaculus jaculus. The sequence continues at coordinate 147,409,495 of NC_059108.1, forward strand.
GTACTGTGCGTACAGGTTCCCACTGCAGAGCCGTGGTCCCCGGGGATGCCGCAGTGCGCCACAGAGAGTCCTTCTCATTAGCCACAGGTAACTCAGGCATGAATCATTCTTTGTATAGAAAGGGCTGGATGCGTAGAGTTTCAGCTGGGTGGGTGGACAGCAAGGTACTCTGGGTGGAACTCCCACCCCACTGCCAGCTCCATGGCCCTGTGTGACGTGAGTGAGCCTTTGGGACCCTTTCTTTAGCTTCACAGGGATGGAACTGGAGTAGGTGAGGACTGAGAGCCCGTGTGAGCTGACGGGAGAAGAGCTCCGGCTTCATCCCTCAGGGTTTCAAGCCTGGCAGCTTTCTAACACATGAGAACTTGAGGGAACTGGTAGCCTGGCACTCAGCGGCACTGAGGACCTGGCAGGGAGAGGCCCATCCTGACAGTTCCACACTGGATCATACCATCTCCAGACACAGGATGGTGACAGGTGGCTTTGGCGACACTCAGTGGACACTCAGTGCATCTGAGACACCTTAGTAACCTCTTCCTACTGGGCTGTCAGACTGGCCCAGACCCCAGCAGGGCACAGCAAGATCCGAGAGCCTCAGCGTAGTACGTTAGATATGGCTCTTTTATGAAGGTCTTTGGCAGAGCCAGTGAGGGGACACGCAACAGATTCCCAGTCCCCCGCACTCAGGGGATAGGCTGCCTTCCTTGTGAGAGTGCAGTTTTGTTCTGGGTCCCAGGCACTGCTCTCTTTGTGGCAGAGGTAGGTTCTGACTGACTGCTACTCATGGCCGGTTCCACGTGACCGGTCCTAGCCAATAACCTGTGAGGGGCCGACTACTGAGGAATGCTGGGATATCAAAAGAAAGATAAGTAGATGCAGAGGTGAAGATGGCCTCCAGCTGCTGCTGCTGGATGGGTCTGTGAGATCCAGAGCTATGTCTGCCAAGTGTGACAATGCAAAGGGGTGAGAAAATGGCCTTTATAAATGACATTGAGGTATGTGATAGTGCATGCCTGAAATTCCAGTACTTGGGAGGCTGAGGCAGGAGAATTGTTGGTTAAAGCCTAGCTTGGGCTACATAGCAAGATCCTGAATTGCAGGTTTAAAGCTGCTGTGCCCAGACCCAACTGAGCTGGAGATATCTATCTATATAGTAATTTTTACTTTATTTTTATTTTATTTAAGAGAAAGACAGAGAGAACCAGGGCCTTCAGCTGCTGCAAACGAACTCCAAATGCATGTGCCACTGTGTGCACCTTGTGTATCTGACTTACATGGGTCCTTGGGAATCCACCTAGGGTCCTTTGGCATTGCAGGCAAGTGCCTTAACCACTAAGCCATCTGGATATTTAAAGGGAAGGGACAAGCAGGGCAGAGAAAGGGGGAAGGGAGAGGGGGAAGAATGTAACAGGGCTATTTCCTTTGTTGATTTGTCTTCCCAGGTTGATTAGTCCTGTGATGAGTCTGTTTGCGTGGCTCCTGTGCAGCCCGTGACCTCATCAGGCTGTGGTCTGGGGAGTTATTTGCAACCCAAAAGAACTTCCTCTGTGCTAACTGCCTGTTCCAGGGCCAGGGTCAGCATGTCCCAGTAATTTCTGTGACTCTAATGACTGCTGAGACCCAGACTTATTAACCCTTACAATAACAAACACCTGAGATTCTCGAGTTATGGGAAGAAAAGGTTTGTTTTGTCACGGTGTGGTGAGCATCTAGTCCATGACTGGGTGCCCTGTGGCCTTGGGCCTGTGTTGGTACGTCACAGTGGGTGCCCGTGATGGAGCAACCTTCACTTCTTGGCTAACTTACTGCTGCTTTTCTCATTGCTAAGACAAAGTACCTGACAGAAGCAACTTAAGGAAGGAAGGGTGTGCCTCAGCTCCTAGTTTGGGGCGTGTGGGGGTGTGGCCCACCATGGGAAGGCATTGAGTCAAACAAAGAGCATGTTTAGCTGTAATGCCAAGAGTGTGAGGCACTTTGTGTCTGGTCAGGAAGCTGTGAGAGATGATGCTGGTTCTCACTCTCTCCTTTGGATCCAGTCAAGAGCCCCGGCCCATGGAATCTTATAGCCTGTATCCAGGATAGGTCTTCTCTCCTCTGTTAAACTGCTCTGGAAATGCCCTTGAAGAAATGCCCAGAAATTTGTTTCCTAAGTAATCCTAGATGATTCTGAATCTGTCAAGTTGACAAGATTAACCACCACAGCCACAGAGAAGGAAGCCAAAGAAAGGAAGAGACCAGGGTCCCATAGTTCCTTTCCAGAGAAAACCCCAGGCCCAAACCCTCTTACCAGGCCCCACCTCTTAAAGTCTCCACCACCTCCCAGTAGTGCCATGCTGGGCCCAGGCTTCCATCTCATGGGCTTTTGAAGACACTTAAGATCCACACTATACCCAGGGTGGGTGATGTCACCCAGACATACAAGTAGGCCTGTTTTCCAAGCAGGTTCTGACTAAGCTGCCTAGTTATTTGCTCCTGAAGACACATACTCATTTCCAGCACGTGCTTCTGAACTCAGTCTCTGACTGATCTGCGAGCTGTGTCCTGGGATTGGTTCCCAGAAAGGGAAAATGGTCGCTGCTCTAATGAGAATTTCATCATGACCTTGACCTTTTTCCTTAGCTTCATGACAAATCAGAAGCCATCAGCCCCACAGCCTCCAACTTCCCAGAAGGATTCCTGGGAGTCCTGAAGCAGGGTCATATCCTTCTTCACAGGGAGGGATCCACAGTGATATGGAGGAACAGCATGGGGATCTCAGAGACCAAAGGGAGGACAGAAGATGGAAAAGACAGCAAGCTGCCTCCACGGTCCCCCGGGCTTCTTTCCAGTGGGGAGTCTGGCAGGTCCTTGGTGCTCCATGCTACACTTGGTTTCCATGAGTCTGAGCCCCTCAGGGGAGGGAAAGCAAATCAGAGGTGGAGGTGAGGCCCCTGGCACGTGTGTCAGAGGTTGGGGTGAAGCCCGTGGCACATGTGGTCAGTGGAGGTGAGGCCCATGGCATGTGTGATCAGAGGTCGGGGTGAGGCCATGGCACGTGTGGTCAGAGGTCAGGGTGAAGCCCGTGGCACGTGTGGTCAGAGGTGGAGGTGAGGCCCATGGCATGTGTGGTCAGAGGTCGGGGTGAGGCCCATGGCATGTGTGGTCAGAGGTCGGGGTGAGGCCCATGGCATGTGTGGTCAGAGGTCGGGGTGAGGCCCATGGCATGTGTGGTCAGAGGTCGGGGTGAGGTCCATGGCACATGGGGTCAGAAATCGGGGCGAGGCCCGTGGCACGTGTGGTCAGAGGTCGGGGTGAGGCCCATGGCACATGTGGTCAGAGGTCGGGGTGAGGCCCGTGGCATGTGTGCCTAGTGCACAGCATCTGACTATTTAGGGTAGTACTGATGACCTACGCTGTTCAATTCCCGGGCCCCCATAAAATAGAATGATCCCAATGCAACCTCCCCCAGCCCAGGCTCTGAAGTTCCCCAGGTTTAGGTCAGGTGAACTTCAGCAAGAGTGAAAAGAAGCCAGGTTGTTGGGAGCAGTCAGCAAGCACTGTGCCCGCCTCTGCCTCAGTTTCCTTGTTATAGCTGTCATTGTTAGAATTGCTCCTTGTAAGTCACTTCACCCAGAGAATGGCTCTCATTCTTGAACTCAAGGCCCCAGGTGGGAGAACCAGAGGCTCTGCTCTCTCGCATCGTAGGTTTGTGGTCCTCCACACCCAGCTGCTGCTCCGCACATCCAGCAGAGATTTATAAAGATTTAATAGCCTCGGACTGTAACAAGATCTCAGATTATTAAAATCTCATTTCTCTTTGAAACTATAAAGTATCCTCTGTAATTAAAGCTCCGTTTCACCTATCAAAATAAATGGAAAAAGGCTGTTTGGCGTTGGTGTCCTTGACTGACTCCTTGGGCCACCATTCCTTGCTGCTTTCTGTCACCAGATTTCTTTACACATCCTGGGCTTTCTAAACTCATTTTCTTCTTTGTCCAGGCCAATGCTGTTCCTGGTAACACTGGCCAAGTTACTGACCTTCCAAATATATCACTGACCTGCTGATATCCAGAGAGTCAAACGAGATGCTGACACTCATTGGCCAATCCCAAAATAAGGATATGTATATTCTAGGCAGGCAGCTTTGGCTATACTTAGGATGTGGACTTTGGTCTCACTGGACCACGGTGAGCTTATCGCCCCCAGAAACCCTGGAGCATCCGCTTGTGGACATACACTTCTCAGTGCTGGAGTGGCAGGGTCCGCTTGTGGCCCCTTTGTGGCCATTGCTGTCTCTTGTCGCTAGAGTGGCACTTCGGAGATGTTTGCATGGTCTCGGTACATGCATGTGAGGTTGCAGCTGGTGCGCTGCCCAAGGGCAGACCTCTGAGAGGCTGGCATTCTCAGCAGAGCCATCTTAGAGCCACATACAGCAAAGGTATTAGTAGACTCATTCATCAATGTCATGGCCCCTTTCTGTCCCATGGAGCAAAGTGTCATGGGGAAGAGGTGTCCCTTTCTCATCCATACTACAAACCTTGAAACCCAGCAGGGTCCAGGCTGTATTTGTTAACGGAGCCATTTCTCTGGAGCACAAGGCCAGGAATCTCTGGGCAGCAGATGGTCTGCTACAGGGAAGTGAAGAGGAGAACCCGGGGCTGGAGACAAGACCAGGCAGAGGAACAGCCAGGGCCTAGGAAGGAGGCCTAGAACTACCTGTGAAGGGGGCCAGGTGAGGCTCAGGGGGACCCAGGGCACAGCTGGCTTTAGGAGGGACAGGGTCTCCAAGGGTGGGCCTAGTACAGGGTCCCCACTGAGGTGTGAGGTAGGAGAAACTATGGTGCTCAACCTGGTTGACCATGAACCTGGGCAGAACCAACTACAGTGTGGAATGGGAATGGTCCTCTCCCAAGGGCTCACCAGGCTGCACCTCCTGCCCAAGAACTAGACTGCAGCTGCCTCACTGGCCCTGGAACCGGCAAGATCAATAAAGGGTCTCCATTCAGAACCACTCTGCATGGTTAGGCCCAAGCTTCTGGGAAACAGTCTTATATGTGATGCTTGTTATGAGCCTAGAAATTGTTTCTGTGGATCTCAATCAAGTGACTTTCATTTTGAATTGAGGAAACAAAAATAATTGGCTAGGAAGAAGGCTCAGAGGTTAAGGGCACTTGCTTGCAAAGCCTGACAGCTGAGTTTGATTCCCCAGTACCCATGTAAAGACAGATGCATAAAGTGGTGCATATATCTGGAATTCATTTGCAGTGGCAAGAAGCCCTGGCACATCCATTTTCTCTCCCTCTCATTTTCTCTCTGTCTCTCTGCCTGAAAATAAATAAATAACATTTAAAAAAGAAAGAAAAGGGCTGGAGAGATAGCTTAGTGGTTAAGTCACTTGCCTACAAAGCCTAAGGACCCATGTTCGACTCTCCAGGATCCAGGTAAGCCAGACACACAGGGTGACATAGTGCGCAAGGCTGCACATGCAAGCAAAGTGGCACATCATCTGGAGTTGGGTTACAGTGACTGGAGGCCCTGACATGCCAATTCTTTCTCTCTCTCTCTCACACACACATGCACACACACAAAAATGATGAACGTTGATTTTCCTGTGCGGATTCTGGGCCAAAAAGGCTCTCTTCATATCCTGGTTGTGTGCCTGGGTGCTCCACCCTGTCCCTCAACCCCATCTGACCCCCAAGGGCACCCAGCTGTCTGCTGGCTCATACCCCACCTCTCAGTTCTTGGGAAGGGGGAGGAGTAGGTGAGCCTGGCAAGAGGTGCCAGGGCACAGTGGAACTGATCAACCTGAGCCCTGTAGAGTTCCCAGGAGAGAGATGCCATGTCACCATTTGCAGAGAGAGGCTCTCTGGTCACTGGAGTCCTTAGGTCGGAGCCTGGGCTAGGCTTGGGCATCTGTCCTCAACTGGCCAATTAGACAGGAAGTAGTAAAAAGAAAGGAGATTAATTCATGCGGCCACACTGAGAAGAGAAATAGAGGGGTCCAGTGATCTCCCCCGCCCCACACCCTGCAGTCCATCCTAACATGAGGTCCATATGCAAATGTAAATAAAGGTCAAGAGGTATACATAAAAGCCAAGTGTGGTGACACCTGCCTTTAGTCCCAGCACTCAGGAGGCAGAGGTAGGAGGATCGACGTGAGTTCGAGGCCACCCAGAGACTACATAGTGAATTCCAGGTCAGCGTGGGCTAGAGTGAGAACCTACCTCACAAAACCAAAAACAAAAGGAGGTCTACATAGCTGAGTGGTCCTGTTGAGGTGTGGTCCTGCACATCGCTGGCCCACCAATGCCTGCTCTCTACCTACTCTCCCAACTTGCAGGACAGTGTGAAATCTCTTCCTGGGAAGCAAGTTCCTCCCCTGGCTGGTAGCACACTTCGGCTTTCCCAGGCCCCCATCCCATGAGATTCCCGAGGAAATTCCAATTCCTCGTGGCCCACTGTCACAGTGTTTGATGGCAGAAGGGAGGGTCACGGTGTCTCTTCAGAATATCTTCACTGCAGTTCTGCTGGTGCCACAGCTGCAGTGGCCCAGCCAGGTCTTCGCCGACCCTAGATCAACTAAGTGCGTGCACCAGGGCCGCGGTGAGCCCCGCCTTCCTCTCCTGGAAAGGGATCTAAGAGCAGCTTGGGCGAACACGCTGGGGAGTCCTTAGGGTTTAGGTGTGGGCCAGGGCTGTGAACCTGGGCGGGCCTGCCCTGGGTTGGGTCAGTGAGCCCCAAGGACATAGAGAAGCTGGGAGCTGCCCCAGGGCTCAGGTGCACCAGCTTCCGGGCTCTGTGTGATGTCTTGTTGACTGCTGGCACACATTTGGCCTGCTGGTGACTGTTTGCTGCTCCTGGTTTGCACAGCCATAGTCACGCACATCTCTCCAGCCACGCTCCCTGCTGTCTCCTGCCTGATTCAGGCAGAACCAGAATGTTCCCCTCATGCGCGTGCACGCGTGCACAGCCGCCTCCCTGTCGCAGCACAAGCCAGATAATGGATGACAGGCCCTTCCCCCACCTGCTCTGGGAAAACAAACAGCCCGATTAGCCAGAAAGACTCAGCCGGGAGGGAGGGCAGTGGCGCAGAGATGTCGGCTACCAGAACATTCAGGAAGCCAGGGTAGGGAACACACACTAATAAGCAGCTGAGCAGCACCGCCCTCCCTCTCCCCCGGGCCCAGCCCTGGGATCAGCTCCGGTGAGACGTGGCTGGATTGTTTTGTACATCGGAAAATGCAGATGCATTGAGAGTACAGGACAGGGATGGGCACCTGTCCTAACCCAGGCAGGTTCCCAGTAGGTCTGGCCTGGCTACTGCTGGGTGTCCTGGGGTGCCCGGCTGCCAGATTGCCCCTCTGGGGGGGTGGGCACTGAAGCGGAGGCCTGGGACACACAGCCTCCTGCTGCAGAAGGGGAGATGCTGCAGGATGTCTGTCCCTCCCTCTGCAGGGACATGTGACAGCCTTAAGGACGGTCCTGGGGAAGGGAGGCCTCCAGGGCCCTAGTGGCTGGGGCAGGCTGGGAGATGTTTACAGCAGTCTTGAGGCAGAAGCTGCTAAAAATAGCCGGGACCACAAGAGCTGACTCCACCTGGCCCCCAGGCAGGTGGTTGGACAGGAATAGGCAGCCAGACCCTAGAGATGGGTGGGCATCTCCTGGCAGGCTTCCTGGTGGGGGACAGAGGTTGACTTAGAGAGCTAAGCTGCCAGGGGATTGATTGAGGAAAGGGCAAGCCAGCCTTGGGGAGCACGTTGTAACCAAAGGACAGGCTACACAGGTTCAAGGTGGACAGAGGTCTAGCCTAGCAGCCCTGTTGGCCCCAGCCTGGTTCATCCCTGCCCAGAGCCGAGGTCCCGGCCCTGCACTGCTGCGTCCAGCGTGACTCCTCATTCACACCCTGGGTACTGTGGGTTTTAGCTCACGGTGTCCGGCAAGCAAGTACGTGCGGCAGAGAGCAGGTGAAAGGCTCGGGGGTCATCAAAGGACTGGGCTCCCTGGAGCACAGTGAGGAAAGGTGTGAGGAGTCGGCCCTGCGGAGGGGTGAGGTTGGGAGCACGCTTGTGGAAGGCGCCGAGCTGGAGCCACGCAGCAGGGCCGGGACACCCGGTGTCCCCGGCAGCTGATGAGAATAGGCTTCCGGCGGCTAGACTTTCAATCCCAAACCTCTTGGAAGTGGCACGCGCTACTGGCTAAAAGGGGTCACTCACCAAAATACAGCCACTGAGGCGCCAGACATCCTGGTAGAGGCCCGGGCCACGCTCCTGGACATCGAGCTCATGATTTCAAAATATCACCCCTCGTGACTCCTCCCAGCGGGCCAGAGGAGCACGGGGCTCTGCACGCCAATTTCCTTCTATCAGTGAGAGAGAACAGCCGCCTCGGGGGAACTGAAGCTGGACCCCACAGCACTGGGAATCTGGGGCTAGGGAACACCTAGGGTGGGAAGTCTGGAGCTGAGGCTACACCTCACACGTCACCAGGCCGTGCAGACTTGGGTCAGAAAACCCACCAGGTTGTGTGCAGAAGCTGACTGGTGTGCAGAAGGCCAGCTTGGGGTTTGAATGTGTGGCCACATCCTGAGCTGTACTGATCAACCTTTCTCCCCCTAATGTACCAGGCACCCACTAAGTCACACACACCAACAGTGGAGTGTGTCGGTGGTGGTGGGGGGGCAGATGAGAAGTTCCTTGCATTGACTTAAGTTGCCCTCGGGTGGAAGTTCAGGTTCCACCTGGGCCCTGGGCAGCCGAAGGACCATGAGGCCCAGCTAGAGAGGACATGACAGTGTGGGGTAGGGCCTGGCATCTGCTTGATGCATGGAAGCCATGCTCTTCTGTGACATCCACACTTCGTGGTGACGCTGGTGAGCACATCCCACTAGCCTCTCTGCCCAGGCTGGACACCTGGCTAGGCACACAGCCCTTCCTCCCCTGCCCCCTGCTGTCTGCCCCTGTGGGACACAGACCCCCCCCAGCAGGCATAGGCCCTGGCTGGGCTGCCCTCGGGCACTGAGCTACTTGTAGCCTCCTGGCACCCATGCCTGCTGTGTTGCTGTCGAGACATGTTTTGTGGGGCAAAGGGCCGAGGCCTGGGTGTGTGCCCATCTCTCGAGGGCCTTTGGCTCCAGCTCCTTGTCACCTGTCACCTCCTTGCCTGGTGCACAGAAAACCCCTAAACTGGTGGATGCCCCCAACTCACTGGTAGGGACCCAGAGTGCAGGCAGCTCAGCCTCACAGCGCACCTGCCCCCTCCCTCCTCTGCCAGGGTCCTTGCAGGAGTCAGGCAAGCATGTGGGAAGGGCCAGGTCCTGGATCTTCTGAAAATCCAGAACCTTCTACAGAGCCCAGCCCTGTGTCATCCCCAGGTGAGCTTCCCTCTGGCTCTCTAATAAGTCCCAAGCCCCCCAGCTCCATCCTACCTCTGCACGGTCAGAAGCATGGGCTGTGGACGCACAAGGGCCGCAGAACCTTCTGGATGCTGGCTGAAGACACACGAGTCTGCCAGAAGGGTGGACAGGGACAAAATGGACAGGCAAATTTCACTAGTGGACTGCTCCTCTGTGTCTGGGGACCACTACCAGAAGTTTCTATTGTTAGTAGATCATAGCCAGGGCAAGAATTTGTCCCAGCCTTCTTCAGAGCTAAGCTCTGGCACTTCTGAGCCCTTTCAGCCACACATGCTCACCCCAGCGAGGCAGTTTCCCCCTGGGCAGCATAACCTCCTGTGAGAATAGTCCTAAAAGCCAGCCCCGGGGATGAGTGGTGGATAATTTCTCCCACGCTGCCTCCGCCTCTTGGGAGCTCCTTCCTGAGCAGACCCCAGTGAAGTGAAACCCAAGACACCCACCCCCAATGATGGCCCTGGACCACTAGGTTCTTCCTTCAGTGGTCCCGACCTGAGGACTGGACCACACCTGCTGCCGCACTTGAACTTCTTCCTCCTTTCACTTGGTCACACACACCTCTGTCCTCTCCACCAGAGCCTGACCAGCCCTGGAGATCCAGGAGTTCTGCATCCCACAAGCCCTGCACTCATCTGGGCTAATGGAGAATTCCCTTGTGGCACTCTGGTGAAGCCCCAGAGTCCAGCCTCAGGGGCTGGGCGGCAGGCTGAAGCATCTGTGCCCTGCTGCAAAGAGACGCTGTCTTACAGGCACGTGTCTAGGTTCCTGCAGGGAGAGGCGGGCATTGCTGCGGTGGGGCTACCTTATACCCTCAGAGCCCATGACCCCGTGACTTTGTTCTAGAGCGCCACAGTACTGGGGACTTATTCATCCAGCCATTCTACCAGTACTTGAAGAGGGCTGTTAAGATCGCCAATAATTACAGGCTCGTTGCTTCCTTCCCTTTGTTCGGCAGACTTTGCTTTGTGTGCCCTGCAGCTTGGTTACGGAGGCACACGTATTCATAATCACTGCATCTTCCTGATGAATTGGCCTCTTTATTGTGATGAACATCCTTCTCTTCTCGTCACTGCACTTGCCCAGAAACCCATTTTGTGCAGCACTCACAGGCAGCGGTTCGCAGGCTCTGCATTGGTGTGAAGGCTCCCTCGCAACCTGGCCGTGCCTCTCTATGTGAAGGCTCTCTCTCTCTCTCTCTTTTTTTTTTTTTTTTGTTTTTTGGTTTTTCGAGGTAGGGTCTCACTCTAGCCCAGGCTGACCTGGAATTAACTAAGGAGTCTCAGGGTGGCCTCGAACTCACGGCAATCCTCCTACTTCTGTCTCCCAAGTGCTGGGATTAAAGGCGTGCGCCACCATGCCCGGCTATGGCTCTCTCTTAAATGCGACATGTTAGAATTTTTTGGGGGGTGGGGGAATCGAGGTAGGGTCTCATTCTAGTCCACACTGACCTGGAATTCACTATGTAGTCTCTCAAACTGTCCTTGAACTCACAGCAGTCCTCCTACCACTGTCTCCCCAGTGCTGAGATTAAAGGTGTGTGCCACCATGCCTGGCAACATGCTAGATTTTTATCTTTTGTTTTATTCTTTTCTTTTTCATACAGTGCTGTTGATTGAGCCCAGGGCCTCATGCATGCTAGGTAAGCACTCTACCACTGAGCTACATTCCCAGCAGCATGCTATAATTTAAATTATATGTAAATATATAATTTAAAAAATATAACTTAACAATCTGTATCCTTTTACTTATTTGTTTATTTATATTTGGTTTTTCCAGGTAGGGTTTCACTCTAGCTGAGGCTGATCTGGAATTCACTATGTATTCTCAAGGTGGCCTCAAACTCACAGCAGTCCTCCTACCTCTGCTTCCCAAGTGCTGGGATTAAAGGCATGTGCTACCATGTCCTGCAGAGTAGTGTCTCTTAAAGAAATTAAGAAACAGAAACTCTTAACAAATGTGTAATGTCCCAGTTATATTTTCATGGCCGTAGCCTCCAAATCGACCCTTTTTGTTCTGACAGGGCTGGACCAAACAGTTCTCCTTAGCCTACAGGGGCTATGCTATGCATTGTCAACAGAGGGCGCTAGAGGGACACCTCTAGGCCAGTCTAGGAAGGGGCTTCCTTTCTGGCTTCTACGTGCATAGGGCCCCATGGCTTGCTGGAGGCCCACAGAGCCCAATGGGGTCCTGGGTAACCCTACAGGTCCCTGAGCCTTAGCATGGGGCAGTACATCTGAGCCCTGGCTTCCCTCCTTCATTCTCTCCAGCACTCTACATGTGAAAAGTTTTCTGCATTTGCTTTTCCTGTATTTCCTAAATTTCTCTGTATTTCTCTCTCTCTCTTTCAAACTCTCTTTCTCTCTTTTTAGTTTTTCGAGGTAGGGTCTCACTGTAGCCCAGGCTGACCTGGAATTCACTATGTAGTCTTAGGGTGGGCTCGAACTCATGTGATCCTCCTACCTCTGCCTCCCAAGTGCTGGGCTTAAAGGCATGTGCCACCATGCCCAGTTTAATGCTCTCTTTACTATTTTATTAGCTAGCCATCTTCTTACTAGCTAATAATTCTTTATTAAAGCCTCACTATTTAAAGAATGAGAAAGTAATAATAGGTTGATATTGTATATATGTAATTACAATGATTGTAATGGGGAGGTAATATGATGGAGAATGGAATTTCAAATGGGAAAGTATGGGGGTGGGGAGGGAGGGAATTACCATGGAATATATTTTATAATCATGGAAAATGTTAATAAAAATTAAAAAATTAAAAAAAAAAGAATGAGAAAGTAAGATGACCCATTTGTATGAAGATGCCATGATGAAATCTATTACTTTGTACACTAACCTAAAATATTTTTTTTTTCACCTTATTTTGGGTGTTTCGAGGTAGGGTCTCACTCTAGCCCAGGCTGACCTGGAATTCATTATGTAGTCTCAGGGTGGCCTTGAACTCATGGTGATCCTCCTACCTCTGCCTTCCCAGTACTGGGATTAAAGGCTACCATGCCCAGTTTAGCCTGGCTAAAATGCCACCTTTGAGCCAGGAGTAGTGGTGCACACCTTTATTTTCATGGTACTTGGGAGGCAGAGGTAGGTGGAAGGATCGTCATGAGTTCAAGGCCACCCTGAGAGATATAGTAAATTCCAGATCAGCCTGAGCTAGAGACCTTGTCTCGAAAAACCTTAAAAAAAAGGGGGGGGGCTACCTTTGGGTTAGAGCGATGGCTTAGCAGTTAAGGTGTTTGCCTGCAAAGCCAAAGGACCCTGGTTCGATTCTCCAGGACCCATGTTAGCCAGATGCACAAAGGGTTGTATGCATCTGGAGTTCATTTGCAGTGGCTAGGGGACCTAGCATGCCCATTCTCTCTCTCTGTCAAATAAATAAATAAAAATATGTATTAAAAAAATTAAAAAAAAAATATGTATTAAAAAAAGAGAGAACATACTTTATAAGCAAGTTACATGGAGATAAAGTAGAAATCATAGAAGATGAAAATGACCTTTCAAAATCACCACAATGTGCTCTGAAACTTTGTAACGGACACCATGCATCTGTGATCAATGAACCGTGTGATTTTGAATAGCACGTAGACCATTAGTACTACTATGTGAGCTAAACTGCTGCATGGTTCATAATTTTTAAAGTGTGTGGTTAATATTATGCATTTTATTGTCCTTTCTTCCATACTTACCAGTATGTGCCCATTTGCAAAAAAAAAATGCTAATAATCAGTAATAGTCTTAAAAAGGATGTTAATTCTTTAGTCATTGACTGATCTTGCTCTAACCTTCACATTTTGTGATTATTGATCTCTGTTGCATTTATTCTGAAGCCCCCGAAAATTATCTAGCTGTTTCAAATATTGACATTACCCTGGTGTATTCACTGCTCTATGCATTATTGTTCTTCGTTGCTGTTTTATGCCTTCATATTAGCAAAATATGAAATTCTGTGAAAAAACCCTTGATCTTAAAAAAAGAAAGAGAACATAAAAGAAAGGAGAAATAAAACTTCATCAGGTAGGTTTGACACAAGCTAGGACAGAGAGATGGCAGGATTAATGAATTCAGAGGCAAGTCAGTATAAAATGTGCGATCTGAAACCAAGAGGAAGAGAACTGGGGATACACAAAACTGAGCACAGGGGCTTGTGCAAAGCACATCCCTGCAGGCAGCGTCAGAGGTAAGGAAGGCAGAAAGGAAAGGCGCTAGGCAGCATGTCCCGCTTCCATGGAAATTTTTGCAAGTGTGAATAAACACATGAGCCCGGAGTTAAGAGGCTCAGGGAGTCTCGAGGAGGAGATGTGGGCAGAGGGAAGGCCAAGGCACACTGAGATAATTGTAATCAAATTGCTGAATCCCAAAGAGAAAAAAAATAAAAAAGATGAACCCAACAAAAAGGATTCCCCCCCCCCCCCAGAGGAGCAAAATGGTTTCAAGAATATTGGCTGTGAATTGAAACTATGAATACTTGAAGATGATGTGAGGAGGTCTTTCACATAATGGAGCACACAGTGCACACAATAGAACGAGGTCTTTCTCGCACCAAAGTATACAATGCACACAAAAGAAATGGCTCAGTCAGAAAAATGACTCAACAAGAGCTAGGCATGGTGGCTCATGCCTTTAATCCCAGCATTTGGAGGCAGAGGTAGGAGGATCACTGTTAGTTCGAGGCTACCCCGAGACTACATAGCAAATTCCAGGTCAGCCTGGGCTAGAGTGAGAGCCTACCTTGAAAAGCCCCCCCCCACCAAAAAAAAAAAAAGATTTGAGATTTTTTTTTTCAAGGCAGTCTCAATCTAGCCTGGAACCCACTATGTAGTCTCAGGTTGGCCTTGAACTCACAGCGATCCTCCTACCTCTGCCTCCTGAGTGCTAGGATTAAGGGAATGCAGCACCAAGCCCAACTATATTTTGTAAAACATTTTATTTTTATTTATTTGAGAGAGGGAAGGAGGCAGAGTGAGTGAGATAGAGATAGAGAGAGAGAGAGAGGGGGGGGGGAGAGAGAGAGAGAGAGAGAATGGGTGCGCCAGAGCTTCCAGCCACTGCAAACAAACTCCAGATACATGTGCCACCTTGTGCATCTGGCTTACGTGGGTACTGGGGAATTGAATTGAGGTCCTTTGGCTTTGCAGGCAAGCGCCTTAACCACTAAGCCCCCCCCCTTTTTGTCTTTCTAGGTAGGGTCTCACTCTAGTTCAGGCTGACTGTAGTCTCAGGTGGCCTCGAACTCATGGTGATCCTCCTGAGAGTACTGGGATTAAAGGCATGCGCCACCATGCCCGGCTTTGTGTGTGTGTGTGTGAGGTAGAGTTTTGTATTAGCACAGGCTGACCTGGAATTTATTATGTAGTCTCAGGGAGGCCTCAAACTTGTGGCGATCCTCCTCCTACTGCCTCCCCCAAGTGCTGGGGTCTTATGTAATTGACCTTGAATTTCTGACCCTCTTGCCCTCACACCCCAATGCTGATTACTGGCGTGCCATCATGCCCTGCCACCCAGCTTGTGTGTTTTGTTGTTTGCTTTTTTTTTTTTTTTTGGTTTTTCGAGGTAGGGTCTCACTGTGGTTCAGGCTGACCTGGAATTCACTATGTAGTCTCAGGGTGGCCTCGAACTCTCAGCGATCCTCCGACCTCTGCCTCCCAAGTGCTGGGATTAAAGGCGTGCGCCACCACGTCCGGCTGTTGTTTGCTTTTTGAGGTAAGGCCTCGCTCTAGCTCAGGCTGACCTGGAATTCACTCTGTAATCCCAGGCTGACCTTGAACTCACAGTGATCCTCCTACTTCTGGCTCCTCAGTGCTGGGATTAAAGGCACATACCACCGTGCCCAGCTCTATGTGTTAATCTTTTTTTTTTTTTTTTTTTTTCTAGGTAGGGTCTCACTCTATCCCAGGCTGACCTGGAATTCACTATGGAGTGTCAGGGTGGCCTCGATCTCACGGTGTTGTAGCACCCTCTCTCCTGTGTCCATCATGAATGTCGTCCACCAGCTGAATCCCTCCTTAGGGTGTGAAAAATAACTGTCCCCTCGCTGTCCTTGCTGCTGAAGGATTCATGACATGGGCATGCCACACGAGCACTGATGGGAAGCGGGACAGCAGTTCAGAGTGCGAGCAGGCACGGGCGCGGGAGACAAGGGTCCGAGTCAGGGCTCTCCCAGGCATAGGCTAGGCTCGGGGTGTTTGGGTTTTCAAAGGTGATAGAGGGTTGTGAGAACAGGGAACGTGGGGGAAGCGGCTGGGGGAGCAGATTCAGGCTCTGCAGGGGCTCTGGAAATGGCAGTAATAATCAGGCACCCACAGCCCAATTCCCATTCCCAGTTACAGAGTTAGTTCTGTTCACAGTCTGGGCAGCATGCCTGCAGTACCAGGGCTATGCTTTAATAATAACAATAACAATAATAATTATTACCATTATTTTGGTTTTTTGAGGTAGGGTCTCACTTTAGCCCAGGCTGACCTGGAATTCACTTTGTACTCTCAGGGTGGCCTCAAATTTATGGCAATCTGCCTACCTCTGCCTTCCGAGTGCTGGGATTAAAGGAGTACACCACCACATCTGGCCGCTTTTATTATTTTTAAAAAATGTTTTTTTGGGGCTGGAGAGATGGCGTAGCGGTTAAGCGCTTGCCTGTGAAGCCTAAGGACCCCGGTTCGAGGCTCGGTTCCCCAGGTCCCACGTTAGCCAGATGCACAAGGGGGCGCACGCGTCTGGAGTTCGTTTGCAGAGGCTGGAAGCCCTGGCGCGCCCATTCTCTCTCTCTCCCTCTATCTGTCTTTCTCTCTGTGTCTGTCGCTCTCAAATAAATAAATAAAATTAAAAAAAAAATGTTTTGTTTTTTTTTTTCTTTTTAAAGGAAGGCCTTGAGGTCAGGGATGCCAGCTCTTGGAAGTGCCCAAAGGGAGGGCTCCTCATATATAAGGTGAGGGTGCAGCTAAAACACACACAATGTTTAGGAGTTTTATTTGAGAGAGAATACATGTGTGTAGAATGAAAAATAAGTTACAACAGACATTACAAATAGAAGAAAAATAACTTTTACTCATAAACAACTGCCTGACACCCCCAGCTTCCCCACCCTCATCCTTGTCTCCCACTCCCTTTTTGGAAGAGTGCAGCTTTTAATACCATTTTAATAACATTTTTAGCTAAGATTTTTTAATTCCCTTAGGATATTTTCTTCCCATCAGTAATCCTGAAGACAATTAACATGCATCTGATATTAAGGCACCTACAAAAGCAACTGAAAGGCCTTTTAGGAATGGCTATCTTGATGTGCCCAGTCAAGGGAAGCTGGTTTCCCAATGGTGCTCTGATGTGTAGGTAGCAATTCTAAATTATACTTATTTCAACACATTGATATGCATAAAGACTGTGATTTTATATGTGGATGCACTTGCTGCTTGCAATTCTGCAAGATTTGTCCCCAAACGGGCTGGAGAGATGGCTTAGCGGTTAAGCACTTGCCTGTGAAGCCTAAGGACCCCGGTTCGAGGCTGATTCCCCAGGACCCACGTTAGCCAGATGTACAAGGGGGCACATGCATCTGGAGTTCGTTTGCAGTGGCTGGAGGCCCTGGTGTGCCCATTCTCTCTCTCTCTCTCTCTCTGCTTCTTTCTCTCTGTCTGTCACTCTCAAATAAATATATAAAAATGAACAAAAAAATTTTTTTAATAAAATTTAAAAAAAAAAGATTTGTCCCCAAACACAGGAGATCTGGTGAGCTGCATATGGAGTTCTCATTTAAAAAATACTTTGGCTAGAGTTAGCCTGGGCTAGATAAGAACCTACCTTGAAGAAAATAAAAAATACTGTGGTGGCTGGAGAGATGGCTTAGTGGCGACCAAGGTTCGATTCTCTAGGATCCACACAAGCCAAATGCACAAGGTGGCACATGCATTTGTAGTTCATTTTCAGTGGCTAGAGGCCCTTGCACACCCATTCTCTCTCTCTTAATTAATAAATGAATTAAAAAATACATTGGGGGACTGGAGAGATGGCTTGATGGTTAAGGTCTTTGTCTGTGAAGCCTAAGGACCCAGGTTTGATTCTCTAGGTCCTACATAAGCCAGATGCAAAAAGTTAAACATGCATCTGGAGTTTGTTTGCAGTGGCTAGAGTCCCTGGTGTGCCTATTCTCTCTTCATTTTTAATAAACAAATAAAAATTTTAAAAAATGCTTTGAGCCAGGTGTGGTGCCCTTTAATCCCAGCACTTGGTCCCATGAGTTCGAGGCCACCCTGAGACTACATAGTGATTTCCAGGTCAGCCCGGGCTAGAGTGAAACCCTACATTGTGAAAAAAAAAAAAAATCATTTCCAGGGAAATGTGAAAATTGCCATGGCCACGTAAAAACATTTCTACTCCTATGTGGTTTGTGTGGGTTTCAAGCAATGCAAACCTGTCTGCAATAGAAATTGGTACCAGGAGTGGGGTCATTGATGCTAGAAACCTGACTGTGTGGCTTCTGGCCTTTTGGAGCTAGTTTGTGAGAGGAATGTGAAAGAATTTGGAACCTTGGCCCAAAATTGTCTTGCAGTGCTTGGTAAACCATTCTGGTCAAAGTTGAAAAACCTGAATGCAGTAAGAACTATGGACTATGAGGGTGAGAAAGAGCTTTGCCTAGACTGGGATAGGTGCAGTTTGTGTGAGGTTTGCTGTGTTCTGCCTGCCTGTGTCCTGAAAATTTGTGCAGGGTTGCATTGCATAGAAATGGACTGGTGTGAGCAGAGGGATATGGCACAGAAAAAAATATAATCTTTGGGCCGAAAATGCTGCCCATTTAGCTGCAATTGCATGAGAGATTAAAACCATTGAGATTGGGCCAGCTGATGAGACAAGAAGAATGTATACTCTTTTGAAGGGGTCTGAATGCTAAAGGAATGTCCTGTTCTTCAACGTTTGCTTTGTTCCCCCCAGACTAACAAACTGGCACCCCACCTGGTATTATGGAGTATAAGAAATGCAGGAAAGAGAGGGTCACTGAATTTGCAATATGGTCTTCTGGGCAGTGTGAAGCAGGCTTGTCAAATTACCTGCATGAAGACCCAATGGAGCCATGAGGATGAACCATGGGTTGCAGTGCAGACCCAAAGGAGATTCCAGGACTATGAGATGGCTACTAAGGAAAGCTGCCATCACTAGATGAAGTTTTCTGGAACTGTAAGTAGCCTAGCTGGAGGGGCAGAATTAAAACTACAGAGACGTGTCACTGTTTAGAATTATTGTACTTGGAGCTACAGACTTTGATGTTTACTGTTTGTTTTAAATATTGTATTGGCTCAATATTTCTTTGCTATGCCCAGTGCCATCTTTTGCAATAAAATGTTTATTCTGTGCCATTATGGTTTTTTTTTATTTCCTTTTTGGTATTACAAATACCAAATGAAGAAATGGCTTAGTGGTCAAGGTACTTCCTGCAATGCCAAAGGATCCAGGTTCAATTCCCCAGGACGCACGTAAGCCAGAAGCACAAAGTGGCGCATGCGTCTGGAATTCATTTGCAGTGGCTAAAGACCCTGGTACACCCATTCTCTCTTTCTCTATATCTTAAATTAATTAAAGAGAATTTGGACTATGAGGATGGTTGAACAACATAGGGATTGTTAAAAACTATAGGGACTTATGGATATCAGTTTATGGGGGCCAGGGATAGAATGTGATGGTTTGATTCAAGTCCCCCATAAACTCTTGTATTCTGAATGCTAGGTCCCAGCTGGTGGCAATTTAGGAATCAGATCCTCCTGCCGGCAGTGTTATTGTTTGGCAGGCTTATGGATGTTGTATCCAGCTTCCCCTTGTCAGTGTTTGGCACACTCTCCTGCTGTTGTCCACCTTATGCTGGCCAGGAGGTGATGTCCACTCTGTGCCATCATGGAGCTTCCCCTGGAGTCTGTAAACCAAAATAAACTGTTTCCTTCCAGTCGTCTCATGTTTGGGTGTTTTCTACCAGGAATATGAAGATGACTACAATACCAGCATTCAGGAGGCAGAGATAGGAGGGTCACTATGAGTTCAAGGCCAGCTTGGGACCAGGTTAGGCTGGACTACACTGAGACACTGCCTTGAAAAAAGCAAGCAAGCAAGCAAGCAAACAAACAAACAAACAAAAAAAAAGTCTTTAGCCAGGCATGGTGGATTACACCTCTAATCCTAGCACTCAGGAGGCTGAAATAGGAAGATTGCCACACATATGAGGCCAGTTTAGACTGTATAGTTAAGAGGGAGGGAATTACCATGGGATATATTTTATAATCATGGAAAATGTTAATAAAAATTTAAAAAAAAAAAGACTGTATAGTTAAATTATAGCCTGGGCTACAGAGTGAAAGCTTGTCTTGAAACAAAATAAGCCTATTTCCTGTAAGTATAGTCACTTGGGCTGGGGAGAGATGTCTCATTGGACAAAACACTTGCCACACAACTGTGAAGACTGGAGTTCAGACCCCAGTACCCACATAAATGCCATGTGGTTATTTTTGGAGGCAGGGACAGAGGGTCCTAGAGCAAGCTGGGCATCTAGACTAGCTGAACAGGCAAACTTTTCTCAGTTCAGGGGAGAGACCCTGCCTCAGTAAATGGAGAGTGATGTAGGAAGACACTTGAAGTTATTATTTTTTGGTTTTTCAAGGTAGGGTTTCACTCTAGCTCAGGCTGACCTGGAATTCACTCTGTAGTCTCAGTGGCCTCGAACTCACAGCAATCCTCCTACCTCTGCCTCCCGGAGTGCTGGGATTAAAGGCATGTGTCACCAAGCCCGGCCTTTGAAGTTATTTATTTTTTGCACGCATGTAACACACACTTATGCATATATACATATGCGTGCAAAAAATAGTCACTCCCACTCTATTTTGGTGACCAATGGCAAGGGATACCTTTTTGATTTGTTTTCTGGCTATGTGTGTCGTCCACTTTGTTTCCTTTAGTGCACTACTGAGGATTCAGTTTAGGACCTTGTGGACACTAGGCACACACTATATCCCAGCCCTCTTTTTGAGACAGGCCCAGTCTGGCCTCAGACTCATCTACAGCTTGGACAGATGTGAATTTTCAATCTTTCTGTACTGGCCTTCTGGGATTCATAAATTTACAGATTATACCTGCATACCCAGTACCTGGGAGGCAGAAGGAAGATCAGGAGTTCAAGGTGAGCCTTGGCTATATAATGAGTTTGAGATCAGACTGCTACAGGAAACCTTGTTTTAAAAGGTCAAAAAAGAGCTGGTTGTGGTGGCACACACGCCTTTAATCCCAGCACTCAGGAGGCAGAGGTAGGAGTATCTTCATGAGTTCAAGGCCACCATGAGACTACATAGTGAATTCCAGGTCAGCCTGGGAAAGTGAAACCCTACCTCAAAAAAAGAAAAAAGTGACAGAGGAGTACTCACTACTGAAACATTTCTATCACACCTTCCAAGGCTCAGGGTCCATTGCAGAAAAGGTGGCAGAAAGAATGTAAGAGCCAAAGACAAGGTAGGAATCTTTACAACGTGCTCCTCCAGACACAAAATGGCCTGGACATCCATGACCTCACAGTGCCTGACACTACCTACATAAGACTATCATAATAGAAGGAAAAGATCATGACATCAAAATCAAAGACAGACTGACTGACAGGGGGAGGGGATATGATGGAGAGTGGAGTTTCAAAGGGGAAAGCAGGGGGCAGGGGAGGGAGGGAATTACCAAGGGATATTATTTACAATCATGGAAGTTGTTAATAAAAATCACTGGTCATTGGTAAGGAACTTCACCTTCAGCACATTTCTCTATCCCAGAAGTGAGCAGTGGCCTGTAAGCTCCTTCCACTCATATGGTCAATTTTTCTTGGCAATCAGCTCCCCATTCTATAATCATCTAGGGCTGAGTGGGTGGAGAAGCTGGCTTCCCCAGCATACTGATAAAGTGTTGAGTGTTGGGACAGAACAATGGCCTAGCCCGCATCAACTCTTGTTTTGTCTATTACCCAGCAAGTCAGGGTCTCTTAGAAGTTTGGAATTGCTGAGTAAAAAGAGAGAGGGAATTGGTATGTCAGGGCCTTAGCCACTGCAAATGAACTCCAGACATGTGCACCACCTTGTGTTTCTGACTTACATGGGTTCTGGAGAGTAGAACCTGGGTCCTCAGGCTTCACAGGAAACTGCCTTCGTGCCAGCTCCCCAAAACCATTCTTTTCCCCATATTTTGACACACAGCATGCTCACGGATTGCAAATCATAATGCTGCGAACATCTCAACACTACAACCGGGTCTGCGTAGCTCAGGCTAGCCTTGGGAACTAACCCTTCTGTTCTACCTGAGTCACAGGTGGCCACCAGGCCCAGCCTGAGCTCTTAATAATTTGTCGTGCTGATGAAAGAAGACTCTGTCCTTTTATAGTTCCAACCTTACTGTTCATGTCAAAAAAATTACACCTTAGTACAGTGTGTCCAAGCTGGTAATTGGGGCTTTTAAGTACATCCGTCTCTTCAGTTATGTGGAAAACAAATGTGGAGTTAAATAATACTTTTTTAACGAATTATTTTTTAAAAAATATATTTACCTTTGCCTGCCCAGTGGTTCCTTTTTACTCCATTTTCTCATTTAATACCATGGAAGGAACAAATTTACCAACTTATGAGAGGGCTTAATCAAAATTACAGCTATAATGAAACATAATCATCAATCCCGGGATTGGTGTTCAAGGTAGGGTCTCACTGTAGTCCAGGTTGACCTGGAACTCACCTACCTCTGCCTCCTGAATGCTGGGATTAAAGGTGTGTGCCACCCATGCACAGCAACACATACTTTTTTCCTCAAGGCATGGTCTCACTCTAGCCAAGGCTGCCTCCAATTTATGATTGTCCTACTTCAGCTTCCCCAGTGCTGGATTGAAGGTATGCACTACCACACTCAGCTCAAGACACTTTTTTGAGTTCCACCTCTATTAAAGAGGGATAGTAAAGCTGGAGGGATGGCTTAGCAGTTAAGGCATTTGTCTGCAAAGCCAAAGGACCCAGGTTCAGTTACCCAGACCCATGTACCATGGCACATGTATCTGTCATGCTGTGCCACCCTCACCAGATGCTGGTCTTTGGGCTGAACATCCAGACCCATTAGCCAAAGTAAGTTTTCCTCAGAGATTAAAAGGAAGTAATTTTGAACAACACAAACATTACTTGAAAAACACAATCTCAGCTGGGCGTGGTGGCGCACACCTTTAATCCCAGCACTTGGGAGGCAGAGGTAGGAGGATCGCTGTGAGTTTGAGACCACCCTGAGACAACATAGTGAATTCCAGGTCAGCCTGGGCCAGAGTGAGACCCTACCTCAAAAAAACAAAACAAAACAAAACAAAAAAAACCCAAACACGAAAAACACAATCCCAGGCTGGAGAGATGGGTTAGTGGTTAAGTGTTTGCCTGTGAAGCCTAAGGACCTCAGTTCGAGGCTCAATTCTCCACGACCCACATTAGCCAGATGCATAAGGGGGTGCATGCACCCACCTTGAAAAATCTTAAAAAAGAAAAAAAAAATCTGGGCTGGAAGGATGGCTTAGCAGTTAAGGCATTTGCCTGCAAGCCAAAGGACCCAGGTTTGATTCCCCAGGACCCACATTAGCCAAATGCACAAAGGGGGCGCATGCATCTGGAGTTCACCTACAGTGGCTGGAGGCCCTGACGTGCCCG
Organism: Jaculus jaculus; assembly: GCF_020740685.1. NCBI lineage: Eukaryota > Metazoa > Chordata > Mammalia > Rodentia > Dipodidae > Jaculus > Jaculus jaculus. The sequence continues at coordinate 147,432,559 of NC_059108.1, forward strand.
TTCTTTCTCTCTCCACCCTTCTTTCTTTGCTAAATAAAAATAAGAAAATCCATTTAACTTGTCACCATAGTGATAATTACTACACAAATGTCCCCTTGCTGTCACATGACACCAGCTGTCATGTTTGCCCAGACGTGAGGTTAGAGCAGCATGTGGGGAAGGTCGGCTGCATGGGATCACTTGACCTCCCTGCTAAAGCCCACAGAGCCAAGAGAAGCTTAGGGGGCAGGATGGATTGCACGCCTTGGATGTGCTGTTTTATTTTTTACTTATTTATGAGCGACAGAGAGACAGGCAGAGAGTGAGAGAGAATGGGCACACCAGGGCCTCCAGCCACTGGAAATGAACTACAGATGTACTTTGTGTATCTGGCTTATGTGGGTACTGGGGAATCCAGCCTCGAACCGGGGTCCTTAGGCTTCACAGGAAAGTGCTTAACCAAGCCTTCTCTCCAGCCCCTGGTCTTCCTTTTCAGAACTGACTGCTGTAAAAAGACATGGACACAAGGAGAGCCCATGGAGAGAACTGCGACTGGAGGGTAGGGTGGGAGCTTCCTCCTCGCTGTTTGCCTTCATTCCAGGTACAGAATCTACCTACCTGATTTTAAAAGTACAGTATATGCTGGGGACAGTACCTTGCACATGCTAGGCAAGTACGTGTCACCAAGCTACACCCCACCCAGCCCTTGGTCTTTTAATGTTTTTTTTAAAATTATCTATTTTTATTGACAACTTCTAAACTTACAGACAACCATGGTATTTCCCTCCCCTCCCCCACTCTTTCATAGCTCTGCTCTCTATCATATCCCCTCCCTCTGTCCATTAGTCTCTCTCTTAATTTTTCTATTATGAGGGTCTTGTGTGGGTACTGCTAGGCACTGTGAGGTCATGGATATTGACGCCAAATTCTGTCTGGACAGTTGTACGTAGGGAGTGGAACCAACCCTTTGGCTCTTACGTTCTTTCCACCACCTCTTCCTCAACCGATCCTGAGCTTTGGAGGGCGTGAGATGTTTGTTCTGGACACTCCTCCGTCCCCTCTTTTCAACACTATGTTGCCTTCTGGGCCATCCCATCTGAAAAGAGAAGCTTCTCTAACCAGAAGTGACAGCAATGTTCATACTCATATATTAATGTTAAATGTAGTAATTTCAGGGCAATTGGGTGAGAGTAATATATGCATTTATCCAGACAAGAGTAGGCTTTATACCCCTAAGGCTCATAACCTCTCCTGCCATAGGCTTTTAATTAGGTTTTCAGTACCAGGTATCAGTTCTATAGAGTGGGCCTTCAGTCCAACTAGAGAGCCATTGGTTTCTCCCACAGCAGACATGCCACTATTGCACTCGTTCAGACATTTGTCCTCTCTGGCCAAACTTGAGGTTTCCAGTGTCCAGTTTTCACCGTTGATGACTTCTGTCTCCCATAAGACAGCATACAGTGTAGCTTTTTACAGCTTTCAGTTGGTTGGGCTACAGTGAGGTTTTCTGCTCAGCACTGCCTTCTCAGTGACTTTGCTGATCAGGCATGTCTTCAGTAATAGGGTCTTACCATCTCTTTCTCATGGGGAAAGCCCTTGGCCTTTTTCAGACAGGTTACTGTTACTATTGCAGCCCAGCCTGGCCTTGAACTAACTCAGTGTTGCGTACAATCATTTTTAAAAATTATCTTTTATTAGAGACAGAGAGGGAAAGAGGGAGGGAGGTTGGGTGGGCACACCAGGACCTCTAGCTACTAAAAATGAACTCCAGAGTCATATGCCACCATATGCATTTGGCTTATGTGGGACCTGGAGAATTGTACCTGGGTCCATATGCTTCACAGGCAAGCACCTTACTTACCCACTAAGCCATCTCTTTAGTTCTAAAACTCATTTTTATATAAACACCAAAACAAGGTGTAAGTGGAGAGTAAGGTTTAAGCAGTTGGAGCATGGGAATGCTGCACTCTCAGAAGAGGTTGGGTGTCTCTGACTGAAGATCAGTGCCAGATGTGGTACTTGCAAACAGGCATGGAAAAGGTCCATGGCTTTGGGTAGGGCTATGCATTTTTCTGAGACAAATGAAGCACGGTCCAAGGTTGCTGGTCATGGAGAGAGAGTAATAAGAGTGATGGTGGGGATTAGATGCTGCCTGGTCTAGCCACCAGAAATCTGAACTGCCACTGGTGGGATTCTAGAGGTGGATGATACCAGTGTTTCCAGGGAAAGAGCTCTACATGAGTGGGGGGCCAGGGCTCTTAATCTCATCTTGTAGACACAATAACAAAGTATTTTCAGACAGAGGCTAAGGCCAAGGGTTGCTCAAGAACTGCATGCAGCTGTGCTCCCATATCGGGGACAAGGTAAGGATACCCAACCTAGGACCTCAGAACAACTCCAGTTCACCCATGGGTCAGTCCCGATGTGAAGGAGAGGTGGAGTGAAGCTATGAGCTCTAGCCACAGCCAACATTGCCTTCCCTTCAAAGCCACAGCTTCCCACAGTGCATGGAGACTGCAGAACATGACACCTGCCATGAGCAGCTTGCTTTGAGTAGCGAACCAACTTGCCCGTTCTTCCAAGCAGTCCCAAACTCTGGAAGATCCCTTGACAGCTCTCCTATGGCAGTTCTAGTCATGCCTTCCTGAGCCAGGGGTTTGGAACAAGAGGTGACCTGGAAGTGTGCGGCTGCCTTCTGTGCTTAGACTGGAGAAGTGGGCCTGGACTTGGGGCCCTCACACACTCAGATTATTTTGGGATTCATTACCTATCTCCTTACCTCTTCCCCCCTCCTCCCGAGGTAGTGTATCACTGTAGCCCAGGCTGACCTGGAATTTACTATATTCATTATGTAGTCTTAGGGTGGCCTTGAACTCACAGCAATCTTCCTACCCCTCTGCCTCCTGAGTGCTGGGTTAAAGGCATGTGCTACCATGCCTGGTTCCTCCCCCACGCCTTTTTTTTGAGGTAGGGTCTCACTTTAGCCCAGGCTGACCTGGAATTCACTATGGAGTCTCAGGGTGGCCTTGAACTCATGTGATCCTCCTACCTCTGCCTCCCAAGTGCTGGGATTAAAGGTGTGTGCCACCACGCCTGGCTATCCTTTCTTTTTTTTGAGAAAGAGTATAAGCAAGGGGAGGAGTAGAGAGAGAAACTAGCATGCCAGAGCCTCTAGACACTGCAATCGAACTCTAGATGCATGTGCCACCTTGTGTACGTGTGCAACCTTGTACGTCTGGCTTCCATGGGTTCTGGAGAGCCAAACCTGGTTCCTTAGTCTTCACAGGCAAGTGCTTTAACCTCTAAGCCATCTTTCCAGTCCCCCATCCCCTTTTACAACTCTACTCAGTCTATGTCAGTCTTTGAATGGGCCATTTCCTCAACACGTCCATCCCACCTGAAATTAGTCAATAAAGACCAATTGCCGGGCACACTCCTTTACTCCCAGCACTTGGGAGGCAGAGGTAGGAGGATCACAGTGAGTTCAAGGCCACCCTGAGACTACATAATTAATTCCAGGTTAGCCTGGGCCAGAGTGAGACTCTACCTCAGGAAAAAAAAAAAAAAAATTAAAGTAAGACCTAGGTAGCCAGGCATGGTAGCACACACCTTTAATTCCAGCACTTGGGAAGCACAGGTAGGAGGATCGTGTGAGTTCGAGGCCACTCTGAGACTACATAGTAAATTCCAGGTCACCCTGGGCTAGAGGGAGACCCTACCTTTTAAAACCAAAAGAAAAAAAAAAATTAGACCAAGTTTAAATGATGTTTGGACACCTGGTGTGGTGGTGCACACCTTTAATCCCAGCACTAGGAAGGCAGAGGAAGGAGCATTTCCATGAGTTTGAAGCCAGCCTGAACCATGTAGTAAGTCAGGACTAGAGTGAAACTCTACCTTCAGAAAAACCAAAGACCATGTTTATGTGTGCCTGTCCCAGCAGCTATCTGGTTGCCTACATGAACAGAGGCTGCTCCTCAGCGGTGACCCTCCTCACCTCTACCTCCCCTCCATCCACAAGTCTTACACTGATCTCTCCGCACCTCCTCTCCAGGGGACTGTCCTCAGGTTCACCCCAAGCACATGACATCTCAGGACAAGCTCCAGGAAGACCCTCCCTTCCTGAGTGTCTTCCAGCACTTGCTATGTCCATGTGCTCTCTGGACTACAAGGTTATCCTTCTTGTTACTCTAGATGGTCAATTCTGAAAAGGCCTGGACTATTCATGCTCCCACAACCTCCAACCTGAAGCAGAGTCACAACACAGGAAGCCTATCTACTTACTGCAAACAGTTTGAGTGAATACTGGATTTAGAGCTTAGACTTCTATAGTAGTTACCTTCTGTAGTGTGGATTGCAAGTGTCCCCTAAAAAGGCCCATTTGCTACAGGCTGTGTTGGCAGTAGGCGGGACCTACCAAGCACAGGTAACTGAGGGCTGGGATTACAGGGAACCAGCCCGCTCTTTCTTTGTTCCAATCTTCACCATGTGCTCCACCTTATGTGTGAGAAGGGCCAGTTGGTCATGGACTAAAGCTTCCAGAACCATGAGCCATAATAAATCTGACATAAACTGGTTTATCTTGGGTATCTGCATTGTAGTAGAAAACTGGCTAACATGTTATCTAACCAAATCCTACATTTAAGCCAGAAAGGAGAGGATGACAGAGTCTGTGTGTGCTGTTCCGAGAGGTGCTGGCCCATCTCTTCAAGGCTGTCATCCAGAGCAAAGCAGAGCTTACCCAGGGGGCAGGGTGGGGAAGGGGTGGGATGCAAGACCCTCTTACTCCAACCCTATACTTAGGCCAGCTTTAAAATCATCATACATAAAAATATTATCAAACAGCTCAGAGAGAACTCAAGGATAAGAGCAAAAGCGACAAGAGGGTCTGATGCCAAGGCACATTCAGAAACCCGAGACCTGCTCAGAAGGCAAGAAAGACACCCCACTCTGAAAGAGGGTGGACTGGGAGTGTAGAAAATTGTGTTAATACTTTATTACATGAATGGTTTGAAAACTTTTATTAGCTTCAGCAAATATAGGAAATAGAAAAATGAATTCTGCAGAAGGTCACAAATAAATTTTCCAATTTCCACTAACAATGTTCTAATTCAATGGCTAAGCAATTATAATGCTATGGACATTCCCCACAATGACTGTGTTGAAGTAGAAAACAGGCAGTCATGAAAATGTTACTTACGACAGCATTATTACAATGTATTTCTTTTGAAATTTCAGATTGGGTTTTGTCACTTCAAAAGATACACAGCATCTCCATTATATCTGCAAACTTAACCTTACACATCTTTTAAAATCTTTAAAACATTGTAAGCAATCTAAAAGCACTTAGCAAAGTCTGAAGTCTACACAATGGACACTATCCACTCCTGGATAAGTTTTCCTGTTAGGAGAAGGTGGCTGTAAACACTCATTATCTTACAACATGCATAGACTCCACTGACCTTCCTTCTGGACTGTAATGTTCCTGCAATTGTGCTTTACAACACTTGGGAAACGCTGCAGCGGTCCAGGGAGTGCAGAAAGAGCGGTGGGCAGGGTCACTGGGGAAGGATGTCTAGCTACCTGGAGTCCATCTGAGGCAAAATTTACTTGATACTAAACGCTTAAATCCTGGGTTGCTAGGTGTAGAAACAGGCTGGACCTGAGAGAAAGACAGGCTGTCGCTGGGGTTGGCTTGTCTTTCCTTGGCTCACAAGAAAGCAGGGATCCAGTTAGTGTAATGCACGGTTTGGCTTATATTTGGTGTGCAATTATACCAATAGTACACCTGATATTTAGAAAGACAAAAATAGAGTGTAGTTGAAATTTAAAGTGACAATGAGCACACTTGAAGTGTTGTGTGGTAGTTGGGGAAATTATATATAAATAGAAAACAACTGCCTAATTGATTACTCCACCACAGTAAGTTTTTTCTTTTTTGATTGAGGCTTGTGACCATCATTGGGTATTATGAAAAACTACCAGAAACCATTTTTAGGAGTGGTGTGTCTTGGTGTGCTACACTAACCTCGGCTCCTGCAACACAGCACCTGATTGCCACACCAAGCACAGCACACAGGCATGGTGACTGGTCAGAGCTGCACCACACAAGTGGTCATACTGCTGACCCAAAAAAACACAATATTCAAGTAACAAGGTGTTTAAATGGATAAGTGAAAAGAACTTTTACCTACCACTTTACACATCTACATAAAATTAAATAAAACAAACTTTTAATGCATATGTAGTACAATTTATATCTTTTAGGGATTTCTAAACTAAAAGTTAGACCATTATTTGTGTCCATGATACTATATTTTGCACAATAACTTATACTTAGGAGATCTTTCCCACAAAAATATATATAATTATGACATTCACATTGGTAATTTTAGGAACACAAAGCTTAAGTGACATTCCATCTGAAGCAGTCGTCACGTCCCAAACCAACCTGCTGCTCCCTTGCCTTCTGATATGCTGAGATCGTCACATACACAAGACCAGAGCACTCAGCTTTGAAAGCTAAGTGCTGGCTTACATTTGCATCATTGCAAAGACTATAAAGAAAAAAGTTTAAAACATGAGACCACTTGCAATAGCAGCCAGGCAAAGACCACTTCTCCCCTCCTTCAAATAAAAATGGCAGGTCCCTCTCCTTTGGAGAGAAGGCCAAAATTCAGCGGCTATGGTCACAAGCACACCAGCATGTGATTCTTTGGGGCTGGAGGCCCCTCAGTGCCAGGAAGCAAGGGAGAGGCAATGCAGAAGGCAGCCTGGTGCCCAGCACAGCTGCTTGGCTTGCCACGCCATTAGAATGAGCATCCCGTCTAGGCACTGCAGGAGGAATCACCTCTTAAAGAAATAGCCTGGACATGAAGAGACACAGGACCAGTGGCGGAGTAAGAAAGCCACTACAGCAACTGCCGCTGCTCCTGGGAGGGAGGACGCACAAAAAGCAGACAAGCAAAGCTTCAGCAAGAGCCTTAGTGTCCCCACATGTTCCATCCTTCAACTATACAGTGGACTTAGGATAAAAACAAACCTGACCCATTGCTAGTGTTCCTTTGCTTCCTGTCCTAAGGAAGGGGTAGCATTCTGGCCCTCCCCCATGCTCGTCTTCACAGGCTCTTCTTGACCATCAGACACCTGGTGTGGGACAACATGAAAAAGTCCCTCTGTGCTCCCCTTTGCAATGACCTTTCTCCAGACTTCTTAAAAAATACTCAACCCCACAAAAAAAACCTTTGTTTCTACCGCTGAGCCTCTTTCTAAAGAGAAAATCAGCCAATTTAAAAACAAAACAAAAACAAAGTCAAGGTGCTTGGGAGTCAAAACACATCAAATTTTAATTGCATATTTTAAATTCTTAAGAATTCTGTATATGCCTTAAAGCATCTACATTTTTTTTCTTTTTGGTATTGAAAGCAGAAAAAAATGTTCAAACAATGCAAACAATGAAAGCTGCTTCCGCACATCCACAGCAGTGCAGACTGGCCGTGGGGTGCCAGGCTGCAGGCCTACGCACTCCCCACCCCTCAGCAGGCCCAGTCTGGTAAGAGGACAGAAGTGATTCTGGAAGATTCAGGACATTTATTAGAAAACTTTGCTTGTTCCCAATTCAACCAAAAGGCATCACTTAGCACTCTGGAGATTGTGTCTTTTCATCTTGGTCTGACTAGAGCAACTCAGTGATCACTTTTCTGTCCTGTGCTCTGCTATGAAGAGAGGATGTGTGATCACATCAGTGCATGAGTGACACAAAAGGACACAGAGAGTGACATTCGACAGGCCAGATACACCAAAAGGATGGGAGCTAATGGTGTGTGTCTTGTATAAAACCACCCCCAGTTTTCCTAATAGAATTTTCTAATCTTAGCTGCACTTTGTTGGTATCTGCAGAAGCTCTCCTCATCTCCTATCTCAATGATGTCATCTTTGGCAAGCAAAAAACTTTAAATAAGACACTTGAACAGAAAAGAGATTAATAACATGGTTGCCAAAAGGAGAAGGCACCAATTCCAATGTACAAGCACCAGGTACAGCGATATAAACCAAATCTCTCGGATATGGGTGGTGGTAGTGGTAGTCAGGGGATCAGGAAAAGATGGGGTGTGCCCACCTTGGGATTATAATGCTGAAGGTTGAAGGCAGAAAGCGTTGAGGTCCATGTTCTCATTAACATACAGTGTTCAAAGACAACTGCTACGAATGAGCTATTACCACTTGGGAAGGAAGAAAGGGAAGAGGGAGGAGCCACCTAATTTAAAAACCATAATTCTACCCTACATTTAGGGAAGCATGAGCTGTATCAGGCAGCTTGGGGGGATAGAGGGATTGGATGCAGTCTGCTAATGTACTGTGATCGCCAAAGAAGCATGGTATTACTTACATGGTGGCTCCAGGAAAAAACAACAGAAATTTTCTGGAAGGCTGACAGGGCCTTCTGGTAATGATACGGTATACAAAGTTGAAACTGCAGGCCATGCAGGGACAGAGCCAGGCCTTTCAAGACTACCTGTTCTGAAGCTGCTGACTGGGAGAGCTGCCACAGGTGGGGCTCAGAGGAGCCAACTTGGGGTGGGGGGCAGGTTCCAGAGCCAGGGAGGTGTGCAGGCCATGGGTTCCCCAGCACTTAGGCAGAATGAGATGCAATGGAGCTCTCTGGGAAGTCGTGCCAACATGAAGGAACGAGCAGAGAATTAAGGCAGATGGAGCACAGGACTGGAAGTGTACGCCTTTTTTGGTAATAGCTGCTTGTCCACAGAGATGTGATGCAGATGGCTAGGTGCTGTCCTGTTATACCTGATGTCCTGGAGAATATGTAGTCCACACAAGTGTTCAATGCTACCTGCAGTCCTCATGAGGCAGGTGTGTATCTGACGTCGAGGACAGAAGCAGCCTGAAGGAGAGGGGGGGGAAAAAGCAAAGGATCAAAGAGCAGGAAACAGCCCACACTGCCAATTCTGGTGTTCCTAGAGGAAGAGTGGGTGAGTCCACCGACTTAAGACAGCAAATACAGTGTGTGGCAAACACTCATGCTCCTAGGAGCAAGGGCAGGGTCATAGTGCCTGACCTTGAATGAGTATTTTGAGTATTTGTTTCCCCACCTGCAGAAGGCACCCTTGGTGAGAGCAGGACAGCAGCAGCTGGGCTACAGGAGTGTATAAGACTGAAGAGCCCTCCATGCAACCAAAAAGGACTGTCTTGACTCACAGCTCGATTCTCAGAACAGCTTAGTGTTTGCTGCTGGGAAAGCGACTGGACTATGAAGCCAGCTTGCTGTTCCCCATCAGAGGTGGCAGTTATCAAGTCAGGGTCTGTGATGTGAAGTGAAGTCTGCACCTCTGACCCATAGTCATGCCAGCACTCCTACGTTCTCTCTTCAAGGCAAAGGTCAGATGTGACACTGCACACTGTTCCCCATGCCTGGCCATCTCAAGGAATTCAAGTTCAGAAGCTCAGACTTCTTGTGCTACTCTCCCTCTTTAGCTGAAACAAGCTGAAGCCCAAAGATTGTTACTACAATTTGTAACAATGCTGTCCTCTATCCTGTTCATTCTGCCTAAGCCATCAAATCTGAGCATAGAGGAATAGACAGAACACCAGCAGATGTCCTTATTAGCTGCCAGGCCCAAGGTAAACAAGCCTGGGAAATCACCAAGGCTCCAAGTTCTTAAGTACTGACCAGACAATTACCTGGCATTCTTACAATATTCCCTATATCCTTGATGAACACCAAGAAACAGCTGATAATTATAGGCCAATTTCCTCATACAAAGTAACAAAAGGAGAACAGAAAGTAGAGAGAGGATTAAAAGGAAAAAAAAAAAGATAAAGACAGGCATGGTGGCCTTTAATCCCAGCAGCATTTAGGAGGCAGAGTTGGGAGGATCGCCATGAGTTCGAGGCCACCCTGAGACTACAGAGCAAATTTCAGGTCAGCCTGAGCTACAGTGGAAAAAAAAAAAAAAAGGAAGGAAAAAAGAAAAAGCAAGCAAGTAAGCAAACAGAGAGGGTGGCAGGGGAGGTTAGTGATGTAAGCAGCACGCAGGGAAGGGACTGGAGGAGCACGGGCACGGCTGTGGCGGCGGCACACGTGAACACTAGCACGCAGGAGCTGGAGGAGGACGTGTACCTAGGTTCCAGCAGCCTGGGCTGCACGCCAAGATGCTGATGGAAACACCACGGCCAAACACAACGTGCACATGGGAGGAAGGATAGAGTTCAAATGACTGAGGCGTGGAAAGGTAGTAAAGTTAATACCACTGTATTTGGTGGCGGTTATTTAAAAAGGGGGTCAGTGGGGATGCACACACACATACAGACAAGAGGAAAATAAGCTGCTTTTGAGGGGAGAGGGTCATGTCACAGAGGAGCCAGACCACACTGGGAAAACCGGCTAGGGCTAATGTGATGTGTAATCAAATCAGGAAATGGACCTTTAAAGGCACAATCTCATGAACTACTAACAGAAAAGGAAGCTACACCAGTGAGGTTTGGTCAGGCAATGGGAAACCAGTCTGAGAGTGAAATAAAACCGTCTGCAAAAATACTAGCCTCCAAAAAAAAATAAGAAAGAAAGAAAGAGAAAGAGAGAGAGAGAAAGAAAGAAAAAAAGCTGGGTGAACATGGTGGCACACACCTTTAATCCCAGCACTGGGGAGGCAGAGGTAGGAGGATCGCTGTGAGTTGGAGGCCACCCTGAGACTGCATAGTGAATTCCAGATCAGCCTGGGGTAGAGTAAGATCCTATCACAAAACAAAACAAAACAAAAACCAAACCAAACCAACCAAACAAACAAAAAACCTGGCCTCTTTTCCAGGATGACTCTGGGTCTGAAATTCACCTTAAGATTTCTCCCACTTCTTCTGTCAATACCTGCTTTGAGTCAGTGCCAAGACAGAACAGTCCAAATGTCCTGATTTGGCTTCCAGAGACCTTGGGACTGATGCCAGAAAACACATGGAAGAAAGCTCTTACTGTAGTTCAAACTTTCCTCCCCCTGGCTCCATGTTTTTCACGCTTCCTAAGTGGAGCCCTGGACTTTAGGGAAGCTAAAATTTGTTACTTTAGAAGCAGTTTACACTAGATAAAAAGTCATCCTGCTTTTGCTTAGATGCTATTATGTTCCAGGGCCTCAGGCTGGATCAGACACCAGGATGACTCGCAAGTACCAATGTACACATGCAAAGATTTTCTGGTAGAAATCTCTTAGGAACTGAGAATTCTGTTCTTATGTTTCAATGCTTTCCTTCTAGAGGGACGAGCCTCGAGGCTCTGTGTAGACCAGTGACCTTCCTCAGACAGCATCCACTGCCATACTCTGAGCGCCTGAGGCTGACCCTGAGCCAAGGGGTACAAACACTACAAAGCAGGACATTCTGGTCATTCTCACATGCTGAGCTAACTCTTACATTACCATAGCAGTGACATATATGCAATGATTGCCTAGACCCAGCCCCAAGCAGAGAAAAACTACAGTGGAGTAGGCTAGCCTGCATGGGGAGCAGGAAGCAGAAAAGGTGTGTCTCTATGGCAAATCATCAGCTTTCCTAATCCTAACTCACAGCGCTGATGAAACCAAATTATTAGTGTCAACCACCTTCCCAGAAGTTCCCCAGCCACAGGACCTACAACAGCCCTGAAGAGCAATAGACTGGAAGGTGGCAAGAGGGACATACCTTGGAGGCCCTGCACAGTACATTGTACAGATTCACCATGTAGTAAGGTTAGCAGCCTCATAACAAGTGACTAAACCATATAGACACTGCTATGGGCACTTCCAGCTTGCTGTTTCTGGGGGTTTCTACTCTTCTGGAACTACTTACTGGTCAAGTGGAATATTTTGGGGCCAAAGGAAACCATGACAGAATTAGTCATTTGCCTAAGAATTACAATGGGAGCAGTTCAAAGAGGCAAGCTGTCTGGAGCCAGCACAGACAGCTTGTGTTCTTTATAGGTAAAAGTTGCTGCTACAGATGAAGCTGGCAGAGCTTTCAGCAGCATCCCTTTAGGAGTTAACAAGAGCCCCGCGCGTGGGTCCTGCAGGAAGGAGACAGTGCTGTTTCACATTTACCTCATCTTCCTCCTCAGGAATCTTGATAGAACTATCCGGGGACTTGACAGGCTTCTGGTTACTGGGCCCATTGGTTTCTTCCTTACCATGCTCAGCCTCCCATTCTTGTAAAACTTCATCTATGTTGAAGCGACGTCGATAATTTACAAAAAAGTTTTTCACTTGTACCACTGACTTGTTCCCAATCACATCTGAGATTGCTTGAAAATCTCGGCCATATTTCCTGATGGCTAAGGAGAGAAAAAAAAAATTTTATGTTTGTTTTCTTTTAGAACAAAAGTAGAACAATTTTTTTTATCAGCTTCCATGATTGTCCCATGCCCTTCCTCCCCCCCCAGTTCCCCTTTGAAACTCCTCTCTCCATCATATCCCCTTCCCCTCTCAATCACTCTTTCTTATTTTGATGTCATGATCTTTTCCTCCTATTATGATGGTCTTGTGTAGGCAGTGTGTTTTAATTGGTTTTTAAAAAGTATTTTATATACTTATTTGAGAGAAGGGAGGGAGGGAAGGAGAGGGGGAGAGACAGACCAAGAGAGAATGAACACAGGTGTGCCAGGGCCTTCAGCTACTACAAATAACTCCAGACACATGTGGTATCCTTGTGCATCTGGATTACAGGGGTCCTGGGGAGACTCGAACCTGGGCCCAAAAGTCCAACAATTTTTAAAAACCACAATTGGAGCTGTAGAGATAGATGGCTTAGTGGTTAAGATGCTTGCCTGCAAAGCCAAAGGACCAAGGTTCGATTCCCCAGGACCCAGGTAAGCCAGACGCACAAGGTGTCACATGCATCTGGAGTTCGTTTACAGTCGCTGAAGGTCCTGGCATGTCTGTTCTCTATCTGCCTTTCTCTCTCTGCCACCCTTTCAAATAAGAAAGTAAATAATTTTAAAAACCACTATTGGAGGGAAGGAGGTTATGGCTCAGCTGGTAGTGCAGTATGAGCATCTGAGCTGAGCTTGGCCACCAGAACCCATATAAAAATGACAGGATGACCACATGCATGTGTACCCTCCCACATATACATTAAAAAAAAATTCATGTTTAATCCCTTTAACTTAGTACACAAAACATGTAGGCTTCTACTGGTAAATGCAATATTAGCATGTCATATAACTGCTGAAAGACACAGTTTATAAGCACCCTACAGACTGATGGTACAAGAAGTTCTTTCAACTAGAAATCTATCTTTCCATCATGCCAAATAGCTTGTTGAAGTTCTCCAACAAGTGTCCCATGGTTGTAGACACAGAGTATCTGTTACTCAACACTCCATCTTTCTTTTGGGATATACTTAACTACTCAGAGCTCAGTAAAGCAACTTCTGAAGTACAATGCTCACATGATGGGGGCTTCAAGGTTAACTTATGAAATAAGAAAGGTTCAGGCATGGTGACACAGGCCTATAATCCTACTACTCAGGAGTTTGAGATAGGAAATTGTGAGTTCAAAGCTAGCCTAGGCCACGAGGTGAGACATGGGCACATGCCTGAGATGGCCCTTTGTTTCAATCCCCAGTACCTCACATATACAAAGCTCAGGGGGTGCAGTGATGTGGCTAAATGTTATAGGCTAGGAAAATATAATTCCACACAAGTGAAATGATGGGAGTGGGTTGGAACATACCATTTCCCATGTACTTTCTGAGTGAATGCTCCCATACCTTGTACAGCGAGAAGTTGCTCTTCTGTGGTCCAACGTGCATTGCATTTCTGAATGACCTGGATCCAAACAGGTAGTCAGCATTGCATATCACATGAAGAGATAAGTAATCTTTATGAGAGCTTAGTGAACATTTCCCCCAAATCAGAAGTATTTAAATTTGTTGTTATTGTTGTTGAGGCAGGGTCTCAACTCTAATCCAGACTGACCTGGAACTCACTCTGTAGCCCAGGCTCACCTTGAACTAATGTTGATACTCCTGCTTCAGTTGCCAGTGTGCTAGGACTAAAGGTATGTGCCACCATACATGGCTCTTATCAGAATTTTACCATAAACAAGGTCTATAAAATTATGTACATACCCTTCTAAAACAGATGTGTTATCAGAGATATGTGCTACATAGACATTAAATTTTTTGAGAAAGAGGGGGAGAGAGTGAGATAGAGAGAATGGGTACACCAGGACCTTCAGCTTGCTGTGAAGGAACTCCAAACGCACATGCCCCCTTGTGTGCATGAGTGACATTGCACACTTGTGTCGCTGTGTCTGGCTCGGTGGGACTGGGAGATTTGAACATGAGTTCTTAGGCAAGTGGCTTAACTGCTAAAAGATCTCTCCTGTCCCATAAACACTAAAAATGTTAAGCACATAACCTTGGGCATGACTTCTGAGATGAACATAAATCTTACCTCTGGAAGCCGGTAAGGTTCTATTCCACCATCAAGTTTTTCTTTAAGAGCACTGTTCATCTGCTTAATATTCTGAATCTAAGAGGGGGGAAAATTTTTTGTTTTAAAAACAAAAATCGTTACAAAGGTATGATGAGAATTAGAACAACTACAAAAAAACAACAAAAACCCATCAAGAGCAAAGAAGTTTCTAACACCTGTTATAGCCAAATTTTAAGATCCCTAAAGTATCCTCTGAGGTTGTCCAACGGTGCTCCTTGAGTTGCCTATTCAGAGAGCACAGGGCACCCAAGGAGAATGGCAAGAAGGTGCTAAGGTCGGCAGCCCAGCCCACTGTGTTCTAGTGGGAGACAGCCTGCTATGGTCTGGGTGTAAATGAACACCTGGTCCAATGCTAGTGCTGGATTTCTGAGAGGGTGCTTTACCTTTTGAATGTGGGACCTAGCTGGAGGAACGGGGCCTGTCTCATGTCCTGTTCTAGTTCCTGACCCTTTGAGATATGAATAAGCAGCCTCCTATTCCCACCAGCACACCTTCCTATCATAACAGAACATACCCTTCAAACCATCAGCTAAAATAAACCCATTCTTCCTAAAGTTCTTGTCAGGTACACAGCAATGCAAAAAGCCTAACACACAACCTATACTAGAGTCTGACCCCCCCACAAAAAACAAGTTGTGTTTGACAAGTTCAACAGAGACATTCATGATAAAAGACAATCCAAATTTCCCAAAGAAATCTTACTAGTGAAGGAAAATAAAGAAAAGCAGGGGCTAGAGAGGTGGCTCAATGGTTAAGGGGCTTACCTGCAAAGCCTAATGACCCAGGTACTATTCCTTAGCACCCAAATAAAGCCAGATGCACATAGTCATTTGTAGTGACCAGAGGCCCTAGCATGCCCATTCTGTCTCTCTGCTTGTAAATAAGTAAATATTTTGAAAACTAGGACTTTAAGAGTAGTAAAGGGCAGGGAAAAGACTGTACACCTTTACTAACTCCCTGCCACTTCCCTTGCACTTAGGGTTGAAACCAGCATTCCTAGTAGCTGGGATTATACACCTTGCTTCCTTATCCTATTTCTTCTTTATGTTTTGGTTTTTGAAATATAGTCTCATGTTGCCCAGGCTTGCCTAGAACATATTACGAAACCAAGGCTTGCCTTGAACTCCTGGTCCTCCTGCTTATGCTTCAAAGTGCTAGAATTGCAGGTAGATAGATGTTGCCACATCTAGCAGATCTTGTTTTATATATATAGTCCATGCTGTCAGGCTGGCTTTGAGCTTCAAATCGTAAGGCCCCTGGCTTGAGTGCTGGGATCACAGGTGAGTACCACCAAGGCTTGACCTATATATATATTTTTTTCTTCTTCTTGTGATTTATTGAGACAGGGTCTCATGTAGCGCAGGTTCAGTATGCAACATAGGATGGCTTTGAACTCCTGATCTCCCTGCTGCCCCCATCCAAGGACCAGGATTACAGGTGTGTGACATCCACCCAACTTTTATTTTCTAAATGATTTTTTTTTTTTTTAATGGTGGGACCAGTGGTCAAGGGAATACAACCAGTCCTGAGTGGGACAGAATCTGACCTGTGATTGTCCTCAGAATAAACCAGGAATAATGTTCACTTTCAACCTTTCACCACCAATTCCAGAACATAAAGAAAACCTGAACTGGAGAGATGGTTTAGCGGTTAGGGTATTTTCCAGTAAAACAATCGACCCAGTTGGATTCCCCAGTCCCCATGTAAGCTAGAGGCAGAGGTAGGAGGACTGGAGTTCCAGGTTTGCCTAGGCTAGAGTGAGACCCTACCTTGAAAATAAAAACCGGGCTGGACAGGAAGCATAATGGTTAAGGCACTTGCCTGCGAAGCCTAAAGACCCAGATTCAATTCTCCAGGTCCTATATAAGCCAGATGCACATGGTGGCACAAGCTTCTGGAGTTTGTAGTGGATAGAGGCCCTGGTGTACCCATTCCACAAGAAAGGGAAGGAAAAGGGGGAAAAGTGGGAAAGAACAGGGGAAAGGGAAAACAAAAACTCAGATATACACCCAGGGGTAGGGGATAGTAGTAGTTCACACTTATAATCCTAGCACTTGGGAGGCAGAAGTCTGAGCTAGCATGAGATATTATCTCTAGTTAAAAACAGAGGAGTGAGGGCATCTAGGAAGAACGGGGTGCCAACACTATGCTAACTGAAAAGGAAACCACAGGACTACAAGCTGGGTAAGAATCAGCATGCAGAGATAACCAGCATTTAAAGAAAAGGGGAAAAAAGGTAACTCATGCAGACTACCAGTGGACCACCCAGAGTTGTTTTTTTTTTTTTTGAATCACAAGCACAGTGACTCGTGTCAGACCATTCATTCTCCTCTCAGAGGAAAGTCTACTGCTACAGATGGTGTTCCGTGGTAAAGTAGCAGAAGCTTCCTGTCCTGTCCCCTTGACTCTGACAGAGCTGCTGCTGTTCCTTAGAGCCAGGAGGACTGTGCAGGGTGCTGGCTGGGAAGAGCCTCCAGGGCCTTCTGTTGCCCTGCTAACAGGGACAGACAGAGTGGCTCCGCCTCCATCGCCTCTGCTTACTGCTCTGAATACAGATGGGAGGATTACAAAATGGCTTCTGCAGCTTCCACCATAAGGCAATGGCAAGAAGCAAGTAAACCGAGAATGGCAGAGGAGGGAACCTGAAAGAAACTGAATGTCTGAGAGTATTACAGGGCACATGAGCTTATACCAGCTGACAGTGGGCCTTCCTGTTGTTACTGGGTTTTCTGTTATTTTGAGGTGAATGTCTCCCTGGACAAAGCAGCAAACCTGGATACTCAAAGTAGCCATCTCTCCATAGCTGCTGTCATTCTTTTAGTCAGGCACACATTGCTCTGCTAGAGCCTGACAGCTGCAGCATGTAAACACCTGTTCCTGTTGATTTTGCTGGGCTCTAGACCCTCTCTCTTCAAAATTGTCAGGTATACCTTCAAAAAAAAAAAAAAAAAAGGAGAAAGGGGTGGAGGAGACACTGCCTTTGACCCTGCTGAGTAAAATCAAAACATCTTTTCTCCAGTTAGACTCTGTAACACCTTGTGGAAGAGAGGAGCTTCATGTTTCCTCCTGAGAAGGCCCTCGCTCAGCAGAAGGTGAACCCTCCTTGTAGAGGACAACAAAAAACACAGCCCTTATCAGCAGCACATAAAAATGTCCCTGCAAAGCAACCCTGAGAGAGAGCTGTAGGAATCAGACCACAGAGATGAAGCTCCTCATTTGAACAGAGGCCCAGGAAGATTAAGTGATTCTCCCAAGACTAGAGCACAGCCGTGCCAGCAGCCAGGCTCAGAAACTGTCCTTGGACTCCAAAGGCAATTTTGGCCCTGGTCCGTGCTGCCTCCCTGAATCAGGAGGAAACACCAGGGCCACCAATACCACCCTCTTAGTAGAAAAATGACCGCTGGTCACCCACTCAATTATTCAAGGGGTAATATCAATATTATCCCATTAAAAAGAGTGAAAAAGCCGGGCATGGTGGCACATACCTCTAATCCCAGCACTTGGGAGGCAGAGGTAAGAGGATCACTGTAAGTTTGAGGTCACTCTGAAACTACCTAGTGAATTCTAGGTCAACTTAGGCTAGACCTAGACCCTACCTTGAACAAACAAAAAAGAATGAAAAAAAAAAAAAGAGAGAGAGAGAGAGAACACAAAAGGATAAGCCAGGAGCCTTAGATTGTTACCAGAAAATTTTCAGTGCCAGGCATGGGATACCTTCCAGTGAGTTGTTGGCCAGGGAGGGCCCTAATGCCCCCAAAACATTATAGCCCATTGACGAGGCCCTTGGTTTCCCACTAGGAATATATTGTAAGACTCTACTGGTGAAGACTCCATATACTTGGGCTGAGAAATCCGGCTGGAGTTGAGCTTCAAACCTCCACCATACAGACCAGCTGACAGAAAGCTGGGAAAAGCCACACTGCAAGCAGTTCAATGGGAGAGAGAGAAATCACCAGTGAATATACCAAACAGTGGACACTACAAGCCTTGTATTTGGCCAGTCAGGCCAAATGAGCCAACGGGTGCAATAGTGGCATGTCTCTAATGGGGGAAACCAACTGCCTTCTAATTGGACTGGAGGCCCGCTCCATGGAAGAGAATACATCCCTGATACTGAAAACTTACAACAGGGATAGTCATGAGCCCTAATCATGAGCCCTAGGGGTGTAATGTCTGTTCCTGCCTGGTTAAATGTATATACTATGCTCAAACTTCCCAGTAAACACTTCTCTTAATGTCCATACCCATATATTAATGCTACTCTCACTTTTGGTAGAGAACCTTTTCTTTTCAGATGGCAGTGACCTCAGGATGACTCAGAAGGCATCATTGTGGTAGAAAGAAGTGACAGGAGTGCTCAGCACTGCAATATCTCTATCACACCTTCCAAGGTTCAGGGTCCATTGTGGAAGAAGTGGGAGAAAAAAATGTAAGAGCCAAAGGAAGGGTAGGACTCCTTACAACATGCTCCTTCAGACACAAAATGGCCTGGATATCCATGACCTAACAGTGCCTGACACTACCTACACAAGACCATCATAACAGGAGGAAAAGATCATGACATCAAAATAAAAGAGAGACTGATTGAGAGGGGGAGGGAAAATGATGGAGAGTAGAGTTTAAAAGGGGAAAGTGGGAGGAGGGAAGGTAATACCATGGGATATTGGTTATAATCATGGAAGTTGATAATAAAAAAATAAATTAATTAAAAAAAAAGAGTAAGTAAACAAGTGAAACACTAATGAAAAGACCCATGCCAGACTGCTAGGCTCAATTTTTAGTTTAAATGCAATCAGATTACAGTAATGAGCCCTTTCCACCGAGCAGACACAAATAACTACAAAGTATGGGTCAAAAACAATACCCATAGGTTGCAGTAGATTCAGTCATAGAGCACTGGTCTATGTTCAATTCCCAGCACTGCCCTGCCCCAAAGTCCATCAAAGGAACACCTAACAAAACATTAAACACCAGGAGCCACTTTAATGAAGGATGCATAAGTACTCTGTCCTGAAATTGACAAAACAGAAAGTAAACACCCACATAGGTAGAGGGATATACTATCTCTTTAAATCAGAAAACCTGGTAAGGGAGGCTGGAGATGGCTCAGTGCTTAAAGGTACTTGTTCGCGAAGCCTAATAGCCTGGGTTTGATTCCCCAATAGCCATGTAAAGCCAAAAGCACAAGGTGACAGCCCTTGGCTGTTAATTTAATAGTTATAATCCCAATCAAAGTCCTAGTTAGTAGAGTACTGGAGGGATGGCTTTAGCAGTAAAGGCATTTGTCTGCAAAGACAAAGGACCCAGGTTTGGTTCCCCAAGACCCATGTTACCCAAATGCACAAGGGGGCACATGAATCTGGAGTTCATTTGCAGTGGCTGGAGGACCTGGAGGACATATTCTCTCTCTTTTCTCCCTCTTTCTGTCAAATAAATAAATAAAAATAAAATGTTTAAAATATCCTAGTAGAGTTATTTTACCTGGAAGTTGAAAAGTGACAGAAATTATATATGGAAATATAAAAGGCCAAGGATAATTAAGACCTAGAAGATTTATGCTACCATACATATAAATATATACAGCATAAAATCAGGATACCATGCAATTAACCAAAATATTTTTTTCTTTCTTAAAAAACTACAGGAATTTCAAAGGGGACTGTGGGGGGGGGGGGGGATTTCCATGGGATATTCTTTTATAATCATGGAAAATGTTAATAAAAATTAAAAAAAAAAACAAAACTACAGAAAGTATCCGTGCTGTGAAAAATTTTTGGTGTATATGTATGTGTACATCACACACAATTTGTACTGTACTGAATACAATATAATATCCATATGCTTTTCCCTATAATAATTCAATTTAAAGGCTTTTTTTAAATGGGCCAACACCCAGTATCGTATGTCCAATTCCTTAGAAAGAAAATGCTCTTTTGGCACTTTAGGGCAGGAAAGGCCTATGTGCAAAATGACTTTTTTACCACATTGAGCTGGTGGTTACCTGTCGTTTGATGGAGACCAACTCCATGTCCAGCTGTCTCAGCACAGTGGTAGCAGCAGTGGCATTGGCAGAAACGGCCTCCACATCTTCTTGAGAAAGAAACATTCCTTTGGGAGGTTTCCTTTTTGCTCTATTTTTAGCTTGAGTACTATGTTTTTCTTTTTTGACCTGTGGAACTGTTTCAGTAGGGGGAACCTGCAAAAGAGACATTTGAAAAATGAAATTTAAAAAATTGTCAAAAGAATAGTAATAAGCATATGTCCTTAACATGGTCACAGTAATATAAGGTTACACTATGCTGCATCCTAATCATCATCTACAAATTCTATGAGCAATTAACACAACAATTTTAGCTGTGGAAATATGGATAAAGAATTCAAAGTATGCACTTGCTTCTTCAAAGAAGACTTCCTCATTTTAACTCTTGAAGCTTCTGATAATAAGTAACACCAGAAGGAAAAAAATTAGTGTTCTTCTCTTGTAATTTTTGTGATCTTATATTTACCTAGTTTACACACAGATAAGCTTTTTTATTTTGAGGCAAGCCCACCAGACTATTTTGTTTGTTTTATGAGGGAGGGGTGTTGAGGGAGAGGGAGAGAAGTTCAGCAGGGCCTCCAGCCATTGCAATCAAACTCCAGACTCATGTGGCCCCTTGTGCACATGTGTGACCTTGCACACTTGCATCATGGTGTGTCTGGCTTACATGGGACCTGGAGAGTTGAATGTGAGCCCTTAAGCTCTGCAGGCAAGCACCTTAACCATTAAGTCATCTCTGTAGCCCAAGCTCTTATATCTTAACAATAGTTGTTAGCAGGACAGAAGACCTTATGATCAGACAGAGAGCGAGCTATCATTTTTTTTGGGGGGGGGGAGCGGAGGGGGGATTGGTTGGTTGGTTTATGAGGTAGGGTTTCACTCTAGCCCAGGCTCTCTGGAATTCACTATGTAGTCTGAGGCTGATCTCAAACTCAGCAATTCTACTTCTGCCTCCCAAATGCTAGGATTAAAGGTGTGTACCACCACACCCAGCTAAGCTACCAATTAAGTCTTTCATTTAAAAAAAAAAAAAAAACTTCAGTATGAAATGGACTGACTTTTTACACGTCATTACTTTCTTTTTGGACATGTAGCTTTTAGGACAACTTGTTGTTAAAAAATATATATATATGGCCAAGCCAAGATGTGGTGGCACATGCCTTTAATCCTAGCACTGGGGAGGCAAAGGTTAAGAGGATCTCTGTTGAGTTCAAGGACACCCTGAGACTACCAAGTGAATTCTAGGTCAGCTTGGGTTAGAGCAAGACCCAACCTCGAAAAACCAAGGGAAAAAAAAGAACGAACCACCTTCCCGCTGCCTTTTCCTCATGTGTGGTCTCAGGCCAGAGGTCAACACTGTCCACTCTCCAGGTCTCTGACTCATTTAGGGGACTCTAGTCTCCGTCTCACAAGCCTCATGAATGCTAGGGTCAGAGGTGGGCAGCCATACCCACTTGGTATTTGTGTGGATACTGGGGATTCTAACATGCCTGGTCCTGACACATGAGATGCAAGCACTTACAAAACCTTCAGAAATAAAAAACACAAAAGCTGGGGCTAGAGAGATGCTTTGCGGTTAAGACACTCGACTGGGAAGCCTAAGGACTCAGGTTCGACTCCCCAGAACCCATGTAAGCCAGGTACACAAAACAGCTCATAGGTCTGGAGTTTATTTACAGTAGAGTAGCTAGAGGCCCTGGCATGGCCATATTTCCCCCCCCCCTCTCTCTCTCTCTTTCTCTCTCTCTCTCTCTCTCTCATGATGACACTATGCCTTGTAATCCCAGTACTTTGGAGGTGGAGAGGCAGGAGGACCAGGAGTTAGTCCAAAGTCATTTTTGACTACATAATAATAAAAGACTGAGGACAGTTGAAGTTATATTAGATTTTGCATTTAAAAAGAACTGTTCTTAATTTTGTATGTGGTAACATTTACTGATATAGCTGACGGTATGTTCTGATGGCTTTTTCCCTTTTATTTAAAAAGCTGGGATATGGGGCTGGAGAGATGGCTTAGCGGTTAAGCGCTTGCCTGTGAAGCCCAAGGACCCCGGTTCGAGGCTCGGTTCCCCAGGTCCCACGTTAGCTAGATGCACAAGGGGGCGCACGCGTCTGGAGTTCGTTTGCAGAGGCTGGAAGCCCTGGCGCGCCCAATCTCCCTCTCCCCCTCTATCTGTCTTTCTCTCTGTGTCTGTCGCTCTCAAATAAATAAATAAAAATTTTTAAAAGCTGGGATAAAGACAATGCAAACCATGATAATAATGATAATTTCTTGAATAAGTACAAATGTAAAACATAAAAATGTTAGCAGCAAACTACATTTTGTTTATCACATCAGTTCATAAAGAATACCTATTAAACAGGGTGTGGTGGTGCACACCTTTAACTCCAGCACTCAGGAGGCAGAGGTAGAAGGATCACTGTGTTCGAGGTCACCTGAGACTACATAGTGAAATCCAGGTCAGCCTGGGCTAAAGCAAAACCCTACCTCAAAAGAAAGAAGATGGGCTAGAGAGACGGCTTAGCGGTTAAGGAGCTTGCCTGCAAAGCCAAAGGGCCCAGGTTTGACTTCCCAGGACCCACATAAGTCAGAAGCACAATGTGGCGCATGCGTCTGGAGTTTGTCTGCAAAGGCTTTAGGCCCTGGGGCACCCGTCCTCTATATCTGCCTCTTTCTCTTTCAAAAAAAAAAAAAAAAAAATCAGAATACTTAGCACTCCTGAACATTTAAATTTTACATGTAAAGAAATTTAACCAAGCTGGACGTGGTGGCACATTTCTTTAATCCAAGCACTAAGGAAGCAAAGGTAGGAGGAACACTGTGTGTTCAAGGCCACCCTGAGAATACACAATAAATCCAGGTCAGACTGGGCAAAAACAAACGAACAAACAAAAAGACTAATTTATTAATATGATGGAGAATGGAATTTCAAAGGGGAAAGTGCGGAGGGCGAGGGAGGGTATTACCATGGGATATTTTTTATAATCATGGAAAATGTTAATAAAAATTGTGAAAAGAAAAAATATATGTAAATTATAAAAATTGTTTAAAAAAATTACATTGTAAGACTCTACTTTATTCTTTGTTAAAATATAAACAGATTATGAATATGAATACATACAGGCATATGATTTTACAAAGAAAGTTGTTTGGAAAGTTACAAAAATATTAGCAGTAATTATGGTTAATGCTGTAAATAATTTAAACTTTCATTCAGTTTGACTCTACTTCCTACTTTGTCTCTAAAAAGCCCGTATTATTACTATAAAGTTCATGTATATCTAGAACTTTCTGTTTTTTGATTCTTGGGGGGGTTGAGATAGGGTTTCACTCTAGCCCAGGCTGTCTTAGGTCGTCTTAGGTTGGCCTCGAACTCATAGTGATCCTCCTACCTCTGCCTCCAAGTGCTGGGATTAAAGGCATGCGCCACCACACCTGGCTGTTTGTCCAATTTTAACTCTTCTCCTTTTATACAATAAAGGGTAGTGAACTCTGTGGCTATACTGCTGGTTATGTGTTCTTGGTGAGACTGTCAATTTCTAATTACAAAAAAAATTATTTGTTCATTTGAGGGGGGGGGGCGCAGAGAGAATGGGCACACCAGGGCATATAATCACAAAAAACGAACTCCAGTTTCACGTGCCACCTTGTATCTGGCTCACGTGGGTCCTGAGGAATGAAACCTGGGTCCTTTGGCTTTGTAGGCATTAACTTCTATCTCTCCAGACCAGTTTCTTTCTTCTTCTTCTTTGTTTTTTTTTTTCTCCTGGAGATAAGGTTTCACTCTAGCTCAGGCTGACCTGGAATTCACTATGCAGTCTCAGGGTGGCCTTGAACTTACAGGGGATCCTCCAACCTCTACCTCCCCAGTGCTGGGATTAAAGACAGGTGCCATCATGCCCAGCTTGAGACTGTCAATTTCCTGGGGTCACTTCAATCACCTCGTAGCCTAGCCTATGCAGATCCAAGGCAGCAATACCTAGAAAGGCTCAGAGAAGGAGCTGACAAGCAGCCAACCCCACCAAAATTGTTGTCTGGCCAACGTATACAAGTATGGTTTTTACCTTAAGGCTTCCTTTACTTGTAATTACTAGCCATCAGAATTCCAAATTCTACAAAGCAAAGCTGGTACTGTTTAAAAAGTTCCAACATGAACTTTGCACATAGCACCTAACAGTACAATGCATAGGAGCGCAGGTTTACTTGTGCAACTGGTAAAAATGTTATTTGGGGTAAAGTACCTCCTTTTTGCTTTCCTTGTTTTGATCAATTTCAAGGTCAATAGGGTTACTTCCATTTGTTTCTTCCAGTTCATCCTCACTGAAAGATAAGAACAAGTTGCTGAAAGGTTATTCTGTATGACTTTAATTTCACATAAAGATTAAACAAATTGATTTAATGAAATTTATGAATCTTGCTGGGTGTGGTGGCGCATGCCTTTAATACCAGCACTAGGGAGGCAGAGATAGGAGGATCGCTGTGAATTAGAGGCCACCCTGAGACTATAGAGTGAATTCCAGGTTAGCCTGAGCTAGAGTGAGACTGTATCTTGGGGGGGGGGGGGGAGATTAAAAAAAATACAAACTTCATGTTTCTTTAGTCTCTAAAAATAAATTTACGGGGCTGGAGAGATGGCTTAGCAGTTAAGGCACTTGCCTGTGAAGCCTAGGAACCCAGGTTCTCTTCCCCAGGACTCATGTAAGCCAGATGCCAATGGTGGCACATAGGACTACATTTCATTTCCAGTTGCTAAAGGCCCTGGCGTTCCCATTTTCTCTCTCTCTCTCTTTTAAAGATAAATAAATGAATAAATAAATTTCTAACTGCTGAAACCAGGTCTAGGATTGTCAATTTTATATCTGCCAACTGTTTTCCCTTTAGTTCTCAATTGAAATTATCAAGTATAAAAGATATTTACTTTATTTCCCCACAGTTATCTGCTGAGGACTAGGACATTGTCAATTAACCTCTTAATTAACCAATTAACCAATTAAGCATAGTGGTTCACCTTTAAACCCAGCACTCAGGATGCTAAAGTAGGTGGATCACCATGAGTTTGAAGTCAGCTTAGGCTACAGCCTGGGGTAGACTGAGACCATGTGTCAAAACAAATAAAGTAACAATATAAAAAGGACAAACTCCACTGCACTGGAAATAAGAGTTTACAACAACCCTCCCTTCCCCCCACCAAAAAAAAATAAAGAAACCAAATTAACAGCAACAACAAAACATTAAGAAATTATGAACCAAGTTTCTACTTAATAAAAAAAATGAGAAGTTTCTCGTTCTCAGACACATGATAGGTTAATAAAAGGAAGAAAACAAATATAAACACATGCCAAATGACTTGCATAACCATAGCAAATGAATTTCAATCTATAAAACAAAAAACTTTTTTTAAAACTTTTTTCCAAGGTGGATTTTCACTTTAGCTCAGGCTGACCTAGAATTCACTATGTAGTGTCAGGGTGGCACCAAACTCACAGTGATCCCCTACCTCTGCTTCCCGAGGGCTGGGATCAAAGGCATGCACCACATGAGCACCTCAAAAAATTCTTTTCATTCAAAGAAGCCCCTCTATAATAGGGCGGAAACATGTGTTCCATGTTGAAGTTCACTAACTACAGGACTACAAGCATCTGCACAGGAACTCCTATAGTAGCCATCTTCTCATGAGCTTTTAGCTGAAGGACCCTTGTGTAAGTTCTGGTTCCATCAAAAAGACATGAGATGCCAGGCATGGTGGCACACGCCTATTATCCCAGCACTCCGGAGGCATGGGTAGGAGGACTGCTGTGAGTATGAGGGCAGCCTGAGACTACATAGTAAATTCTGGGTCAGCCTGTGTTAGAGTGAGACCTTAAGGGAAAAAGAAGGGGGGGGGGTGAGGGGAAATCTCAGACAATTCCAAACACATGCTCACCTCTCTTCCCGCTCCCGTTTTTGTTTCCGAGCATGGCGATCCATCACACTAGTTTTAGTTCTCGTCTTCTTCCAAGAGTAATAAAATTTCACCAGACTTGCTATAGATTTATCCGGAAGCTGAATGTAAAACATGAGTTGGTGCAGGTCTGAAGCTGACACTTACCAGTTAGATGTGTTTAGATATACTTAATAAGGATCACTCACATATTCTGAAATGTCTTAAGAAACCCCCCCCCCCCCGCTTTTTCCAGAAAAAAACTGACAAAAAACATTTTCAATATAATGTATTTTCAAATGACTAAAATTTGTGGGTGACATCAGGTCAACAGAAGTTTATGAAGTCAGATTATGATGAACTGTTCACATAACCAATGGTTTTGCCAATCTGGTTGGTTATTTGTTTTTGGCCTGTGTGCATGCAATTACTCTCCACCTTCCTTATTCCGTAGTCCCTGAGATAAGGCCTCTTGTTGAATTCAAGGCTCACAGATTTGGTTAGCTCAGCAGGCGTTTGTATCGGGGATCCCCTGTATCCACCTCCCACTGGCTTTACAGACAGGTGGCAGTGAATGCCGAGCTTTTAGGGGCTATTTGTTTTGTTTTTCGAGGTAGGGTCTCACTCTAGCTCAAGCTGATCTGAACTAACTCTGTTGTCTCAGGCTGGCCTCGAACTCACAGCAATCCTCCTACCTCTGCCCCTCAAGTGCTGGAGATCTAGATTCTAGTCTCACATGCTTATATAGCAGGCAGCAAGCACTTTATTCTTGAGACATTTACTCAGGTTTGATTTGTCTAAAACTCATTTTAACACTTAATGCACATAACAGTATGCTTATAAATTGGAGTTACCTGTAGCTTTTCAGGATGTAAAAAAAACAAATGACTTTTCAGTATTTTTCCAGACAAGTAAGGATCCATGGAAAAAAATTCTTTCTGTGGATCTAATCTTGTGGGGAGTCACAATAAGTAGGGATTGGGGTGTAGTCTATAGCTGACCAACCGCACTGCTAGAAAGTGCTTCACTTGGTAACTAGAAGCCTCTCATCCATCTATATAGCACTTGTAAACTCTATTTTCTTAACATCTAAAACTAAAATCTTTGTAGACCTGTCTCACATATTCTACAAAGTATAGAAGCTAGGACAAAGACAAAACAACAACAAAAAAGTACTCATGCCAGACGTGGAAGCGCACGCCTTTAATCCCAGCACTCAGGAGGCAGAGGTAGAAGGATCACCTGAGTTCGAGGCCACCCTGAGACTACGTAGTTAATTCCAGGTTACCTGGGCCAGAGTGAAACCCTACTTTGAAACAAACAAACAAACAAAAAAAAGTACTCACCATTTGTTGGATTCTATGAAAAGTTTTCCCATGAAAACTAAAGGCTTGTTCAAATAAGACTTTATCTTCCACAGTCCACTCATCTGGGAAGGGGGTAAAGTTGGGCAAATCAGCCAGTGATTTTTCAATATTATGCTTATGCCAAAAGAGCATCCCAAGAGCCTAGAAAAATTTTATCAGTGACATTTTAGACAAAAGAAATTACTGAATGAAAATAAAATTGGTTAAGTAGTGTGTAACTTTTCATCCAACAAATAAGTACCTGATTCATTTGTCTTGCTTAATGGAAAGACACTGTTATATGCCCACTTTTCTCCTCCAATTTTTACTGTGATAAAACATCTCATTTATCATCAGCTACTGTTTAGTGTCCACTATGTACGTGTATCTGGCTTGACATGGATACTAAGAAACTGAACCCCGAATGTCAGACTTTGCAAGCAAATAGTCCTAATTGTTGAGCCATACCTTTTGCCTCCCCTCCAACAGTAGCTACCCCCCGCCCAAAGGTAGGGTCTCACTCTAGCACAGGCTGACATGGAATTCACTATGTAGTCTCAGGGTGACCTCAAATTCATGGAGAGCCTCTGCTTCTCAAGTGCAGGAAATAAAGGTGTGCACTACCATGTGCAACTGTTACTTCTTTTTTTTAATTTATAACACAGTTTATTGAAAAAGCAATCTTCCCTGACATATATTCACATGAATTTGAGGTCAGCTATGTTAAGTGCACTGAAGTTACCTATGCTTGCATGCAGCTTTTTAGCTGATGAAAAAATACTTAAATGTTGTCAGTATTTAAGCACTTTAACATAATGGGACTTTTTCCAACTTTTTCATATGTAAGCCAACTTATGTACATTATTTGTGTTAATGGGCACATCATACACATGTCCTTCTGACCATAGATAAAACACAGTTCTCCTTTTTAGAAGTCATTCCAGTTTTAGAGCAAAGTTGGATAAGATTGGAACAAGTAAGCTGAGTAATTAAGGGTGATCAAGACTAATTTGACATCTATAGCTCCTTCTTTCATTTTTGAGACAGTTTCTCACTACAAAGCCCAGGGTGGCCTATAACTCATGATCCTCCTGCTTCATCTTCCCCAGTGCATGCTCTACCACACCCAATCTCCCTTTTCTTTTGAATATACAAGTGTGCACCCTGAGTGTATGTGCTAAAACTTTTCTAATGTTAAGCTGATGGCTGCTATAGCTGGGGCTGCTATGACTGATTGTTAAAAGCCAAGGAGAGAGAGGTATAAGGCCAAGCAAGAGTGCACTGTGTGGGCTGGCCTAGGCCTGCAGGCCATTCCTACTTTATTGTGTTCAGTATTTGCTAGTTTTACTGTTTTATAATTAGGGAAAGTGAGAGAGAGGTTCAACTAGTGTAAGAATGCTATACCTCAGACTGACTCAAACATTTTTATTCTTCTGCAAATACAACTAATTCCCACCTACAATTATTTCTAAGATAAACAATAAATCAGCTGAAGAGACATATGGGGTCCAGGGCTTAGGAACACCACCATCCTTAGGGCACAAGACTAGTGAGAGAGCTGCCTGCTGCTGAGGAAAGATTCAGCTAGGAGGACTTCTCCAGGAAGGCCCGGCAGCACCTGAGGCACTGCTCGTTCACCAGCTCAAGGTCTGAGCCCTTGCCATAATATCTTCAATAATGATTTGTTTCTATGGATCACAGCTCCCAAGTAGCTTAATTTTAGCTTTGCAGTTTTTAACTTGATTACTTTTTCTATTACAATCTCCAGATTGCTTTGATCCATACACAGTATATAATCAAATGTGGCAAAAGTCTTCTTTGGTAACCTGCAGGGCAATGTGATTCATAGGGATGCCATGCTTCCTCATGCAGCTCTGCCCTTGATAGTCAGGGGGTTCCCCACTTCATAGGTGGATGTAGTCGCAGGGTCTATCCTCCAGTTATCTGAAACATTTGTATCAGTTACTAGTTTTCTGAGAACTGCTTCTGCAATAGGTGACTAGCAAATGTTACCCAGACACGAACAGCACCAACTTGGGTCCTACCTCAGCCATCTTCCCAGCTTCTTTTTCATTTTTTTTTTTTTTAGAAAGTCTCCCTGGTCCTCCCACAACACCTGTGCTCTTCCTGATGCTGTCCTCACAGGACCCCAACCCCAGGGTTCTGGTTCGCTCTTCTTACAACTTATTTTCCTCATTTTCTTCAAGGTAAAGAATTTTAGCTGTCCTGGAAGGGAGTGGGTGTAACTTAGTAAGAGAACAATTCCCTGGCATGTAGGAGGTCCTGGGCACTCCCATGTCCAGCATCATAAATTTGGGATTGCTGTGGGTTTGAGGTCAGACTGGGGGTGGCTACAGAATGAGTTCCAGGTTAGCCAGGGCAAGAGTGAAACCCTACCTCAAAAAAAAAAAAAAAATACACACACACACACACACATATGTAAGTATGTGAGTATGTATGTATGTATGTATGTATGTATGTATGTTTCTATGTGTGTTCCATTTTATTATTGATTTTTCTCTACCTACTTTTTTTATTTTATTCTTTTTTAAAAGAACTGTCTTAGCCAAGTATGATGGTGCATGCCTTTAGTCCCAACATATGGGAGACAGTGGTAAAAGATTAGCTTGGAGTTCAAGGCTATCCTAGGACTATAGGATGAATTCCAGATCAACTTGGGCCAGAGTGAGACCCTATCTCATGAAGGATTAATAGCTTTTCCTGAAAACCAGAGGGAACTGAAGAGTTAATAACTATCCTAAGGCTAGAAAGTCCATAACAGAAACCACAGAGGAGTTCAGCCTGGCACCCCTGACTGATGTACTTCCCTTAGCCTAGATGGCCTTGAAGGACCAGTGACCATCTGGGTATCCTCCCTTAGACGTTCCTGGCTGAAGAAGCCTATTCTGAACAAGGACACAAATAACTGCAATTTTCTTATCAAATGAACCTGGTACAGTTTGTTTCTATAAAGTCTGTTCCTTAGGATCCTCCTTATAAGTTTGAACCTCAGCCTCACTCAGTGCTTCAGCCTTCATCCCACAGGAAGGCTGCTGCCCCTCGCTGTTCCTCTCAATAAAGTTGGTCTGTAGAGATCAGGTCCAGTGTTCTCCTTCACTTTTCTCTTAACACTTTCCTTACACCTCAAAAAGGCCAAAAAGAAAAAAGATGACTGTTTTGTAGTGTTTAGATGAATGGCAGGGGTGTCCCTGGGGTTGATTTCCAGCATCAGTTAAAAACAGATGGGGAGGGGATATGATGGAGAATGGAATTTCAAAGGGGAAAGTGGAGTGGGGGAGGGAGGGTATTACCATGGGGTATTTTTTATAATGATGGAAAATGTTAATAAAAATTGAGAAAAAAAATAATAAATTAAAAACTGTAAAAAAAAAAAAACAGAAAAGAAGGAGGGTTCTCTGGGTAATCTGCTGTTAGATGGGGGAGGGGTGTAATGTGCATATATGTGTGGTCCATGTGCACATGTGCAGAGGCCAAAGGAAGATACAGCTGTGTCCTCCAGTCACTCTCCTAAGACAGTCTCTGAATCTGGAACTCCCGTTTATTGGGTGAATGGCTATTTCCTTCAGTGCTTACAGGCATGCACCCCCATGTGCAGCTTTGTATATGGCTGCTGAGGTTCCAACTTATATCCTCATTCTCACACAGCAAGCACTCTTGTCTACTAAGCAACCTCTCCAGTCCCTCTTCAGGTCTTCTTCTGGGTAACTTTCTGTTGGCTTAACTGTTTTTCAAGTAGGGCCTCACTCTAACCCAGGCTTACCTGGAATTCACTCTGTAGTTCCAGGCTGGCCTCAAACTCACAGCCATCTTCTTAACCCTGCCTCCAGAGTGCTGGGATTAAAGGCAGGTGCCACCACACCCAGCTTGAATTTATTAATGTGGTAACAATGTTAAGTACCTTTCCCTGTGGTTTGGTATTTTCTTACTATTATTTTTTATTTCTTAAAAATAGTTGCAATGCCGGGCGTGGTGGCGCACGCCTTTAATCCCAGCACTCGGGAAGCAGGGGTAAGAAGATGGCTGTGAGTTCGAGGCCACCCTGAGACTCCATAGTGAATTCCAGGTCAGCCTGGGCTAGAGTGAGACCCTACCTCGAAAAACCAAAACCAAACAAACAAACAAAAAATAGTTGCAATTTGCGTCAAGCATCAGTCTGAGGTTTGGCTTCTTAGGTCTCTTCTGAGCCTTTCTTTTCCTCAGCCATGGATAGCAACTTTGTAAATTTTTCTTTTCAAGGTGTTTTTATTTACTTTTCTCGCTTTAGCCCAGGCTGGCCTGAAATTCACTATGTAGTTTCACGGTAGCCTGGAACTCACAGTGATCCTCCTACCTTGACATCCTGTGAACTGGGATTAAAGGTGTTGCTTCTAAATGTTCTAATCTTTGATGTCTGTCTCTACAGAAGAGTAGTAAAATGAAGAGAAGGCAGTGGGCAATGACACCGAACCTTTATATTTCACAGTCATTTCAGAGGAGGGAGAGGAGCTTCCAACAAGGTACACGAAGAATGGCTGTGGGCCTCTTTGCTTGCTCTTCCTTCAGTGATCAGAATCAGTAGCAGCTGAGTCAAAGGCAGAGTGGTCATCGCAGAGGGTTTTTGATTTTTTGAGGTAGGGTCTCACTGTAGCTCAGGCTGACCTGGAATTCACTATGGAGTCTCAGGGTGGCCTCAAACTCAAGGTGATCCTCCTACCTCTGCCTCCTGAGTGCTGGGATTACAGGCACCTGCCACCACGTCCAGCCTCTTCGCAGATTTCTAACCTTTGGAGGACAGGGTACTTTTTATGCCCAACTTGGTTCCTCCAAGCAAACTCCAGAAATATATGTGCAGCTGCTTGTCACCAGACTGCAGATAGTGGATAGTTAAGTCCCAAGTCTTTAAAAGATACAGTCTCTGGGCCAGAGAGATGGCTTAGTAGCTAAGGTGTTTGCCTGCAAAACCCAAAGACCCAGGTTCAAATCCCCACATAAATCCAGATGCACAAGGTGGCACATGCATCTGGAGTCTGTTTGCAGTGGCTAGAGGCCTGGGTGTAACCATTCTCTCCCTGTATCTTTCTCTAATAAATAAAATATATGGAAAAAAATTTTAAAGATGCATTGTCTCCCCAACAGGTCTATCAGGCATCCTGTGCAGTGTAGCCCAAGTCTAGTTGAGTAGGAAAAGATTCTTGTTGCTTTCTGTTTAGCTGGCCCAGAATCATCCTGCTATGAGGCCTTATCTATACCAGCTCTTTTACCTGCCAAGTTCTGTGAGGGAAATTCCATTATCTCTACTACTTCTCAAGTGAGACCTTGAATAGCGTGCCAGGTACCAGAGCTGGGAGTGCCACCATCGCACTTCTGCATGTGACAGGAACAAGTAGTATACAAGGACAGCACTTTGTTGTTCTGTTACCAAGAAACCTTTCATATATAAACAGGTTTTGTTTCTTGTTTTGAGCTCAGAAAGAGGAAAATAAAACCGTATGGTGGCTCATGCCTGCAATCCTAGCACCTGACCTTGGGCAGCTGAGGCAGGAAAACAGGTGTCCAGGCTCGCTTGGAGACCCATCTCAAAAACTCCAAACACAAACCAAAAGTATACACACACATACATATGCACACCCTACTGTGGGATCAAGTGTGACAACAAAAGTCAGAGAAGAACATCACATAATTAGATATCACATAATCAGAAGAATGAGCAGCAAAGACAGGCATGATGGCACATGCCTTTAATCCTTTAATCCCAACACTCCGGAGGCAGAGGTAGAAGGATCTCCATGAGTTCAAGGTCACCCTGAGACTCCATAGTGAATTCCAGGTCAGCCTGGGCTAAACTGAGACACTAACTCGAAAAAAACAAACAAAAAGAATGAGCAACAAATCATGCACTCTGGAGCCGACCCCCCCCCCCTGCCCTTATGGCATGCTTAGTAACTGCTGCCTCAAAATCAACAGTCTATAATACTGCTAGTTGCCAAAAAAGGAACATCAGGACTCAACACACACCAAAAAAAAAAAAAAAAAATCACCGAATGCATTAGCTTGCAAAGCCTACTTTTAGTAACAAAAGAAAATGAGCTGTTACCTGCTCCATGTTGTAGCCGTGCTTCTCTTTGGCAATGGCAATGTACTCATCCACTGGAAAAAAAGAGAGGAAACCAGTGAGCAGACTAAGAACGCATCTCTTTCAGGTCAAGCTTGCTATGCTCAACACTGGCAATGAAGGACAGGCAGTAGCGAAGCAGAGCTACAGATCTCACTGCAGGTCAGCATATATCCTATCCAACCCTCAGAGAAAGGTCTGAGTGAATATACTGAAAGTATTAACCAGCAGTCAATTATCTCTGCTTGGTAAAAATATGAGCGTTCTTTTAAAAATAACATTCCATGGGCTGGCGTGATGGCTTAGCGGTTAAGCGCTTGCCAGTAAAGCCCAAGGACCCCGGTTTGAGGACCCACTTAGCCAGATGCACAAGGGGGCACACGCGTCTGGAGTTCCTTTGCAGCGGCTGGAGGCCCTGGCGCGCCCATTCTCTTTCTCTCTCTCTCTGCCTCTTTCAAATAATTAAATAAACATGAAACAAAAATATTAAAAAATAACATTCCAGGGAACTGAAGAGATGGCTCAGTGGTTAAGACGCTTGCCTGCAAAGCCTAACAACCTGGATTCTATTCCCCAGTACCCACGTAAAACCAGATGCACAAAATGACACATGTCTGGAGTTCATTTGCAGCAGCTAGAGGCCCTGGCATGCCCTCGACCCCCATCTTCTATCTCCTCTGTCTCTGCTCACAAATTCATTCATTCTTTCATTTGGGGGCTGGAGAGAGAGCCCAGTGGTTAAAGGCACTTGCTTTTAAAGTCTGATGGCCCAGATTTGATTCCACAGTTCCTATGTAAACACAGATGCACAAATTGGTGCATGCATCTAGAGTTTGCAGTGCTTAGAGGTGCTGGTGCACCCATTCTCCCTCCCACCCTCCCTCCTTCCCTCTCCCCTTGCTATTAAATATGTATTTTTAATCCCAAAACCTTGCTTTTACTCATATTTTCTAAAACAAGCATTAAAATGGTACTTTGAAACTTACTTATTTACTGTAAAAAGAAACTCGAGGGCTGGAGAGATGGCTTAGCGGTTAAGCACTTGCCTGTGAAGCCTAAGGACCCTGGTTAGAGGCTCCATTCCCCAGGATCAACATTAGCCAGATGCACAAGGGGGCACACGAGTCTGGAGTTCATTTGCAGAGGCTGGAGGCCCTGGAGCGCCCATTCTCCCTCTCTCTCTCTCTCTATCTCTATCTGTCTCTTTCTCTGTCTGTTGCTCTCAAATTAATAAAATAAAACAAAAAAAAATTTAAAAAAAGAAACATGAACTAGGCATGGTAGTGCACTCTTGTAATCACCAGCCTGGGCAACAATATGGAATCCAGGTCAAGAGAATAGGGAGAAGAGAAAGGGAGGGGGTATATAGTTCACTTATAGTTTCACCTGAATGAGGTTACAGAACAAGCATATAGTTTTGTTTGTTCAAGGTAGGGTCTCACTCTAGCCCAGGCTGGCCTGGATTCATAACGCCCAGCAAGCATATAGGTTTTATCTTTTGACAAAATTTAGGGGTTGGAGAGATGGCTCAGAGGTTAAAGATGCTTGCTGGTAAAGCCTGAAGGCCCAGGTTCAATTCCACAGGTAAAACCAGATGCATACAAATTGGAACATGTACATCTGGAGTTTGATTGCAAAAGTCCCTGACATACCCATTCATATTCATTCATTCTCTCTCCTTCTGTTTAGAAATAAATAAATTAAAACATTTTTTAGGCCAGGCATAGTGGTGCATGCCCTGAGGAGGCAAAGGTAAAAGGACTGCTGTAAATTCAAGGCCACCCTGAGACTACATAGTGAATTTCAGGTCAGCCTGGGCTAGAGAGACACCCTACCTCGAAAAATGAAGAAAGTAAATAAATTTAGAGTTAACTCTCTTAATTGCTAAGCCATCCCCTCCAGCCCTATTTTGAATTCTTTACACTATTGGTGGGTTACAAGTTTTGTTTGGTTTGGTTTGGTTTTTCGAGGTAGGGTCTCACTCTGGTCCAGGCTGACCTGGAATTAACTCTGTAGTCTCAGGGTGGCCTTGAACTCATAGCGATCCTCCTACCTCTGCCTCCCAAGTGCTGGGATTAAAGGCGTGCGCCACCACGCCTGGCGGGTTACAAGTTTTTAAGGCTACATGAGGCACAAACAGAATACTCTCTAGCAATCACTCATGATAAGGAAGTACAAATGTACTGTTTAGGGGTGCTTGTACCCACGATTTTGGTCTTATAAAATATCTGACCCAAGATGGGAATTAGTGACACAATTCTGCTTGGTTATAAGAATAGGAAAAGGGCTGGTTGTGGTGGTGCACGCCTTTAATCCCAGCACTTGGGAGAGGTAGGATGATTAGTGTGAGTTCAAGGCCACCCTGAGACTAATGTAGTTAATTCCAGGTCAGCCTGAGCCAGAATGAGACCCTACCTTGGGGGGAGGGGTGAAGAATAGGAAAAGTTTTTGTTTTTCATTCTTTGCATCTTAGAATCTGAGGTGTTTGCAAATTTCTACTCAGCACAGAAAGGGGAGATTTTAGTTTGATTGAAATCTCTACCACAGGAGGATCACAGTGAGTTCGAGGCTAGGTCAGCCTGGGCTAGAGCAAGACTCTACCTTAAACAACAACAACAAAAAAAAGGAGTTAAATCATAGGACTTAACGCCTGGTTTCTGCATCTAAAAAAACTCTTCCTGGTGGCAACTGTAGCATTGCAGCAGTGCGAAATACCAAGGACATACATAAATCAAAACAAATGGCAAGAAGCTGCCAGATAATCTACATCTTCTGAGACGCTTTCTTGGACTACTGCTGTGTAGGGCTGCCCTTCATATATTAGAAAAGTAACACAAGCTTTAAAAATAAAGTTGCAGGGGCTGGAGAGATGGCTCAGTGGTTGTGGTTAAGACATTTACCTGCAAAGCCAAAGTACCTCGGGTTCAATTCCCCCAGGACTCACCTAAGCCAGATGCACAAAGTGGCACGTGCATCTGGAGTTAGATTGCAGTGGCTGAAGCCCTGGTGCGCCCATTCTCTGTCTCATAAATAAATAAACAGTAGTGCGGTGCTTGAGAGATGGCTTAGCCAAAGGATCCAGGTTTGATTCCCCAGTACCCACCACATAAATAAAGCCAGGTGCACAAGGTGATGCAGGGGTCCTCTAGCCACTGCAAACTAACACCAGATGCATGCACCCCACGCAGCTGGCTTTATGTGGGCACTGGGGAATCGGACCAGGGTCCTTTGACTTTGCCAGCAAGCACCTTAACTGCTAACCTCTTCAGTCCATCTTTTGCATTTTAAAATAAGCATTTGCTGGTGTCAGGAATAGTAAAACACACCAACACAGTAGATTTTAAGAGTTGTCATATTATACAAGTATTTGTATTAAGATAACCTTTAAAACCACACTACTTAAATCTTAAGGAGAGAGCCCTATCACTGCTGCTTAACTGAAGTCTCTCAGGACATCTACCAGTTACTCTGAAGGGTGTAATGGAGTAAGTTAGCACGTGAGTGCCTTGACGCCTATAAAAGAATACCGTGTGATGATATCCACTACTAGATAGTTTCTCATTCTTTCCAACATCTCCAGTGCCCAACAGAGCTTAGACAAGCATGCGCTGTGAATGCTGGGGTGCTATGACAGGATCATGTTAACTTCTGAGTGTTGTGTGAGGCAAGGTAAAGACCGCACAGGCTGTGTGGGCTTTATCAAAGGACAATATGCAATCCTGGCTTTTCTTGGGCAGGGGTGGGACAGTGTTGTGACAAGGTCTCACTCTGTAGACTAGGCACTCACTACCCATGCCTCTAAATAGACTTATGTATGTAGAGTGGGGCCTGGCCCACAGAAAGTGCTAGTCTAATTCCTCTGCTAGCTTTAGCCACTTCTCTGCTGAGTAATAATTACAGACCACAAACACATTTGAACTAATCTCCTGATCTGGACTCCCACAAGCAAGGCTTCAAAGTTAAGATGGAGTTGTACATGCTAACACCATTCCTTGTCGTTCAGCTAAAAGCAGGCTATTTGAGCCTCTAGCGTACCATAATCAGATAGAGGTAGGGGCTAGATTTTGGTTGTAATTAGCATGACAATAAAGTTCCCTTTCATATTTACACAAGTTTTTTTTAATATTTTTATTTATTTATTTGAGACAGAGAGAAAGAGGCAGAGAGAGAGAGAGAATGGGCACGCCAGGGCCTCCAGCCACTGCAAACGAACACCAGACCCGTGTGCCCCCTTGTGCATCTGGCTAACGTGGGTCATGGGGAATCGAGCCTTGAACTGGGGCCCTTAGGCTTCACAGGCAAGCGTTTAACTGCTAAACCATCTCTCCAGCCCTACACACAAGTTTTAAAATGAAGTAATCTGTAGCACATTGAGTAATCTGGTGGAGCACACCTTTAATCCCAGCACTCGGGAGGCAGAGGTAGAGTTCGAGGCCACCCTGAGACTACATAGTGAATTCCAGGTCATCCTGGACTACAGTGAGACCCTACCTCGAAAAACCAAAAAAAAAAAAAAAAAGTAATCTGAGGTAAACTGATCAGTTATTTACCTATTGTTCTGTCTCCTTCCACCCTTACTAGAATTCAATCTATTTTCTGCTCCTTTTTGTTTCTGCTCAGCCCATGAAAACATTTATTCCACTTTATGTCCAATTCTAGAACAAAAGATAAAGCCAATGAAAACTGTATTTTGCTGTGGTTTTACTTTTAACACCGGTGATTTCTCTCAGCAGAACAACCAGGCCATCACCTAACTGAGAAGACCAGCCAACATACCACCACTCCTTTCCCTTCCTCAGAATGTTCTAGACAGAGTTAAGTGTAGAAACACTGCTCTTCAAAGGCCATGTACATAATCCTCACCTCTCCTCTCTCTCTGATACTATGATACTATGAGAGGTGAACACCCAACATCCACCTTGCTCTTCGGAGAAGGCAGCAGGTGGTAGAATAATGCTAAAAATGAAGAGGCCCATTTTCAAAACCTTGTTTTGTGGTCTTAAGCAAAAAGTAAGCTTTCTATCTAAAACAGTAAAATTTGTTCTTGCTGTTCTCAAAAACAACAAAAACAAACAAAGGAAAGGTGAAAGAAATGCAAGTTCCCCAAGACAAGGTTCTCCTAAATATGAGGGACCCATGGGCCTTCTCCAGTACCTTCTATCTCTGATGGTAATGGTCTTAATTATGCCCCACCCCTAAAAAGTTAACTGGAGCTAATCTCAACAAGGGAGTAGAGTCCTGTGTCAGGGACCCTCGTTAGCCATATGCACAAGGGGGCGCACGCGTCTGGAGTTCGTTGGCAGTGGCTGGAGGCCCTGGCTCACCTATTCTCTCTCTCTCCATCTGCTTCTTTCTCTCTCTGTTGGTTGCTCTCAAATAATAAACAAACCAAAAAAAGTAAATGATAATGGTAAAAGAGGCCCTGCCAACAGAAAAAGTTAAACTAAGGGGGAAAAAGGGAGTCCTGTGTCAGGAGCTCCCTATGAGAACAGGACCAGCACTTTGAAGGCCATGTAGCTTAAGAAGACAGGAGGACAAGCACCACCAGCATCCCCTAAGCACAGGGCTGCTGTGGGGAAAACAAAGGGCAAGTTTTGGCACCTAGGCTGACTTCACCCTGCAGGTCAGGGAGCAGCTGAGACAGCCAGTTGGGTAGGTAAACTATCTGCACACTATGGCCTCTTGCCACTGCAAAAGAACTCCAAACACATATGCCACCCCCTGCATCTGGCTTATGTGGGTACAGGGCTGAACCTGGGTCCTCAGACTTTGCAGGCAAGTGCCTTAACCATTAAGCCCTCTTTCCAAGCCCCTCTGGCTTTCTTTTTTTCTTTTTTTTTTTTAAAGTGGAGCTTCACTATGTTTTCCAGGCTGCCCCTTGATTACTGGTTTCAAGCAATCCTCCTGCCACAGTCCTCCAGGAACTATAACTACAGGCCCTTGCCACTATCCCTGGCCTTAAAAGATTTTCTTCAAGCACTTTAGAAAGTGACAGAGTGGGTATGTGCAACCTTGTGCTTGCCTCACCTTTGTGCATCTGGCTCACATAGGATCTGGAAGTCAAACATGGGTACTTAGGCTCCACAGGCAAGCGCCTTAACTATTAATCCATCTCTCCAGTCCATCTAGGGCTTTTTTGAAGTAACAAGAATTTGTCATAGGGTAAGAATAGGTGTAATTGAATTATGGGTTTTGTCTTTTGGTAACATTTAAAG
The DNA here is from genome assembly GCF_020740685.1 of Jaculus jaculus. NCBI lineage: Eukaryota > Metazoa > Chordata > Mammalia > Rodentia > Dipodidae > Jaculus > Jaculus jaculus. The sequence continues at coordinate 147,472,642 of NC_059108.1, forward strand.
GCAGAGCACATGATCTCACTCATGAGAAATACATAAGAATTTTTGGGGGGTGGGGGTGTTGAGGTAGGGTTTCACTCCAGCCCTGGCTGACCTGGAATTCACTTTGTAATCTCAGGGTTCCCTTCAACCCATGGTGATCCTCCTACCTGTGCCTCCCAAGTGCAGGGATTAAAGGTGTGTGCCACCACACCTGGTAAGATATTTTTTAAGTTTATTTTTAGAGAGAGACAGACAGAGGGAGAGAGAAAACTTGTGCATCAGGAACTCAGCAACTGCAATCAAACTCCAAGCACTTGTGCCACCTAGTGGGCATGTGCAACCTTGTGCTAGCCCCACCTTTGTGTGTCTGGCTAACGTGGGATCTGAAGAACATGGGTCCTTGGGCCTCATAGGCAAGCAAGTGCCGTAACTACTAAGCCATCACTCCAGCACGGAAAACATTCAGAAACCACTCTTACTATGTGCATGTGTTGTGTTACACAGCTGGTTAAAAGCAAAAATGATCTGCAACAACATGAAGCAATGCACATGCAGCAGAAGAGAAACAAGTAAGTGAAATCTGATGTAGGATACCATGTACTTTAAGTAGCACCAAGTAATCAGTAAATGATGATCACGATGGTGGAAGTTTTCCTGTTGAAAGCAGTAACATGCATGTATCTGTAGCTAATCAAGAGACTGAGGTAAGAGGGATCACTAAAGCCCAATTCCAGGCCAGTGCCAGACTACACAACACAGTGAGACCCTTCCTCTCATATAGAAAAGAGGAGGGGGGACAGGAGAAAGCAAAGAAGAAAGAGAAGGCAGGGAAGAGGACTCCTAAGTATCCAAAAGCCACACGAAGAAAAAAGATGGCTATCATCTGAGAATTTACTTTGTGCCACCATTGCTCTTATTCCTCTTGATAAAACTATTTTCACTCTTACTCACAAATGAACCAAGGCTCAAAGAAATTAAATAACTTGGCCAGAGTTGCACAGCTGGTAAATGGCAGAAATAGGACTTCTACCTCTGTGGGACAAGGGGACAAAGTAAAACCAAGCTGACCACCATACTCTGTTCTTGTTTGAACTGAGTTAAGAAAATACAGGGCTGGAGAGACAGCTTAAACAGTTTAATCCAATGACCCAGACAGATGTTCCTAGTACAAGTGCTAAGCATCTCAAATTCAATTGCAAAAGATCAAGAATGCAGATGAAAACTGCCACTGTCACCTTAATTCACCCTTCCCTCCCCAGACACTGCAGGCACAAAACACCGTGTGACCTGTATATTCTACTAAGAGTGCTAACTAGGCTGACACCATGAGCTAGGCTGAGAACCACATTAACTAGATTGTCTTTATTTATGAAAGAGAATCAGGGGCAGATAGAAGAGAATGTGTGTGCCAGGACCTCTAGCCACTGCAAGGAAACTCCAGACCCATGTGCCACCTTGTGCATCTGGCTTACATGGGTTATGGGGAATTAAACAGGGGTCTTTTGGCTTTGCAGGTAAACACCTTAACCACTAAACCATCTCTCCAACACCCAACTTTTTGTTTGTTTTATTTTTATTTATTTGAGAGTGACAGATAGAGAGAGAATAGGTGCACCAGGCTTACATGGGTCCTGCGGAATCAAGCCTCAAACCGGGATCCTTAGGCTTCACAAGCAAGTGCTTAACAGCTAAGCCATTTCTCCAGCCCCCAACTTTTTTTCAAAGACTATATTAACAGGTAACAGAGCTGAACAGAGGCAGAGTTCTGTGGCTAATGTATACAAGGTCCTGAATTCAATTCCTACCCACACTCTGTCTCACACACAGGCTGGAGAGATGGCTTAGCAGTTAAGGCACTTGCCTGCAAAGCCAAAGAACTCAGGTTCGATGCCCCAGGACACATGTAAGCCAGATGCACAAGGTGGTACATGCATCTGGAGTTTGTTTACAGTGGCTAGAGGCCCTGGCATGCCCATCTGTCTGCCCCCCCAATAAAAAAATTTAAATACACACACACACACACACACACACACACACACACACACATAATGCAGGACACCAGGAACAGTGGCCCATGGCTATAATCCTAGTACTCGGGAGGCTGAGGTAGGATGATTACCATGAGTTTGAGGCCAGCCTGGGCTGCAAAGTAAAAGGCGAACTACAGTGAGACACTGACTCAAAACAAAACAAAACAAAATATGGTAAGAAGTGCCATGGCATCTCCTAGTACCAAAGTAAGAAAGAAGTTATCTCTGTAACTCTTCAGGGCTGGACAGATGACTTAGTGGTTAAGACACTTGCCTTCATGCCTAAGAACCCAGGTTCGATTCTCCAGGTCAAACGTAAGCCAGACGTACATGGTGGCACATGTGTATGGAGTTTGTATGCAGTTGACTACAGGCCCTGGTGCTCCCATTCTCTCTCCCTCCCCCTCCTAGTCTCTAACAAATAAAATTAAAAAAAAAACAAAAACGCTTCAATCATTTAAGTAAAGTGACTATGCCACCTAGTGGAAATGAACATTACTACAGTTAACATTTGAATTACCCTAAAAACTCCATTGGAAAGACCGCAAAACAGGAAAACTGGTCAGCCAGTCCTTCCAAGTCAGGTGTAAATTTTATTTTTATGGCTGGAGAGATGGCTCAGCAGTTAAGGTGCTTACCTGCAAAGTTTAACAACCCGAGTTTGACTCGATTTGCCAGTACCCACATAAAGCCAGATGCACATACATATGGACTTCTGCAGTGGCGGGAGGCCCTGGCATGCCCATTCTCTCTCCCCCTTCTTCACCCTCCCTCCTTCTCTCTGCTTGAAAATAAAAATAAAAGTGCATTTTGGAACTGGAGAGATGGCTTAGCAGTTAAGGTGCTTGCCCACAAAACCGAAGTACCCATGTTCGATTCCCCAGGACCCACTTAAGCCAGATGCACAAAGGGGCGCATGTATCTGGAGTTTGTTGCAGTGGCTGGAGGCCCTGGTGCACCCATTCTCTCTCTGCCTCTCCCTCTTAAATAATAAATAATTTTAAAAGCATGTATTTAAAAAGTACATTTAAAAATCAATATTCTGGTTATTAATATAGTTTAATAAAATGAAAGACAACTATACAAAACTTCCCTTCTCTAGCCAATCAGTAACCTCTGAAAAATCCCTTCCTGCTGTCAATAAACTGATGTCAGAAATAAATAAAGAGATATGCATGCTCTAGCAGGTTCTATTTCAACCCAAACTGTACTTCTGCATCTTCTACCTAGTGCTGATGGGGGAGTAACTGGATAATTCTGCCCTCTTGTGTTTAACTCCATTTCCTTTCCAGTCCATGATTTTAAAAGCTTCTTTCAAGGAGCAATTAAGGAGGGGGACAAATTACAACAAAATACGACACATGAATGAAACTGGCATAATAAAAACCATTACTTTGCATACTAACTTGCTCATGTCTGTACATCAGTCCAAAAAGACACAGAAAATCCCCCCTATCTGTGCAGTTTTGTTGTGATTAAACCAAATGATATAAAGCTTTCACCTTAAGAATTCCCAAGTGATAATTGAGATAGGGAGGGGGAATGATGGAGAGTGGAGTTTAAAAAGGGGAAAGTGGGGGGAAGGATGTATTACCATGGGATATTTTTTACAATCATGGACGTTATTAATAAAAAAATTTTTTTTTAAATTAAAAAAAAATTCCCAAGTGAGGCATTGAGGTTCACGCCTTTAACCCCAGCACTTGGGAGGCAAAACTAGAAGGATCACCATGAGTGAATTCTAGGTCAGCCTGAGCAATACCCTACCTAGGGGGGGAAAAAAAAAAATTCCAAATGAAATACAGAGAACACAGTGAGCACAGTGTTCCTTCCATGTCAAGTCACCTGGCTTGGTCTGCCTAAGTAGGCAAATGCTTCCATACGTACTTACACATGTATGTGTGGTGCGAGTTGAGGAAGGAACTGTGATCTACACTCCTGAGTGTTAACAGGGAAGAGGGAGGGGGGAACCACTGAGTCATGCACCCCTCACAGCAGGCTATGAGAAGAGCCCTGGACCATGAGTCATTTCTTAAGAGCCTACTTACTACAGAACAAGAGAATGAGACACTCTGCTCCATCCATTCAGGTTTAGGGAGCTCAAATAACCACAAGTAAAGAGCTATGGAATTAATTCTGTCACCATCACTTGTGAGATTAAACTAGAGGTTGTGGTATAATTTACAACTGCAGATCTGTTTCAGCAAGAGAATCCAAATCCAGTCCTTCAGCTCCCTGAAAGCCATTCTCCACCTCAGTTTCTCAACCATGATCCATCAGAATCATCTGAGAACCCTCCTCACCCTATTAGTGCATGTATGTACAGGCAAGATTATGCAAGCATAGGGGTATGTTCCTGGGCAATTGTGTTATGTGAATGTCATGGAGCATATCTGCATAAACAAAGAAGATATGAGGTCACTAGGCAATATGATCTAATGGGACCACTGCTGTATTATGAAATCTGCCAACTCAAACATTGTTACGTATGAGTGAGTTCCAGGTCAGCCTGGGCTACAAAGAAATCCTACATATGGGGGAGAGAGGAGGAGCGACAATGTGATTTTATAGACTAGTTCTAATAATGAACAGGAGCAAGGTATTACATGCTTATAACCTTCGCTGCTTACATGATAAAGAACATCTCAAGTCAGTCACAGCCCAAGAGGTTGAGAGCAGTCTGGGCACAGTGAAAACCCAACTCAAACCAGACCAGAGCTAGGGTGATGGTACAGTGTTGCCCTGCAAACATGAGGACCCACATAAAAAGGCAGGTGTGGACCCAGCACTTATGTAAAGTCAACCTGTGGCTATGGGGAAGGCAAAGTCAGGAGTACCCTAAAAACTCTCAGGCCGGCTAGTCTGTCCTCCTGAGAAGCAAAGAAAGACCTTGCTCAAGCATGGTGGAATGAAAAAAAGCCAGCACTCCAGTGTCCTCCGACCTTAATGTGTGTGTGCTATGGCATGTGCACATCCATATACACACATCAAAAAGAAAAAAATAAAGACAAATAAAGTGCAAAGCTTTACTTCTGTTTATTTTTTTTTTGTTGTTTTTTGAGGTAGGATCTCACTCTAGCCCAGGCTTGCCTCAAACTCACAGCAATCCTCCTACCTGTGCCTCCCTCATGCTGGGATTAAAGGTATATGCTACCATGCCCAGCAAAGCACAAAATTTCAAAGTAATAAAGGTTCTGTGTGCCCATTCATTCTCATTCTCTCTCTCTTTCCTTCCTTCTTTCCCTCTCTCCCTCCCTCCTTCCTTCCCTCCCTCTCTCCCTCAAGTAAATAATTAAATACAAATAATTATTTTACTAATTAAAAAAAATAAGATAATATAAGAGTTGCAGAAACATTGAGGAAAAAAAAAAGAGTTGCAGAAACAAGCTAGGTGTGGGGGCTCACACCTATAATCCCAGCATTTGGGAGGCTGAGAGTGGGAGGATTGCTTTGAGTTCCAGGTCAGTACCCTGTGTCAAAAACAAACAAAAAAAGCTGGTGACTCAACCTTTAATCTCCACACTTGGGAGGCAGAGGTAGGTGGATCACTGAGTTTGAGGCCACCCTGAGATAAAGCGAAACCCTACCTTGAAAAACAAAAAAAAAAAAAACAAAAAAACAACACAACTGGGGAAATGACTCAGTGGTTAAAGGTACTTGCATGCTTAGAAAGCCTATTGGCCTGGGTTTGATTCCCTAACACTCATGTAAAAAAAAAAAAAAAAAAAAAAAAACATAGACAAAAAGTGACGCGCATGTGTCTGGTGTTTGCAGTGACAAGAGACCTGACATGTGCATGCATGCACACATATATACAAATGAATAAATGAACAAATACATACATACATACATACTTTTTGTTACTACTACATAAAATAATCTTTTTTTCAGGGCTGAAGGGATGGCTTAGCAGTTAAGGCATTTGTCTGCAAAGCCAAAGAACCCATGTTTAATTCCCTAGGACCCACGTAAGACAGAGGCACAAGGGAACACACATGTCTGGAGTTCATTTACACTGGCTGGAGCTCTGGTGCGCCCATTCTCTCTCTCCCCTCTTTCTGTCTGTCAAATAAATACTTAAATAAAATATTTTCAAATGATCTTTTTTTTCTCAGTACTAGAGATTGAATCCAGGGCTTGCATGTGCTAAATAACGCTCTACCAGTGATTAACACCATCAGTTCCCTAATATATAAATTTCTTCTTTAATTTTTCTTATTTGCAACTGGAGGACTTAGCCCCTAGTCCCTATTCTTCTCAAAACCACAAGGCACCAGGAGCTTCCCAATGTAAACAAAGACCTGTAGTTACAAATCCTTCAACGGATCCCTCATCCTTCAGGAAGTCAACCTACCTCGTCAGTTTCTTCACTTCTCACTTTCCTGAACACAATGTAGGGCACCAGGTAGACATCCTTTGATGGTATACTATTTCAACTGTTATTTAATTTCCTCAACATGAACTGTCTCTCTACAGAACACATTGTCTAGGCATGACTCACAGGCTGCATCTGCCATTAAATGTTTTTTATTTAGACACAGCCCAAAGCAACTTGTGTAATATTAGTGAAGGTTAAAGTATTTAAATATAGTTGATGAACCCAAGTAGCATATGAAAGCAGAAGCATACAGTAAATGCAGTCAGGATAGCTGAGATCAGTCCATGAAATCTGGATGCTACATAGCTATGAGACAACAAACATCTGAAGAAACCTCCTCTACATCTCATAATTGCTTTTAGAAAGAACTAGGAAAAAAAATACACACCCCAGGGGTTGAGGAAGATGGCTCATCAGTGACAGCACTTGCTACACAAGGAACAGGGCCTGAATTCTACCCCCAGCACCCATGCATCAGTGCAGGTGTGGCTGCACATGCTGGAACACCCGTAACCAGAGCTGAGGCAGGAGATCGCTAGGGCCAGCCAGTCTTACTGAAAAAGTTCCAGGTTTGGTTAGAGACCCTGTCTCAAGGAAACAAGGCAGAAGAGCAACAGAGGAACTGCATAACATCATATTCTGGACTCTACTTGAGTATATGACACGTGCTTACACACACACACACACACACACACACACACACTCCCCCACAAGCACATAAAATACCTATTTGTTTACTTGCATAGTCCTTCTTATGTTAAAATGCAAATTTCCAAACCTTCACTCCTGGCACACTGTTGAGCACATAAAATTACTGAATTAATAAACCACGAATTGATAGCTGGGCATGATAGAACAAGCCTTTAGTACCAGCCCTCTGGAGGAGGAGGCAGAGGATCACAGTGAGTCTAAGGGTAGCCTAATCTATAGCGTCAGTTCCAGGTCAGCCTGGCTAAAGGGGGACAGTGGAGGGGGAGACACTATGAATGAAAATCAATCTCACAAAATAAACTCAAATTCAACATAATCCCTATTGAGATACTCCCTACTACAAGTCTAAGATTTACCTAAAGTAAGGCAGGAAGATGGAAAATAATGAAAATGTCACTGAATGATTGAAAACAAAACACAAAATAATGAAACAAAATCAAGAGTATACCAAAGTACATGTATGTTTTACACAGGTGGAGGAAACTTGACATCCTCTTGCCACATAGTCCAGCAGTCATACTCACTGAAATTTCTGTAAGTTGTTGAAAACCTACAGGTTTTGAACAGTTCTGTTCACACCAACAAAATGTCCTTAGTGAGTGAATGGATAAACTGGCATATCCAGATAATAGTGTTAATTGGCGCGCGCGCGCACACACACACACACACACACACACACACAGGAGCCACAAGCCTCAAAAAGGCACAATGAAACATTAGAACCACAGAACTGGGCTGGAGAGATGGCTTAGCAGTTAGGGCACTTGCCTGCAAAAGGCAAAGGACCCTGGTTCAATTCCCCAGAACCCATGTAAGCCAGATGTGCAAAAAGGGGCACACATGTGTCTGGAGTTTGTTTGCAGCAGCTGAAGGCCCTGACGCACCCATATTCTCCCTCCCTCTCTCTCAAATAAATAAAACAAATTTTTTAAAAAGAAGCATAGAACTAATTAAGAGAAACCAATCTAAAAAGGCCTTATGCTATGATTCCAACTCCACAATGTTCTGGAAGAGAAGACAGTCTAAGGTTAGTGGCTGTCATGGGTCTGAGGAGAATGAAGGATTCTGAGGGCGGGATAACTATTCTGTATGACAACTACAGTGGTGAAACATGTCACTATACATGTGTCAAAGTCCATACAGCACACAGCACAACAGTGGAGCTCTACTGTCATGAACTGTGGGTGGTTATAGTACAATGATTTAGATGCATCAACTGTAACAAATTCTTCTGAGGGACTTCAGGTTCAAGATGTCCACAACAGGGTAGACTATGGTATAAGGTATATGGATATTCTATTCTCTGTGCTTGTTGTTTACTTAAACTGTCTATGAACTTAAAACTTGCCCTTAAAAATAACATCTATTAGGCCTGGCATGGTGGCGCACGCCTTTAATCCCAGCACTTGGGATGCAATGGTAGGAGGACTGCCATGAATTCAAGGCCGCCCTGAGACTACATAGTGAACTCCAGTCCAGCCTGAGCTAGAGTGAGACCCTACTTCACAAAACAAAAACAACAACAACAAAAAAACATCTATTTAGCCAGGTGTGGTGGTGCACACCTTTAATCCCAGTACTCAGGAGGCAGAGGTAGGAGGATCATCATGAGTTCAAGAACACCCTGAGACCACACGATTCCTGGTCAGCCTGGAATAGAGTGAGACCCTACCTCAAAAAATTAAAAAGAAATATTTATTTATGAAAAAGACAGTATAGGCATGACAGAGCCACTGAAAACAAACTCCAGACTCGTTCTAATTTGTGCATCTGGCTTTACATGGGTACTGGGGAACGGAACCCAGGCTGGTAGGTCTTGCAAGAAAATATCTTTAGCTTCCTTTCCAAGCTGGGCCCGGCAGAATGGCTCCCGCCAAGGGTGGCGAGAAGAAGAAGGGCCGTTCTGCCATCAACAAGGTGGTGACCCGAGAGTACGCCATCAACATTCACAAGCGCATCCATGGGGTGGGCTTCAAGAAGCGGGCTCCTCGGGCCCTCAAAGAGATCCGGAAGTTTGCCATGAAGGAGATGGGGACTCCAGATGTGCGCATTGATACCAGGCTCAACAAAGCTGTCTGGGCCAAGGGAATAAGGAATGTCCCATATAGTATCCGTGTACGGTTGTCCAGGAAAAGAAATGAGGATGAAGATTCACTAAATAACCTTTATACTTTGGTGACCTATGTCCCTGTTACTACATTCAAAAATCTACAGACTGTCAATGTGGATGAGAACTAACTTCTTGAGTGTAAAAATAAAGTTATAAAAGTTAAAATACATATCTTTAATCACAGTGTCATTTCTCCAACCCAACATCTATTTTTTCTTAAGCAAAAGAAGAATGATGTATTCACTTCTTTTTGTTGTTTGTTTGAGGTAGGGTCTTGGTTGAGCCCAGGATGACCTGGAATAGTCTCAGGGTGGTTTTGAACTCACAGAGATCCTCCTACTTCTGCATCCTCAGTGCTGATTAAAGGCACCATGCCTGGCTGTATTTGCTTTTTAATCTAGAATTTTGATTTCTAGAGATCTGTCCTTTAAAAAAATAGTCCTGTTGCTGGGTGTAATGGCACACACCTTTAATCCCAGCACTCGGGAGGCAGAGGTAGGAGGATTGCCAACAGTCAAAGAGTTCTAGGATTACAGGCATATACTACCACACCTAGTTTATGCAGTGCTGTGCATCAATAACCCGCTACATGCACACTAATCAAGCATTCTGCCAACTGAGCTACATCTCCAGCCTCTCAATACAACTTACCCAGATATTTTTAAAGTATCGCTAAGACTCAATCATCCATTAATAAAAGTTTTGTTTTAAAATAAAATATACTCAGAAGGCATTAGTAGGAGAATTTGTGAGTTCAAGGCCAGCCTGAAACCACAGAGTAAATGCTAGGTCAGCCTGGGGGAGGGAGGGAGGGCTTAGCTTAGTGTTTGCCTAGCAAGCACAAAACCCTTCCTTTGGTCCTCAGCATGGGGAGGGGGGGACTAAAAGTGAGACACTTTTCAACAACAACAAAAAAACAGCAAATAAACAAACAAACATGACTTTGAGTTTTTAATGTTTGTTTTTTCCGGATAGGGTCTTGCTCTACACTGGGCTGACCTAAAATTCACTGTGTAGGGCTGGAGAGATGGCTTAGCAGTTAAGGTGTTTGCCTGCAAAGCCAAAGTTCCTCAGTTCGATTCCCCAGGACCCACATAAGCCAGATGCACAAGGTGGCGCATGCATCTGGAGGTAAGAGGCTAGAAGCCCTGGTGTGCCCATATTCTCCCTCTCTCTTTTCCTCTTCCCTTATCTCAAGTAAATAAATAAATAAAAATAAAATATTTAAAATTCACTATATATTCCCAGGGTGGCCTCAAACTGGAGTACTGGTACTGGGGGATCAAACCTGGGTTGTTAGGCTTTGCAGGCAAGCACCTTAACCCCCTAAGCCATCTTTCATTCATTCATTCATTTGGGTATACCTTAGGGATGCCTTAAAGTTTCTATATAGTTGAGGATGACCTTGAATTCCTTTTGCTCCTACTCCCCCTTCAGTGCTAGGATTTAGAGTAGGAGCCACCATGTCAGACCCTACCTCAAAAAAAAAAAAAAAAGAATTGCCCAGTGTGCTGGTGCACTCCTTTAATCCCAGCACTTGGGAGACCGAGGCCACCCTGAGACTACATAGTGAATTCCAGGTCAGCCTGGGCTACAGTGAGACCCTACCATGAAAAAACAAAACAAAACTGACAAAATGACTCAGTTTTTCACTGCAGCCTTTAAGAACAACAGCATTAGTGTGAAACAATCTTACTTTTTTGGGGGGAGGGGGGCAGCAAACGGACAGGCCTTTTTTGTTTTTGCTTTGGTTTTCCGAGTTAGGGTCTCAGGCTGACCTCAAACTCACAGCAATCCCCCTACTCCTGCCTCCCAAGGGCTGGGGATTAAAGGCATGTGCTACCATGCCCAGTCCCCTGCCTTCTTTAATGCTAGAGGGAATTGTCACTCCAGTGCCTCAGCCACTGTCATGGAACTCCAGATGCATGTGACCCCTTGTGCACATATACATTGGTGCATCCCTGTGTGTCTGGTTTAGGCTTTTCAGACAAGCACCCCATCTTACACTTTTGATACAGGAATGGTTGAATATAGTGATTTATTCATATGATAGACTGATGGGCTAGAGATGGCTCAGCAGTCAAGGTACTTGCTGCCTGCAAAGTCAAAAGACCCAAGTTCAATTCCCCAGAACACATAAGCCAAATGCACAAGATGGTACAAGTCTAAAGTTTGTTTTCAGCAGCTGAAGACCACCCATATCCATCCTCTCTCTCTCTCTCTCTAATAAATAAATATTTTTAAAATATTTTAGAATATTCATAAAACTACATAGTTACAGGCATGGTGGCACACACCTTTAATTCCAGCACAGAGGAGGCAGAGGTAGGAGGAACTCTGTGAGTTTGAGGCCAGCCTGGTATGGAATGAGACCCTACCTCAAAAAATAAATAAATAAATAAATAAATAGAAATACATAGTGAGCCAGTCTAGGCTACAGACAGTGTGAGGCCCTGTCTCCAAATTTAAAAAACAACAAAAAAAGTATTTTTTTTTTAAAGTATAAAATTTTTAAGTGTATGTATGTGCATTACAACTAGGTGGATGGTGCAGGTGCACACGTATCACACAGCATGCATGTGAAGGTCAGGTTGGTCTTGCCATCACACCTCATTTGAGGCAGGCTTCCTCACTCTGGATTTTCATTCTGCTATTCTTTTGCTGGGTTCACCTTGAGCTTCCAGAATATTCTGTCTCTTATTGCCTGCCATCTCCTTGCCAGCATGCTGGACCTATAGAATCTCCCCAAGACGTCTAGCTTTTGTTGTACTTCTGGCTTAAAATTTATTTATTTACTTTTTTTTTTTTTTTTTTTTTTTTTTTGGTTTTTGAGGTAGGGTCTCCCTCTAGCCCAGGCTGACCTGGAATTCACTATGTAGTCTCAGGGTGGGCTCGAACTAACAGTGATCCTCCTACCTCTGCTTCCCAAATGCTGGGATTAAAGGTGTGCGCCACCACGCCCGGCTTATTTATTTACTTTTTAAATGTATGCATTTATGAGCATGTGCATGGGCCTCTTATTGCTGCAAATGAACTAAAGATACGTATTTCCACTCTGCATTTGGCTTTACATGAATACTGAGGAGTTGAACCTGGGTCAGCCAGGCTTTGCACACAAGCACCTTTAACCATCTTTCTACCTCTCTAGACTGGTTTTTCAAGTTCAACTAATAATACTGAGAAGGATTTACAGTACAAATGCAAAATCACATTAGGTAATCACTGTTCTTAAAATTTAGCCAGAGCCGGGCTTAGTGGTGCACGCCTTTAATCCCAGCACTCAGGAGGCAGAGGTAGGAGGATCACCATGAGCCTGAGGCTATCCTGAGACTACACAGTGAAATTTCAGGTCAGCCTGAGTGAGACCCTACCTGGGGGGCGGGGGGGGGGGGGGGAGGGACACCACTCAGATCAAGGCTGGAGAGATGGTATTAAGGCACTTGCTTGCCAAGCCTAACTACCCAGGTTCAATTCTCCAGTTCCAGAAACCCACATAAAGCAACATGCATAAAGTGGCGCCTGAGTCTGGAATTCATCTGCAGCTACTACAGGCCCTGGTAATCCCATTCTCTGTCTCTGAGTGTCTCTCTCTCTCTCTGCTGGTGACATTAATATGAAGACCTGGGACCTCCCAGAGGACCAGGAGAACCTCTGATACCACAAGCTTGGGGTTGGAGGGGGAGCCCAGACCTACAGTCAAGGGGCTGTGTACCCCTTCTTGCCCCACACTTTCCTGGAATGGGTTACATCCTTTTTAAGTCTGGGAGGATATTGGAGATGGTCTAAAAGGGCTTGTCAGACGACTCAGAAGGTATAATGGTGCTGGAAAGAAGTGACTAGAGTAACATCTCGATCACACCTTCCAAGGTTCAGGGTCTAATGTGGAAAAGGTGGCAGAAGAAATGTAAGAGCCAAAGGAAGGGTAGGACTCCTTACAATGTGCTCCCTTCAGACAAAAAATGGCCTCGATATTCATGACCTCATAGTGCCTGACACTACCTACACAAGACTATCATAAAAAAAAGGAGGAAAAGACCATAACATCAGAATGAAAGAGACTGATTGAGATGGGGAGGGGATATAATGGAGAATGGAATTTCAAAAGGGTAAAGGGGGGGGAGGGTATTACCATGGGATATTATTTATAATCATGGAAAATGTTTTCAAAAATTGAGAAAAAATTAAATAATAAAATAATAAAAATAATCTGCTACACACACACACACACACACACAAAGGGCTTGTCAGAAAAACTGAGGCCAAGGCCAGCCATGGTGTTGCACGCCTTTATCCCAGCACTTAGGATGCAGAGGTAGGAGGATCAACATGAGTCTCAGGTCACCATGAGACTACATAGTGAATTCCAGGCCAGCCTGAGCTAGAGTGAGACCCTACCTTGAAAAAACAAAGAAACCTTAGCTGGGAAGCCAAGCATGGTTGGTGGAGCACACCTTTAAAAGTCCCAGCACTCAGGAGGCAGAGGTAGGATGATGGCTGTAAGTTTGAGGTCAGCCTAGGTCTACAAAGTGAATTCTAGGTCATCCTAGAGTGAGATACTGCCTCCAAAAAAAAAAATAGAAAAGCAGGTGAGAGGCTGGAGAGACAGCTCAGTGGTTAAGGCAACTACCTACAAAGCCTAAGGACCAGAGTTCAGTTCCCCAGTACCCACATAAAGCCAAATGTACAAGGTAGCACATGCATCTGAAGTTCATTTGCAGCAGCTAGAGGCCCTGGCACACCCATATTCTCTCTCTGCCTTTCTCTGAAATACTTTCTTAAGTAAAACAAAAAATGTGGGTGTGATAGTACACACCCATAATGCAAATACCCAGAAGGCTGTGCAGGAAGATGTCAGTCAAGGCTGAGGCCAGCCTGGGCTATGTATGCAACAAGATCTTCGGTACACGGGATGGGGGGGGGGACCTTTCTCTAAGTCTAAGATAAAAAGATCTGGATAAAGATTATCCAGATTCCAAAGATTCAAGTAAGTATTAAACACAAATATGCAAAAGGTACTAGTTAAAAGGGGGAGTAATAAAATCTGGACTTGGAAGGACAATGTTGACATTGGAGAGAGACCAGGACTATGAGCTCAGACTGAGCAGTGGGTTTAACATAAAGGGTAGGAGAAGCTTCAGTGACTCTGGGCTCTTCCACATCTCTTTCTCTCTGCCCTGTGGAAGGCCATCTGTGAAATATGGGCAAAAACATCTTTTTGGGTTAGAGACCTAGAGGAGGATGTACTCAATGTAAAAGCCCAGCAAGCTCTTCCCCATTCTGTCTGGGTGCCATAACTGGAGGTAGACATTATGACTGAAACGTATCCTGGAGGGAAAGAGATGACGTGATATGAGAAACACTCAGAGGAACTAGGACAGTAAGGAAGGCAGGAAGACTGAGCATCTAAGAGACTCCTGGGAAGCCAACTTAGCACAGCTCAGGAAACAGCTTTACAGATGACAAGGAGGTAAATTTGCAGTTTTTCTTTTTTCTGTATAAGAAAGAACATCATGTTCAAAAACAGAAGCACGCTTTTGTAAGTCACTGCAAGTGCTCAAAGAGAAGGGGAAAAACAAACCAGGAAATACTCAGAAAGTTCTTCCCAAGTAAGCAAGCCCAAAAACAGAAATAAATGTCAGTGCTCTTCCTCTGCTCTTTGGTTACAAACTCACAACAGCCCGATTGATGGTGGTAAAATTAAGACAGTCAGTCCTAAAAGAAGTAGACTGAGAAGAGTATTATTTTACTATTGCTAATTTTAACACTAAGAGTAGCTAAATTCCCTATTCTCCAAAAAATAGAAATTTTAAAAAAATTTCCCCTGGGCCAAAATTAAACATGCTTCTTTATGTATAAGCCCTTAACATCTCAAACATGCTAACAGGGATGCTGAATATTCAACAGGAGGTAACAGAATATGCATCATTTCTCACACTTACTTGGCACTGCAAACCTGTTAATACCTATTTTAATACTGCAAAACACAATCTGGGAAATCTTCAAAAGCCTCGCAGCCTCAATTTTTATCAATTTAACGATTCCTTAGAAGCATTAACTATCTGCCCCCCCCCCAATCTACCTCCCCCCAAACAGGCTCTTGCTAATTTAGCCCAACTGGCCTCAAACATGGCCTCTGCCTAATGAGCACTAACAGCATAGGTGTACACCATATCAGGCCTCAGCTAATACACTTCTAAGCCTGGTCATATTTTAGAACAATGATTCTTAACCTAGATTTGCCAAAAATACCTTAAGAGAAGCCAAGTTATTTTTCTCCAGAAAGATGTGCATAACATCAAAAACTGATGTGATTTCAGAGTTAACAAACCCCATACATAAATGCCATTCTTGAATCCAAATGAAAAATTTGCAAAAAGAGGATTTCTCTCATTTCTTAAGTTGTGATTAAACATACTTTATTTTTACAGCAACACAGCAGATGTAAAATTATTTTACAAGATCATGGATAGATGGAAAATATAGTTAGTATCATTAACTTTGAGCACCCCCTTACTCCCCTCAAAGACAGCTCGGAATATACGCCTAACAAAATTTCTAACATGAGGCTAGAGATGTAGCTCAGTGATAAAGTGTTTACCTACCATGTGGAAACCCTAGGTTCAATTTCAAGTACTATCCAAACACCATCAAAGAGTCAATCAAAATTTATACTTCCAATTAGACTCAAGTATTACATAATAAGTGTCTATTTTTTTTCTCCTTTTTTGAGGTAGGGTCTCACTCTAGCCCAGACTGACCTGTAACTCACTCTGTAATTCCAGGCTGGCCTTAAACTCACAGCAATCTTCCCATTGCTCCCTACCAAGTGCTAGGATTAGAGACGTGCTCCATTACACCCAGGCAGGGCCTATTTTTAATAGTATATATTTGCCCTTTGTAAAATGTATGTATATATGTTCCTAGCACTGATGAAGCAGAAGAATCTCAAATTTGAGGTCAGCTACAAATTCCCACCTGAATTATACAATATATTATAAATTATAAATTCCTTTCCACTTTGAGCTAGTTTCCTAGTTATATTCATTATTAACTTACAAAGCATTCTGGAAAATGTAGAAGACTAGGAAACTAAAGGTTGGATATCTAAACTGGCCATAATAGGGAAAAAAAAAACCTACTTTCAAATGCTTCGAATAATATAAAAACGTAATGGGACAGAAATGTGGAGAGAGAGTTAAGCTACAAAGATCCCTTGACGATCTTACATTTTCTAAGAAAGGTAAAAAATGAAGGTGCTTTAAAACTTACGTTTTGCCTCTGACAGATTCTGATTAGGTGACCACACCAACATACCAAGATTGTCTCGTTCTTGACTGCGCCTTGCCAGTTTGGCTTAGAAGAAAGCAAAGACAAAAATTATTATAGTTTAGCAACTTCAGGTAGCACAAACTTTTTAAAGTAGCACAAACACCACCACCACCACCTGACCTGGTCAGCTAAGCCTCAGAACATGACAAGAGAACCCACCCTCTACCCAAAGCTACTGTCGTGGAGCTCACAGTTTGCATCATGGCAAGCTTGGGGTAGGGTGACAACTACTGAAGCCCTCTTATTTTTAGATCCTTTGCTTCCCCCCCCCCAATTAACTGACTAGTACACATGTATGTGCAGCAGGTATAATTGTTATTGCTGTTGCTGGGTGAGGTGACTGAGGAGTTCAGGTGGCTATCAGAAGGTTCAGCAGGGCTGTCCTCAAAGAGAAAGAGCGAAAAGCCCTGAGCTTACTCATTGTTCTGTCCACATATAACATATCCATAGAGCAAGTGATTTACAAATATAAGGTCCCAGCTGGGCACGGTGTCATACACCTCCATTCTATAAACTTAGCAGGCTTACATGGGAGGATCAAATTCAAGGCCAGCATGGACTACATGGCAATGATCTATCATTGAACAAACTAAGCAAAACACACACTGACTTTCTGGTGATTTGACTGTTAACCCAATCATTCTGCTAGCAGAGGATCCCAGGGATAACAGCTTAGGTCTGGGAAGGTGGCTCTGTCATTAAAGGAACTTGCAGGTTTGAGTCCTCATGCCCATTTAAAGCCAGATGCACAAAGTGGCACATATATCTGGGGTTTATTTGCAGTGGAGGGAGTCCTTTGCATGCCCACCTTCTCTCTCTCTCTCAAATAAATAATCAAAGCCAGGTATGGTGGTTCACACCTTTAATCCCAGTACTTGGGAGACAAAGGTAGGAGGATCACTGTGAGTGAGACCAGCCTGAAACTACATAATGAATTCCAAGTCAGCCTGGGCTGAAGCAAGATCTTACCTCAAAAACTAAAAACTACAATACAATAAATATTTTTAGCAAAATAACATCCTAAATAAACTGTGTGTCCTGACATACCAGCACTTGTAATCCCAGCACTTGGAAAGTGCAGCAGGCAGAAGATCAAAAATTCAAGGTCACCCTTAGCAACATAGATAGGGTTTGAGGCCAGCGTGTGTTATAGTGAGAAATTGTATAGCCTAGATAGAGCTGGAGAGATGGCTTAGTGGTTCAGGAACTTTTCTAGGAACCCAAAGGACCCAGGTTCAACTAGCCAGAACCCATAGAAACCATATGCACAAGCATCTGGAGTTCATTTGCAGAGTCTGGAGGCCCTGGTGCACCCAATTTCTTTCTTGCCTGCTTGCTTGCTCACTCTCTCTCCCTCATTCCCTCCCCCCTCTCACTCTCTCTCACACACACACATATGCCTCTTTGTAGCCCTCTCAAAAAAATAACTAAAAAAATGTTTTTTAAATGTAGACTAAATAAAGGGCTAGTGAGATGGCTCGGTGGTTAAAGGTACTGTTTGCAAAGCTTGTGTGCCCTGACTCTCCAGTACCCATGTCAAGTCAGATGTACAATGTGGTACATACATCTGGAGTTTGCAGTGGCAAGAAGAACTGATGCACCTTTTTTTATTGCCCCCTCCCACAAGGTAGGATCTTGTTCTACTTAGGCTGACCTGGAATTCACTATGTAGTCTCAGGGTGGCCTCGAACTCACGGTAATCCTCCTACCTCTGCTGGAATTAAAGGTGAGCACCACCACACCCAGCTAGGGTCTCTCATTCCTTAACCCAGCCTTGCTGGCCTTGAACTTGGGATCCTCCTGACTTTAGTCTTTCAATTGCTTAGATTACAGACTTGTACCACCTGACTGAACATGATTCTTAAAGTGCCAGGACTCATATGATCAGTTGCAGCACCAGCAGTAAGTGCCCCAAGTTCAGCAATTACTAGGCTATGCTTGAGACACCCCTACAACCAAGCACAGTTAACAATAAAGAGCCTGCTGCGAGCAGCAGAACTCTTGCCCGCCCAGGTCACAGGCTCAAAGGTGGCTTAGTATTCTTAGCCTCCCATCACCTATCCCCTGAGAAGTCCTGCTCAAATTCAAGTGCTGCTCCCTGTGACAGCTGCAGCTTGACTCAAACCTGTGATCAGATAGATCCTGAGTGATGCCTGTGCTCTATGGAGCTACCTTCAGCACCAGGGGCCTTCCAGAGACTCTTCTCTCCAAAACTGTGTGCCAAGATGGAGGTGGTAATACAGACAGTAAAAATATGTGGTCCAGAATATTTCTCAATGTACAGGGCACCATGTCCTGCATTTTCCTCCCTCCACAGCTACCTATGGTCCTCCTCCTGGTACAGCCTACCTTCTGCATGAACCTGCTAGAAGTGGGCACTGCTTATACCAAACCAACATTTCTAAAAATGTCTCTAGACTCTCATTATGTCCAACAAGAACATGTCTATGGGTTTCCATCCTTGAACATTTCCTACAGCCAGTGCTGCCCACAAAAAAAAGTCTTTAGAAACTCTATAGCCCTCCTGACACTTAGCACTATAAGGTTCCTTAATGTCTGCTAGTCAGCCTTGTGCCCATTATGGTTTTTATGTTCATTTCCCTGGTCCAACAGGTTGAACTTCTGTTTTTAAATATTTTATTTTTATTTTTTACTTGACAGAGAGAAAGAGGAAGAAAGAGAATGGGAACACTAGGGCCTCCAGCCACTACAAACACACTCCAGACACATGAACCACCTTGTGCATCTGGCTAAGATGGGTTCTGGGAAATTGAACCTGGGTCCTTTAGCTTTGCAAACAAAGGTCTTAACCACTAAGCCATCCCTCCAGCCCAGGTTGGACATTCTAACTAAATAAAGAAATTTTGACCTCATTTTTTGTTATCCATTGTCTACTACTGAGCTGGGGTGGAGGATCATACCTGTGACCCCAGCACTTAGAAGTCTGAGGCAAGAGGACTACAATGAGTTTCTAACCAGCTGAGGCTACATAGCCAGTTCTAAGCTGGGCAAGGTGACGAACACCTTTAATCCCAGCACTCAGGAGGCAGAGGCAAGAGGATCACAGTGAGTTGAGGCTACCCGGAGACTCCATAGTGAATCCCAGGTCAGCCTGGGCTAAAGTGAGACCCTACATTGAAAAAACAACAACAAAAAGTTTTTAAAAAGGATGCATTGCATGAACTTGGATATGCCAACAAACAAAAAGTATTCGAAGAATAAAAGAATGAGGAAGATTTCTCAAAAGGATGCAGAGGTCAGCTTAAAGAAGCCACTGGTCACATCTGGAATAATCTGAGCACCAAATACAAACAACTGTTATGAACTAATTACAACTACTGAATAAAATGGAAAATTTCAGTCCACACTGATATGAATAAATAAAGGGCAAAGCCAGTTATAATGGCACATACAATTACAACCCTCAGTAAACTGCAACAGGAGAATCACAAATTTGAGGCCATCTCTCCAGCCCTTAATTTAATTAAATTTATTTTAGAGAGAGAAAGAGAAAGCAGGCAGAGAAAGAGAATGGGCACACCAGGGCCTCTAGCCACTGCTAATGAACTCTAGGCTCATGAAAAGTAGGGGAAAACCTTCAACATTTTGGGGTAGGCAATGACTTTTTGAGTATAACTCCAGTTTCTCAGGAAATAAAACTACTAATCACCACTGGAACCTCATGAAACTACAAAGCTTTTGTACAGCAAAAGACACTGTGAGTAGAACAAAGAGGCAATCTACAGAACAGGGAGAAAATCCTTGCCAGCTACAGGATTAATATCCAGGATTTACAAAAAATTCAAAAAACTGGGCTGGAGAGATGGCTTAGCGGTTAAGCGCTTGCCTGTGAAGACTAAGGACCCCGGTTCGAGGCTCGGTTCCCCAGGTCCCACGTTAGCCAGATGCACAAGGGGGCGCACGCGTCTGGAGTTCATTTGCAGTGGCTGGAAGCCCTGGCGTGCCCATTCTCTCTCTATCTGCCTCTTTCTCTCTCTGTCTGTCGCTCTCAAATAAATAAATAAAAAATGAACAAAAAATATTTTAAAAAATTTTCAAAGAACTGACAGAGCTGGAGGGATGGCTTAGTGGTTAAGGTGCCTGCTGGCAAAGCCACATGACACAGGATTGATTCCTCAGGACCCATATAAGGCAGATGCACAAGGTAGTGCACGGGGCATGCATCTGGAGTTTGTTTGCAGAGGCTGGACACTCTGTATTCTCTCTCTCCCTCCCTCCCCCACCTCTTTCTCACTGTCAAATAAAAATAAAATATATTTTAATAATAAATAAATAATAAAATAAAAACACTAAATAATAAGAAACCAAATAACCCAATTAAAACTGAGGTATCACTCAATTCACAGTAGCTGGGAAATGGAAACAGCGTAGATGGTCTTCAACTGATGAGTGGACCTTACAACGTGCTCCCATCACCCATACAAAATGACCTGGATATCCATGACCTCACAGTGCCGGACACTACCTACACAAGACCATCATAGTAGGAGGAATAGATCATGACATCAAAATAAAAGAGACTGATTGAGATGGGGAGGGGATATGATGGAGAGTGGAGTTTCAAAGGGGAAAGTGGGGGGGGTATTACCATAGAATATTTTTTAAAATATATATTTTTTATTTTTACTTATTTATTTATTTGAGAGTGACAGACACAGAGAGAAAGACAGATAGAGGGAGAGAGAGAGAATGGGTGCGCCAGGGCTTCCAGCCTCTGCAAACGAACTCCAGATGCGTGCGCCCCCTTGTGCATCTGGCTAACGTAGGACCTGGGGAACCAAGCCTCGAACCAGGGTCCTTAGGCTTCACAGGCAAGCGCTTAACTGCTAAGCCATCTCTCCAGCCCTAAGTGCTATTTCTTAAGGCTTGACTCATAGGACTATTTCATCTGAAACTTCCCCCACATTTCTTCAATGACCCACTCTCCACCATAGAACCACCTTCTAGCATAACTCACCAGTACAATTTCATATGTTACAGTCATCTCAGTTCATCTATTTACTAAACTCCTGGAGGGCAGGACTGGATCTTAACTCTAAGTCCTTCAATTAGTATCCTATACACACCAAAAAGATATTATCTAGGTTGGACAGATGGCTTAGCTGCTAAGGCACTTTCCTGTAAAGCCTAAAGACCCAGCTTCAATTCCCCACTACCATATAAGCCAGATGCACATGTTGGTCCATGCATCTAGACATTTGTAGTGGCTAGAGGCCCTGGCATGCCAATTCTCTACCTTTCTCTTTCTCTCTCTCAAAAATAAATGATGCCTTTCATCAGAGGTAGGAGGCTCTCTCGAACATAGTGAATTCCAGGTCAGCTTGAGCTAGCCTCAAAAAAACAGAAATAAAAGGGCTGGAGAGATGGCTTAATGTTTAAGGTGTTTGTCTGCAAAGCCAAAGGATCCCGGTTTGATTCTCCAGGACCCACATAATCCAGATGCACAAGGGGGCGCAGTATCTGGACTTCGTTTGTAGTGGCTGGAGGCCCTGGAGGGCCATTCTCTGGCCCCCTTTCTCTCAAATAAAAATAAAATAAAATATGCCAGGTGCAGTGGCACACGCCTCTAATCCCAGCATTCAGGAGGCAGAGGTAGGAGGATCATCATGAGTTCGAGGCTACCCTGAAACTAGAGAGTGAATTCCAGGTCAGCCTGGACTAGAGTGAAACCCTACCTCGAAAAACCTCTGGAACTGTGAGGGTTGGTTCACTGTGTTTTAATAAACTTCACTATTTTTTCCCCTTTTGTTTACTGAAAACAATCTTCCTATGTAGCCCAGGCTTTAAACATTTTTTTAAAGTGTTAACTTTTTTGTTTATTTTTTTTTTTATTTAATTGAGAGCAACAGACAGAGAAAGAGGCAGCTAGAGAAAGAATGGGCACGCCAGGACCTCCAACCACTGCAAAAGAACTCCAGATGCGAATGGCCCCTTGTACATTTGGCTAATGTGAGCCCTGGGGAACCAAACCTCAAACTGCAGCCAAGCCATCGCTCCAGCCCCCAGACTTTTTTTTTTTTTTTTTTTTTTTGGTGGAGGGGGATTCAAGGTAGAAGCTCACCTTAACCCAGGCTAAGTGACCTCTCAGGCTGGCTTTAACTCACAGCGATCCTCCTACCTCACCTCCTAAGTGCTGGGATTAAAGGTGTGTGCCACCACACAAAGGTCTTGTTTTTGTTTTTTTTAATATATGTATTTATTTTTATTTATTGATTTATTTGACAGAGAAAAAGGGAGACAGAGGGAAAGAATGGGGCACCAGGCCTCCAGCCACTACAAATGAACTCCAGACTGTACCTCTTGTGCATCTGGCTAACGTGGGTCCTAGGGAATCGAACCTGGGTCCTTTGACGTTGCAGGCAAACACCTTAACCACTAAGCCTCCCTCCAGTCCTTTGTTTCATTTTTTAAGGCAGGGTCTTGCCAGGCTGCTGGAAATTTGCAGCAATATTACTGACTCAACCTCCTAAATGTCAGGATTACAGGCATGTGCTAACAAGCCCAGGAAGAAATCGTTCTTTTTTGCATTTTTTCCAGACAGGGTCTCACTGTAGGCCAGGCTAACCTGGAACTCAGTCTGTAGACACAAGCTGGCCTTGAACTTATGGCAAACCTCCTGCTTTAGCCTCCTGGGTGGTAGGCCAAGAAATGTTACTTAAAATCAATCCAAGGTTGGAGATGTGGCAACAGTCAGGTGTCCTTCCTGCAAACACAAAGGCCTGAAACCAGCAGAGTTTGAATCTCCCAGAACCCATATAAACAGTTGGTGTGGCCACATGTACCTGTAACCCTAATTCCATAGTGGAGCAGAGACCTGAGAATAAAAACAAAAACAGGCAGAACAGAGGGCTGGAAAGATGGCTTAGTGGTTAAGGCATTTGCCTGCAAAGCCTAAAGACCCAGGTTCAATTTTCCAGGTCCCACATAAACTAGATGCACAATGGTGCACACGCATCTGAATTCCAGGTCAGCCTGGGCTAGAATGAGACACACAGAAAACAATACCCAAGTGGGACCTGGGTGGATGCTTCAGCTGGTAGTACTGCCACACCGAATGATAACCTCAGTTCAGATCCAAGCCAGGTATGGCAGTATATGCCTGTAATGGCAGCACTGGAAAGGCAGAGACAGGATACCCAGGATCTCAAAAACATAAGGGGATGCGGAGATGTGCCAATGGATAAAGTGCTACAAAAGTCTGAGTACAAGAGTTTAGATCCTATAACCCTTAAGAGTGGACACAGCACCACAGCCATCTGTAATACCAACACACCTACGGCAGACGGGAAGTGAGGGCAGCAGAATCCCCTGGAAGCTCTGGGCCTACTAACCTGGCAAACACAGTAGTGAATAAGGCCTTGCCCCAAGCAAAGGGGAAGGCAAGAATCAACACCCAAGGTTGTCCTCTGGCATCCAAATGCATACCCACACTCACACACACCAACAAAAAGTTATGTTTAATCATAAAGTAAGGTAGAAAATGATTGAGAAAGATACTCGATGTTGACTTCTGGGCTCCACATGCATGTATGTGGCACATACAACAAATCATTCAACAAATATACATACCACACATTCACGCAAAAATGTTAATAAATAAATGGGGGCTGTCAAGATGGCTGAGTGGCTAAAGGTGCTTGGTTTGCAAACCCTGGCGGCCCAGGTTCAATTCCCCTGTACCCACGTTAAAGCCAAATGCACAAGGTGGTAATATGTCTGGACTTTGCTCACAGTGGGAAAGAGGTCCTGGCACATCCATACTCATTCTCTCTCTCTGCCTCATCTTTCTCCATCTTAAATAAATAAAATATTTTTAAACTTTTATGTATTTTATTTCATTGCAGGGGGGAGAGAGATAGAAAAATAAAGAATGAGCACATCAGGGCCTACAGCCCCTGCAAATGAAAATGATTTCCAGATATATGTACCATTTATGCATCTAGCTTTGCATGGGTACTGGGAATTGAACTCAGGTCACTAGGCTTTTTAGGTAAGAGCCTAAGCAGCTGAGCCATTTCTCCAGCTCCAAAATATTTTTAAAAACAATAAATAAGTGGGATGGAGAGATAGCTTAGCAGTAAGGGGCTTGCAACATGACCCAGGTTTTACTCCCCAGGAACCCCGTAAAGCTGAACACAAGGAGGCGCACACGTCTGGATTCCTACAGTGGCTACAGTTCCTGGCATGCCCATTCTCTCTCTTCCTCTATCTGCCTTTCTCTCTCTTTCAAATAAACAAACAAAATGTTAAAATAATGATGACAAAATAAGTCAAGCCTGGTGGTGCATGCCTTTAGTCACATTTGGAAGGCAGAGGTAGGCCAGCCTGGGACTACATGGTGAGTTCCAGGTTAGCTTGGTCTATAGTGAGACCCTACCTAGAAAAAACAAAATAAAGAAAAATAAGATACCTAGGCTGGGTGTGGTGGTGCATGGCTTTAATCCCAGCACTGGGGAGTGGGGGTGGGGAGAGATAGGGGGATCCCTATACTTGGGAGTTCAAGGCCACCCTGAGACTACATAGTGAATTCCAGGTCAGCAAAAAAAAAAAAAAAAAAACACCAAGTAGCCTAGGAAGTAGCTGGGAAGATGGCCAGCTGTTAAACTACTTGCCTGCAAAGCCTAAAGACCCAAGTTTGATTCCCCAGTACTCATGTAAAGCCAGAAGCACAAGGTGGTTCATGTGTTCATGTGTCTGGAGTTTGTTTGCAGTGCCCATTCTCCTCCACCCAAAGAAATTATTTAAAAAACACAAAGAGGCCTAGAGAGTTGGCTCAGTGGCCTTTGTTTGTAAAGCTTGACAACCTGAGTTCAAGTCCCCAGTTTCCACATATAGCCATTTGCACAAAGTGGCATGTGCATCTGTAGTTCATTTACAGTAGCTTGAGGCCCTGACATTCTCCCTCTCCCTCTCTCTGAAATAAATAAAAAAATATAAAAAACAAAAATTAACCCAGGCATGGTGGGACACACTTTTAATCCCAGCACTAGGGAGGCAAAGGTAGGAGGATCACTGTGAGTTTGAGGCCACCCTGAGACTAGTGAATTCTAGGTTAGCCTGGGCTAAACCAAGACCCTACCTTGAAAAACAAACTAACTGTGCTGGAGAGACGGCTTAGCAGTTAAGATGTTTGCCTACAAAGCCAAAAGACCTTGGTTCAGTGTCCCAGAACCCACGTAAGCCAGATGCACAAGGTGGTGCATGTGTTTAGAGAGTTCCTTTGCAGTGGCTAGAGGCCCTGGTGTGCTCATTCTCTGTCTCTCTGCCTCTTTCCTTGGTTCTCTCAAATATTTTTCATCATCTATTAAAAAATAATAATATATGTAAATTAAAAAAAAACACTGAGGCATTCTGATAGCACATGGCTATAACCCCAGCACTCTAGAGGCTGAAGTAGGAGTATCATTCAAGGCCATTCTGAGCTACATAGGGAGATCCTCAGTCAATAAGTAAATAAGTTCTGAAACTGCACAACACTTGAGACCACATAGAAAGAGCTAATCTATTGATCCAACAAAACCCTTTAATAAGTGTTCTTTCTTAAAGACTTCTGGCTGAGTGGTTTAATGTTATGGTTCAACCTGATCATTTGTTCAGTAAGTTAATAACTTACCAGTCTAAGTTGCCATTTGTTTTAAGATATCATTCGTTTATATATCATTAAGAATGGGGAAAAGAATAAAACCATCAGCAAGATAACCATTAATAGTCAGTACTTTAATTTCCCCATATGGAAAATGAGAATAATAACAACTTTCACTCCTATAACATTGTGGAGGGCTAAATGATTTAACAGTATTCAAAGCAAACTAGTACAAAGTGAGCACTACACTGACTAGGCAATGACTTGCTATCTATTCAGTGTCTTTGGGTAGTGAATGCAAGCTGGATCTCCCTATCCACCTACCTTCCCTTTCCTTGTGTCACTGGCCAAATCCCTAAGACAGGATTTAAATTTGGCAAGAGCACTTTAACCCTTTCTGGGAAAATATATGGCCATTACAGGAAATAAAGCCTTAGCACTATTATAACTATGCAGAAATCAAACTAGCGTGTTCAAGTCATCTAGCATTGTAATTTGAGTCAAACAGCTAACAGATATACCAACATGAGATGAATAGCATTAGTTCTGAAATATACCAAAAAAAAAGTGTCAATTCTTGGTGACATTCATCTTAGCAACTCTAGTAAAGACGTTACAGGGGGGCTGATAAAGCAAAGGCTCACTGGTTAAGATGCTTGCCTGAAAAAATCTAAGGACCTAGGTTCAATTCCCCAGTACCCACATAAAGCCTGATGCACAAGGTGGCTCAAGCATCTGGAGTTCATTTGCAGTAGCTGGAAGACCTGGTGCATCCACTTTTCTTCTCTCTCTCATAAATGAATAAATGCAGCCAGGCCTGGTGATGCATGCCTTTAATCCCAGCACTTGGGAGGCAGAGGTAGGAGGATTGCCATGAGTTCAAGGCCACCCTGAGACTCCACAGTGAATTCCAGGTCATCCTGGGCTATTGTGAGACCCTACTTCGAAAAACAAAAACAAAAACAAACAAAAAAAAAAGCTTTCTTGCAAAACCTGCTGACCTGGGTTAAATTCTCCAATACCCATGTAAAGCCAGATACTCAAAGTGGTACATGCATCTGGAGTTCATTTGCAGTGGCAAGAGGCCCTGGAATGACCATTCATATTCTTTGACATTCTCTCTCAAATAAAATTTAAAATTTTTGTTAAAAAGTAATCTTAGGGCTGGAGAGATGGCTTAGCAGTGAAGGTGTTGGCCTGCAAAGCCAAAGGAGCCAGGTTCAATTCTTCATGACCCATGTGAGCCAGATGCACAAGGTGGCACAGGCAGTCTGGAGTTTGTCTGCAGTGGCTGGAGGCCCTGGCAAACCCAGTTTCTTTCTCTTTCGCTGCCTTTTCTCTCTCATGCTCTCGCAAATAAATAAATAAATAAATATTTTTGTTTTGTTTTGTTTTTCTATGTATTGTCTCACTCTAGCCCAGGCTGACCTGGAATTCACTATGGAGTCTCAGGGTGGCCTTGAACTCACGGTGATCCTCCTACCTCTGCCTCCCAAGTGCTGATATTAAAGGTGTGCGCCACCACGCCTGGCAAATAAATAATTTTAAAACATTTTTTAAAAGCAATTTTAGGACTGGATAGCTTAGCAGTTAAGGCACTTTCTTACAAAAGACCCAAGTTCAATTCCCAAACAGCCAAGTAAGCCAGATGTACATGGTGGTGCATATGTCTGGAGTTCACTGTTTGTGGTTCAAGGCTCTGGCACACCTACTCCTTCTTTCTCTAAACCTCTTTCTCTTTCTCTCAGGCTCGCTCACTCAGTCTTTCAAATAAACAAAATTATAAAATACTTTTAACACCCATCATGGTGGTGTACACCTTTTATCCCAGCACTTGAGAAGCAGAGGTATGAGGATCACTGAGAGTTCAAGGCCACCCTGAGACTACATAGTGAATTCTAGGTCAGTCTCAGCTAAAGTGAGAACCTACCTGAAAAAATAAAAATAAAAATAAAAATAAAAAAATAAAAACAAATTTAGGTCAAGTGTGGTGGCATATGCCTTTGATCTCAGCACTTGAGAGGCAGAGGTAGGAGGATCACCATGAGTTCGAGGCCAGCCTAAGACTGCATATGAATTCCAGGTCAGCCTGGGGTACAGCCCAGGGTGACCTTGATTCACTATGTAGTTACAGGGTGGCCTCAACTTGCAGTGACCTCCTACCTCAGCACTTGGGAGGCAGACGTAGGAGGATTGCCATGAGTTAGTTCAAGGCCACCCTGAGACTCCATAGTGAATTCCAGGTCAGCCTGGACTAGAGTGAGACCCTACCTTGAAAAACCAAAAAAAAAGTATAGTGAACTCTTATCTTCCAGGGAAAAGTGTTTATTTAAATTGTAGCAGGTATATGCTTGTCACTTGAAAGTAACAAGTAGCTTCCTGCATACAGTTCAATGGGAGAGAAATCACCAGAAGATACCCAATAGAGGACACTGCAAGCCTTATATTTGGCCAGCTAGGCCAAATGAACCAATGGGTACAATAGTGCCACGTCTGTTATGGTAGAAACCAACAACCCTCGAATCTGACTGGAGGCCCACTCCATGGTAAGGAATACATCCCTGATATTGAAAACCTACAACAGGAGCCCTAGGGGTGCAAAGTCTGCTGCTGTCTGGTTAAATGTATATATACTATGCTCATCAAACTGCCCAGCAAGCACTTCCCTTAATGTTCATACCTTTATGAACATTATGCTACTCTCACTTTTTCAGAGGGCTGTGATCTTAAGATGACTCAGAAGGCACCATGGTGCTGAGAAGTGGTGACAGGAATGCCCAGCACTAAAATATCTCAATCACACCTTCCAAGGCTCAAGGTCCATTGCAGAAGAGGTGGCAGAATGAATGTAAGAGCCGTCGGATGTGGTGCCTTTAATCCCAGCACTTGGGAGGCAGAGGTTGGATCACCGTGAGCTCGAGGCCACCCTGAGATTACATAGCAAATTCCAGGTCAGCCTGAGCTAGAGTGAAACCCTACCTTGAAAAACCAAAAAAATTAAAAAAAAGAATGTCACTGTGCCTGACACTACCTACACAAGACCATCATAAGAAGAAAAGACCTTAACATCAAAATAAAAGAGACTGATTGAGAGGGGAAAGGATATGAGGGAGAGTAGAGCATCAAAGGGGAAAGTGGGAGGGGGGAATTACCATGGGTATTGTTTACAATTATGGAAGTTGTCAAAAAAAAAAAAAAAAAAAGAAGAAGAAGAGGTAGGGCCTGAAGAGATAGCTTAGCAGTTAAGCGCTTGCCTATGAAGCCTAAGGACCTCAGTTTGAGGCTTGATTCCCCAGGACCCATATAAGCCAGATGCACAAGGGGGCGCACGAGTCTGGAGTTCCTTTACAGTGGCTGGACACCCTGCTGCGCCCATTCATTCTCATTCTCATTCTCTCCCTCTCTCTCCCTCCCTCCCTCTCTCTCTGTCACTCTCAAATAAATAAAGAAAGAAAAAAATTTAAAAAATAACTGGTTAAAAAAATAATAAAAAGAGGGGGTAAACTGGAGTCAGGGAGGGAATTATGATTTATTGTGTATACATATGAAAGTTGTCAACAAAAAGTTTTTTTTTTTTTTAAAGTGGGCTGGAGAGATGGCTTAGTGGTTAAGCACTTGCCTGTGAAGCTTAAGGTCCATGGTTCAAGGCTCCATTCCCCAGGACCCACGTTAGCCAGATGCACAAGGGGAGGACATGCATCTGCAGTTCAGTTGCAGTAGCTGGAGGCCCTGGTGGACCATTCTCTCCATCTGCCTCTTTCTCTCTCTGTCACTCTCAAATAAATAAGAATTAAAAAATGTTTTGTTTTGAGATGAGTGGATAATGAAGATGTGGCACATTTATACAATGGAGTTCTACTCAGCGGTAAAGAAAAATGAAGTTATGAAGTTATGAAAATGGATGGACCTGGAAAGTATTATACTAAGTGAGGTAACCCAGGCCCAGAAAGCCAAGCGCCACATGTTCTCTCTCATATGTGAATCCTAGCTACAGATAACTGGGCTTCTGCGTGAGAATGAAAATACTTAGTAGCAGAGGCCAGTAAGTTAAAAAGGAGGCATAAAGGGCTGGAGAGATGGCTTAGTGGTTAAGCGCTTGCCTGTGAAGCCTAAGGACCCTGGTTCGAGGCTCGATTCCCCAGGACCCACGTCAGCCAGATGCACAAGAGGGCACATGTTTCTGGAGTTTATTTGCAGTGGCTGGAAGCCCTGGCACACCCATTCTCTCTCTCTCTCCCCCCCTCTCTCTTTCTCTGTCACTTTCAAATAAATAAATAAACATAAAACAAAAATTTAAAAAAAAAAGGAGACATAAAGGGTAGAGAAAGGAAGGGAGGAGGATACTTAATAGGTTGATATTGTATATATGTAATTACAATGATTGTAATGGGGAGGTAATATGATGGAGAATGGAATTTCAAATGGGAAAGTGTGGGGGTGGAGAGGGAATTACCATGGGATATTTTATAATCATGGAAAATGTTAATAAAAATTTTAAAAAATCTGTTTTGTTTTGGTTTGGTTTGGTTTTTCAAGATAGGGTCTCACTCTAGCCCAGGCTGACCTGGAATTCACTATGGAGTCTCAGGGTGGCCTCGAACTCATGTGATCCTCTTACCTCTGCTGGGATTAAAGGCGTGGTAGCTTTAAAAAAAATTTTTTTTTTAAGTATCAAGGGGCTTAATTACATGGAGTCATGTGGTGAAGGAGGCAATGCAGGAACTGCAACTTTGTATAAAAATCCTGGCTTAGCAGTTAAGGCTCTTGTCTGAGTAGCCTAAGGACCCAGATTCGACTCCCCAGAACCCACATAAGCCAGATGCACATTATGGCACTTGCTTTTGAAATTTGTTTGCAGAGGCCCTAGCACCCAGTTCTCTCTTCCTCTCTCCTTATCTCTGTCAAATAAATAACTTTAAAAAAGAACCCAAGTTAGTTACAGGAAAGTCAGAAGGATAAAGTCAAGCACAATTCCATGAGTGCTTAAGACTAATGACTGCCCCACACAATGTGGCAGAATGTGCAAAGTGGGTCTCAGCATGCCATATGGGAGCAGAGCCTAAGTTAAAGATGCAGTGGTCATTCTGGCTTGTTTTGTTTGTCTACTTGTTTTCCAGAGGTAGGGTCTCACTAGCCCAGGCTGACCAGGCTGGCCTCAAATTCGCAGTGATAGTCCTATCTGCCTCCAGAGTGCAGGGATTAAAGGCTACAAAGCCACCATGCCAGGTCTATTTTGAACTCTCAACAGTTAAGACTTTCATTGTAAGCAGAAATGGTATTTTCATCCCCAAGCTATGTTAAACTCCACTACACCTTCATTAATAAGGAGGTGCTCAATCCACCTCATTTGCTGTTTGTGTGGGCTGACAGAATTAAATCTTCCTTGTACTACATAGTGACTAGCAAGTGATTTTATCTCCAACTATTCTGGAAATAATTAAAACCTGACTTGAAAAATATATTACAATCAAGCCAGGTATGATGGTTAATAAATGATGCCAGCCCTTGGAAGGATGAACTGTCATGAGCTTGAGGCCAGCCTTAAATAAGGAGAACCTGCCTCAAAAAAATAACAACTTTGTTCAAACACATACACACACACACACACAACAGTTTATTTCTAAGCCTTCTGTTTGTTCAAATTTTAGAGAAATAAATTGAAAACTTAGGTGGCTCAGCAGCAGAGTACTTAGCATAAAAAAGGCCTAGGGTACAATACCCAGCAGCACTGGAGTAAAGAAGAAAAACAAAACACCTCCAGCAAGGAGCAAGGAAAGGCTGTAAGGATTATATTCTAGAACCACATTTTTACTAAACTTCACTTGTTTCTGACAGGGCCTTAACTCACCATGCTCCTCCTCAGTCTTCCAAGTGCAGGGATATGCCTCACTTCCTAATTTCTTAATCTTATGAAAAACCTGTCTAAACCGGCAAGGTGGCACACACCTTTAATCCCAGCATTCGGGAGGCAGAGGTAGGAGGATCATGGTGAGTTCAAGGCCACCATGAGACTACATAGTGAATTCCGGGTCAGCTTGAGCTAGAATGAAACCCAACCAAAAAAAAAAAAAGAAAAGAAAAACCTGTCTAAGGATAAAAACTGGCATGAAGCAAAGACACCACACCATTTTTACTCTAAAATAGAAGTATCCTCTTCTCTTAGGTTTTTGGGGGTTGTTTTTGGCTTTTCAAGGTAAGGTCTTAGTCTAGCCAAGGCTGACCTGGAATTCACTATGTAGTCTCAGGATGGCCTCAAACTCACAGCAATCCTCCTACCTCTGCCTCCCAATTGCTGGGATTAAAGATGTACGCTACCACACCTAATCTAAGAGCTGGGCATGGTGGTGCACACCTTTAATCCCAGTACATAGGAGTTAGGAGGATCATTGTGAGTTCGAGGCCAGCCTGAAACTACACAGTGAATTCCAGGTCAGCCTGAGCTAGAGTGAGAACCTACCTCGAAAAAACAACAACAAAAAAAATGTGTGTATCTGTGTGTGTATGTATGTGTGTATATATATTGAGAGAAAGTGAATATGAGAACACCAGGGCCTTTTGCTACTGCAAATGAACTCCAGATGCATAAGCCACTTTGTGCATTTGGCTTTGCCTGGGTACTGTACTAGGGAACCCAGGCCAACAGGCTTTGCAAGCAAGCACCTTTAACCACTGAACCATCTCTCCAGGCCCCCTAAGATTTTTAATTCAATGACAATACACATGAACAACCACTAGGATGCAGTAGTCTCACTCTGTTCCACTGCTCAGATTCACAAAGAAGCCATTTGAAATAATTTCATACAGATTAAATTCCTTTGTAAACAAAAACATAAAATGGGAAATTTGGAAATAGCAGTAATAAATTAATTGGCAATAGGATTATTCATGAGAACATTTTCTTTTTTAATATTTTTTTGTTTATTTATTTATTTATTTGAGAGCAACAGAGAAAGAGGCAGATAGAGAAAGAGAAAAGAGAATGGGCGTGCTAGGGCCTCCAGCCACTGCAAACAAATTAATTCCAGAAGCATGCGACCCCTTGTGCACCTGGCTAATGTGGGTCCTGGGGAATCGAGCCTCGAACTGGGGTCCTTAGGCTTCACAGGCAAGTGCTTAACCACTAAGCCATCTCTCCAGCCCCATCAGAACATTTTCAATGTTTTCCTTTCTAGAATGAATGGTCCCATCCAAAGTTCAAAGACAAGGCTGGAGAGAGAGTTCAGCAGCACCAATGGACATAAGTTTGATTCCCAGTACCCACATAAAGCCAGTGGCACATGCATATGAAGTTCATCTGCAGTGGCTGGAGGCCCTGGCTGCCCATTCTCTCTCTTTTCCCCCCACTTTACTCTCTCTCTCTGCTTGCAATTAAGTAAAATTAAAAAAAAAAAATGTTGGAAGACAAAGGACTAGGGAGAGGACTGGAGTTCAATCCCTGGCACACCTGTAAAAAGTCATAACCAAGTGTGGTGGTGCACGCCTTTAATCCCAGCACTCAGGAGGCAGGGGTAGAAGGATCACCATGTGTTTGAGGCCACCTTGACACTACATAGTGAATTCCAGGTCAGCCTGGGCTAGAGTTGAGACCCTACCTCTGGCATAGATACACATGGCTGTAATCCCAGTGCTGAGGTGGGGCAGAGAGTCACTGAGACTCCCTGGTCAGCTAGTATAAGTGAAGAACAGAGCAAGCTCCAGGTTCTATGAGAGGCTCTGTCTCAAGGAAATAAAGCAGAAAAGCAACAGACAGTTGTCCTCCTCTGTACACATGTGCAGAAGTGCACATGCCGCACATACATGTGCATGCAGCCCCACACACACACTAAGAGTGTCTGCTAAAAAATAAACATCACACCCTGAGATATACAGTAAGTACAAGACCAAAAAATATTAATAACCAAAAATGCAAAGACTGATTGCAAGTGTGACCCCAGTCTGGGCTACAGCACACATATCAAGCCAGCCTGGACTATCAGTGAGCCCTTGTCTCAAAAAAAAAAAAAAAGTCCAAAGGCAGTTCAAAATATGATCTTGCTGTACAACAAACAATGCAGAGCCAGGCATCAGTACTTGGACTAGTCTTGTCACCATCCAGTACGCCCTTCTCAGCAGCATCAAACATTTAAATAGAGCTTTCAAGATTATGTAACAAAAATGTGTTAAAAACTGACCAACTTTCTCAAAGGTCTTCTGAAGCTGATTTCTAAAAATATCATGTGCGGACTTGGTGACAAGCTTTATGCCCTACGTATTACTGCAGATAGACTTGACCTACAAAATAAAGGTAGGGTCAACTGTAACCAAAAAACAGTATGCTTCCCCTGCTGGCCAACTAAGGAATGGAGAAGTCCTGCACAGAAAAAGAGCCTAGCCTCCTGGTCCTGTCCTGTCACTCACAAGTGAGATGTGACAACCAGAAAAGGAAGATGTGGAGAAAGGGGGAACTACCAAAAACACTAACATGGGTTTAAACACAAATATGGGTTAGACTGCATAATTGTACGGGAAAAAAGCCAACAAAACAAATTTAGAAGGCAAATTTGGAAACTGTCATTTATTCTCATAGTACCCAAAAGCTCACCCAAGAATTCCTCTCCTCTGTATTTTCACTCTTAAGTACACCTAGACTTTAGCAGCCTAATAATTTAAGGGCAATCTTCTTTTTCAAGAATTAGATCCTTGTAATTTTCTGCAGTGTAGTTTCCAAGAAAAAGCGTTTATCTTTTCATACAAACTAGTGTTATAACCTACTCAGAAAGCCTCCAGTGCTGAAGCCCTCCAACCAAGACGGTTCACTTAGCCTACACAAGACTCGCGTGAAGCTTCTTTCTGAAACAAAATTCATGTCCTTGTAAACATCTTCTGTAAGAACCTTCAAAGACAGACTTATATAGGTAAGGTCAGACGCATTAAAACCTGACGAATTCCTTTGTCTGATTGGACTTTTTTTCCTTCTACCACTTTAAATTTGCTTTTTCACACAGAGCAGTAAGGAATTAAATTCTCCATTCTCGGGTGTAGGAATCTCTAGTACACAGCAATCGTTAGCTAAAGCTCCTATTCTGGTTCTATTTCTTTCATAAGTAACTTCCTCGCACCCAACCCCCTCCCAAAAAAAAAAAGTGAGAGAAACGCACACATATTTTCAAATAAGTCCTAAAAATTAACTGCCACAAGCGAGCCTCTTGCCCTGGCAGGCGCCCCCTGTTAAACATACTTTTATTACCTGACGGGGAGGGTCGTTAAGTGTAGTAGCTCTTGAGGATGGAGAAGGAGAGCCGGTTCCGACCAAGGGGACTAGACCGAGCCCTCCGGGCCAGCGCCCCAGGACGCCAACTCTCCCGCACAACCTACCTTCTCCCGGCCCAGGCGCAGCTCACCTGCACGCAGGGACACCCCACGCCGCAGCCGCAGCCCCGGCCAGGTGTGTCTTCCCCGGCACCGGGGACGGGGTGTGGGGGCGGGAGCAGGCTCCCCGCGCGCGCGGAGGATGTGCTGCTGCACACGCGTGTGCCAGTCTGCCGCCGGCCCTCGCCCCGCGTGCCCCCCGCGGACCGCAGGGCCAACACACACAAAAAGAAAGTTGTCGCCAGGCTCCCGCCGACAGCGCTACTCACCGGGGTCGAAGTCGGGCACCGCCGCCTGGTACTGGGGACCGACCCGCATGCCGCCGCCACCTGCGGGGAATCAGAGCACAGCGGTCAGCGCGGGCGGGCGGGCGCGCGGGCCGGGCCGGGCCGGGCCGGGCCGGGCGGGCGGGCGGGCGCGGGGGCGGCTGCCACCTACCGTGCTCCTCGTCGCTGGAGGAGCCCGAGCTGCCTTCCTCCCAGGAGTTGCTGCCGCTGTTGCCATTGGGCGCAGCCGCCGCCAAACTTTTATTCTGACCATTATTGGGGGCGGCGGCGGCGGCGGCGGCCGAGGCGGCGGTGGTCGAGGCGGAGGCGGAGGCGCCGGCCGAGGCGGAGGCAGCGGAGGAGGAGGAGGAGGAGGAAGACGAGGAGGAGGCGGAGGCGGCGGCCGCGACGGCGGCCGAGGCGGAGGCGGCCGCGGTGTTCCTCCCCCGCCGCTTCCCTGAGACCTCGGGCCCCTTCTCCACCATGGCCGGCATCCGCGGGGCCCGGGGCCGGGCTAAAGTGACGCGGACCCCGCCTCGCGAAGCTCGGGCGCCGGGCCGCGGGCAGGGGGCGCAGGTGGGCGCGGGGGCCGAGCGGGCGCGTGGGAGAGCCGCGGGCTCCCCGACTTGGGGCTGGAGGAGGCCCAGGCGGGCGGAGCGTCGAGCCGCCTCAAGCCTCCGGCGCCGAACCAAGCGCAACTTTGGCTCTCATCGCCGCCCGCACTTCGCTGGCTCTAACTACTCCGGGAGCCGCGGGCGGGCGGGCGGGCGGGCGGGGGGGGCGGGGCCTGAGCGCAGGGAGGAGGGCCGCGCGCAGCCTAACACTCCGCGCGGAGGCTCCGCCCCCTCGCGCGCCCATTGGCCCTCGGGAGGCTCGGACGGCGACTGGCAACCTGGTTGGCCCGCGCGCGCGTCCGTCGGGGGGATGAGGGCGGGCG
Source organism: Jaculus jaculus (assembly GCF_020740685.1). Classification (NCBI taxonomy): domain Eukaryota; kingdom Metazoa; phylum Chordata; class Mammalia; order Rodentia; family Dipodidae; genus Jaculus; species Jaculus jaculus. The sequence goes on from NC_059108.1 coordinate 147,509,334, forward strand.
CTCGGGGGAGGGGGAGGGCCCCACGCTTCCGTTGGCTAGGTTCGGTTGACGCGTATCGCCCACCGTACGTGGTTTGAGGTTGGCAATCGCTCTACGCCCCATGATCCATCTCTCGAGGCAACAGCGAGGAGTTAGCCGGCCCCCTCCCCCCTCCCCGGGCCCCCCTCTTCCTCCGCGCGCACCCCGCGGCCCTCGCCCCACCTCCCCCTGGGACCCAGCCGTGCGTCCCGTCTGCTTCCCAAAGTAAATGTGCCCGACGCGAGAACACAAATCGCGGGCAAGGTCGGGACTACTTTCCCCTCGCGCGGAGGAGTACACCCCACAGTTTGAATGGGTTCTATACAAAGAGGGGAAACTAATTGGAAGAAACTAATTGCACCCCCGCCTCTCCCGAGGGTGTGGGGGTGCTCTGAGACCCGGGAGGTGAGGCTCCCAGGTGACAGGGTCCCCGGACGGAAGGAAAGCAGTCGTGCCTTGGGGTGTGGGGGGCGGTGTCGATGGTGCTCCTCGCTAATTGAGTTGGGGGCGACCCCACGAGCGGCCCCGGAAGGTCCCCGAGGCCGGCGGGCTGCGGGCGGTGGTCGTGGGTACGGGAGGGAGTTGGAGAAGTGGGCCGGGGGCCCCAGGCCTCGCGGAAGAGGGTGAGTGTCCCGGGGCCGGAGCCACTGCTCCGAGCTGACCTGCGCTGCCACCTCCACCCCGGCGTGCTGACACGCCCGCGGCAGGACAGATGGGGTCGGAGAGAGCCTGGGGCGTCCCTGTCCCCGGCGTGACCAGCGGGGGCCCAGAAATGCCTGACAGCTGCCTATGGAGCTGGGGCCCCACCCCCACCCCAGCAGCGAGACCTCAGGATGAGATGCGAAATCTTTTCCTGTTTGGGTTTTTTGTGTGTGTGTGTGTTTTTTTTTTTTTTTTTTTTTTTTTTTTTTTGCAAGCTAGGGATGGCTATTTTTCATTTAAGTTAGTTCAAGCCTGGGCTTCTTGAGGGAGCGGTGTACACCCGCTCGGGTATAAATAGCTTACAGCCAGAAAGCGAGAGTTGTATGGTTTTTTTTAAACCTGAATAAATAAAGCAGGGTTTTCTCCTCCACATTTTCTACAGCGCGAACCATCATTATTATTAACTTCATTCACTAAAGTGACCCTGTTCACTTCTAAGTGGCCTTTGAGGTACAACACCCGGAGCTCGGCGCCCTGCAAATTCTGACTTCCCTGCGGTCTCCTTGGGGAGCCTGGGTTCTGCGGTGTGAGCTCCCGGGATCCCAGCGGGCCTGGGCTAAGAGATAGCAAAGTCGAGGGCTAAGGAAGCGGGGTGGCCTTCGGGGACTGGGCCTGGCAAAGGCCATGACTCCTGCAGAGATGAGTCTGGGATGAGGAATGAGGCTCCCGGCACTCTGCTGGTTTCGTGACTGCCAAGATTACCACAGACAGAAGATTAACCTACAGGGGCACAGACTTTTACCTCTGAGTGACAGGACACCCCACCCACCAGACCTCCAAGCTGGAGGCCACTTCCTGAAAGGCTCCCCCTTGCTGAGATCAGGATCTAGAGGGAGATCCTGGAGCCCCGGGATCTCAGCCTCTTGGGAACACCTCAGCTACCAAGGCACAGCCAGGACGGCCTGTCTGCCTCCCTCTAGTCTGCGCCCTGCTCTGTGAAGTCCCTCCCCCAGACCCATTGAAAATAGGTGGGCTTGGACTCAAAGATGCAAACCCACGGGCACATTCGAACACACTCTAGAGCTGGGCATTGTGGTGGGCACGCCTTTAATCCCTCGGGAGGCACAGGTAGAAGGAACATCTTGAGTTTGAGGCCACCCTGAGACTACATAGTGAACACACCCTACTGCCTACCCCACCCCTTCACCTAACCCTGAAATCATGGCTAAGTTACGACTGGCTGTCTCAGCGGACTTTCCAACCGTCTTTTGGTCTCTTGGTTGTTTGCTTTTGTTTTTGTTTTCAATTTTAAAAAATTCCGGGGGCTGAAGGGATTGCTGAGTGGTTAAGGCATTTGCCTGCAAAGCCAAAGGACCCAGGTTCGCTTTCCCAAGGACCCACTTAAGCCAGATGCACAAGGTGGCTCATGGGTCTAAAGTTTATTTGCAGTGGCTGGAGGCCCTGGTATGCCCATTCTTTCTCTCATTCTCTGCTTCTTTCTCTTTGCCAAATAAATAAAAATAAAATACATTTTTTAAAAAACTTTCAGGGCTGGAGAGGTGGTTCAGTAGTTAAGGTGCTTACTTACAAAGCCTAAGGACCCAAGTTTGATTCCCCAGTAACTCTGTAAGCCAGATGTGCAAGGTGGTGCATGCATCTGGAGTTTGTTTATAGCAGATGGAGGCCCTGGCATACCTATTCTCTCTCTAGCTCACTCTCTCTTCTCTGCCTCTTTTTTTTTTTCCTCCAAGGTAGGGTCTCTCTCTCTAGCCCAGGCTGACCTGGAATTCATTATGTATTCTCTCAGGGTGCCCTTGAACACATAGTGATCCTCTTACATCCGCCTCCCAAGTGCTAGGATTAAAGGCGTGCTCCACTGCTCCCAGCTCCAGGTAGGGTTTTGCTCTAGCCCAGACTGATCTGGAATTCACTATGCAGTCTCCGGGTAGCCTTGAATTTACAGTGAACCTCCTACCCCTGCCTCTCGAATGCCAGGTGGGATTAAAGATGTGCACCACCATGCCTAGCCCTCATTATTATTATTACTACTAATACATCCAACAATATGGGCCCCTAACAAGTGTCAGATGCTGCTCTGGTTTGATCCCAAAGCCAGCTGGATACCACATTGGCCAGCAGCCCACTAGTTTCCTCATCCATTCATAATGCACGTGATGGCACCTACTTCCTGGCCTTGTAGGGTTTTGTAGAGCTCCATCAGCCCAGCCCTTTGCTCCCTCCCTCCACTACAGGGAGCCCTCAACCTGAAGGAACTCTTCCTTTCCTATTGCTGATGTGGGCTGAGGTCTATACACAACCCTTGAACAGGGCATTTGTGACATCCCACTCGGAAGTGGCACTTCATATGCTGGAAGTGTGCTGAGCTTTTCCATGTCTGAAACTGTTTCAGCTCAGCTCTCCCTTGCACCTCTACATCCATTTGCCCAAGCTGAGATTTCATCTCCTTCAGTGACAGAAGCTGAAGTTATCAGGCAGGATCACTCCTTTTATTTTGTTTTTATATTTTTTAGAAAGGAGGGAGGTGGGGGGGGCAGAGGTCAAAGAAGAATGGATCACACCTTTTAAATCCTCACACTGACAAATGACCCTGTCTAGCATCTACCTCCTCCTCAGACCTCCCACCTGCTCTGGAACTCCAGTCCCTGGTGCCCTCCCTGGGCCACCCTCAGAGTCCTCAGCACCCCCTTCAGGGACACTAACTCTGAGCCAGTATTTTCAAAACAAAGGGAGGCTGGTTCCAGAGGCCCCTCTGGCCTTGAATTCATTTCTTGTGTTTGTTTGTTTTGTTTTGTTTTCTACAGGAGATAAGGTCTCACTCCAGTTCACGCTAACCTGGAATTCACTCTGTAGTCTCAGGGTGGCCTTGAACTCACAGTGATCTTCCTACCTCTGCCTCCTGAGTGCTGGGAGGAAAGGCGTGCGCCACCACGCCCGGCTTTGACTTTATTTCTCTACAACCCTAGCCAAGACTCCTCAGGGCCAGTCTACACCTGCTTTCTCCACACCCGTCCCGGTTTCTGCTCACCCCACCCTGCCGGGCCCTTTCCCCACCCCTTGCCTCCTGCTAAGGTCACCCACAGCCTCCCCTACTGCCCAATCCTGCCGCCAATTTTTGGTGTCTCTGAGCTCCCTAGCAACACAGCCTAGCACACTTCCTCCCATAAAATTTCCTGAACTTTAGGTCCCTAAGCAACCCTCCCTCTCTCTCTCTCTCTCTCCCCCCTACGTCAGACAACTCCCCCCAGTCAGCCTTCTTTGCAGTCCCCACCTTTTACAACCTGTCATTGCTGCAGTTCCTGCTCAGCACCCTTCCCTTTTCTATGCCTTGAGCGTAGTAGGGCCTTATTAAATATTGCTGGTTGGCTCAGGCATGGGCACATGACCTAACCAGTCAGTCCAGGCCCTTTTTCTTGGAAGTTTTAGGAAAGCATTTCCTTGTTTCTGAGATCTGGACCCAAGGTAAAGAGAGCCCAGAAGTCTTCAGGGCAGGACTACCTGAGGTAAAGCAAAGCCAGGGCTCTCGGCTCCCTCAGCTGCTGTGGTGTACCCAGGGCGCCCAGCTGGCCTCACCCTAGTCAGGGCCCTGTTCCAGGAAGCCCTCCCCCACCCCACTGAATGCAAGTTGAGCTTGGGCTGAAGGAGGCCCAGGTGAATGGGTTCATTTGAACCCTCCCTACTGCCTATCCCATCCCATAATCTAGGCCTGAAATCCTGTGCTTTAAATGGGTTAACTTCTGTTACAATGCAGCGTCCTGAATACTATCAGTGACTAAACCAGGCAAAAGAGAAGAGGTCTGAACATAGCACATATGCTCCCAGGGTACTAATTCTGCCCTTAGCATTGAGATGAAGAGCCCTTTTCATAACCCCTCAGTGAACAAAATTATGCCATCGTCCCTGCCTTGTAGATAAGGAGGCACCTAGAGGTAAAGTCACCCACCAAGCCATAGGCTTGTAGAAGAAAATGGCACATCACAGCCATGGAGCCTCCTGCTGGACCCAGAGCCACCCTCCAGCCAGCAGCAGATGTGTACAGACAGAACATCTCACCTGATTCTAAATAATGTTGACAATTTGTATTGCCATTGATTATTGTTTTTTATATCAGCTCATTAGAAAATTGCTTGGAGGCTGGAGAGATCGTTCATTGGTTAAATGTACTTGCTAGAAAGCCTGGTGGCCTGGGTTCAATTCCCCAGTCCTCACTTAAAAGCCAGATACACAAAGTAGGACATACATCTGGAGCTTGCAGTGGCAAAAGGACCTGAAGTATTCTCTTTTTCACTCTCTCTCCTTGCAAATAAATATGTGAAAATATTTTTTAAAAATATTATTTACTTGAGAGAGAGAAGGAGAATGAGGTAGATAGTGGGAGAAGGGGCACTCCAAAGCCTCCAGCCACTGCAAACAAACTCCAGATGCATGCACCACCTTGTGCATCTGACCTTATTTGGGTACTGGGGAATTGAACTTGGGTCCTTTGGCTTTGACAGCAAGTGCCTTAACTGCTAAGCCATCTCTCCAACCCCATACATGAAAATATATTTAAAAAAAAAATTGTGCTTGCCAAAGATTAGTGCCTCCAAGAATGGAGGCAGGCACAAGCCTGGACTGAGGATTGCAGGAAAACAACCCTGAGGCCAGTCCTGGGAGAGGAGTCAAGCCTTCAGAAGAACATTGGTAAACTGAGACTTTGAAAATCTTAGCCATACCATAAGTTTTAAATTTTAGATCATTGGCTAGGATTCAAGGGACTATGAACCTGAGAGTAATTACAGGTCTCTTTAACCTCTAACTGAAATCTACCATTTTTTTTTCAATTATGAATGTAGGTGGTATTAGCCTAGGACTCTGTCACCTATGATACTGTCTTCTCACATTACATTTGGAGACAATTTGGAGACATCTCAGAATGCATTTACAGTTACCTCCAGTCACAGGAGATTCTAGTCCAGGCTAACCTGGAATTCACTTCAGAGTCTCAGGGTAGCCTCCAACTCACAGCCATCCTCCTACCTCTCTGCCTCCCAAGGGCTGGAATTAAAGGCATGTGCAAACACACCCTGCAGACCTACTTAACAACCCAGTACATAAGTGGAAAACCAAAAAAAAAAACAAAAACAAAAAAAAACTACAATTATAAAAACAGACCACCGTGATGGCACACACCTTTAATCCTAGCTCTTGGGAGTCAGAGGTAGGAGGATCACCATGAGTTTGAAGCCACCCTGAGGCTACATAGTGAATTCCAGGTCAGCCTGGGCTAGAGCGAGAATCTACCTCAAAAAATCAAAAAAAAAAAAAAAAAACAACGAAATTTGCAGGGCAATGGAAGGATCTGAAGAGTATTATACTAAGTGAGGTAACCAAGGCCCAGAAAGTCAAATGCCACATGTTCTCTCTCATATGTGGATCCCAGCTACAAATGTTTAGACTTGCATGTGAATCAGAGTAAAAGCCACTAGTGGACGCCAGAAAGCTAGAAAAGGGCTATAGAGAAGGGGGAGAGGGGAGGACTTAAGGGGAGTATTGTACATACATAAGTAGATGGACAGATTACTGGGGGTGCAATGGCCTGAGCTAGAGTGAGACCCTACCTGGAAAAAAAAAAAAAAAGTATCCTTTCCTGACACACATGAAAAGATACTTAATAGAAAGCTATGAGGGAAATGCAAAAATCACAACTACAATGAAGGGGCTGGAGGTAGGCCTCACTCTAGAGCACCTGCCTAATGTGGATCCCATCCCTAGAATGGAAAAAGAAAAGGAAAAAAACACCCTACAAGATTGACCACTTCATGCCTGCCGGGGCTGTTCTCAGAAAGACAGACAATAGCAGCGTTGTGAGAGTATGGAGACAGGAATTCACTGCTGGTAGAAATGTAAAATGAGAAATGTAAAATGTAAAAAGTATCCTTTCCTGCCAGGCGTGGTGACGCATGTCTTTAATCCCAGCACTCAGGAGGCAGGTAGGAGGATCACCGTGAGTTCAAGGCCACCCTGAGACTACATAGTGAATTCCAGGCCAACTAGAATGAGACCCTACCTCGAAACACACAAACACACACACACACACACACACACACACACACACACACACAAAGTTAGATAGATGCTCCAAAGAACTGAAAACATCCGTTCACATGGAAACGTGTGCGTGTGTTCATAGCAGTACGTTAATAACTGCAAGGCAGAAGAGAGTGTCACTGATGAGTAAACAAAAAGTGGCATATTCCTACACCAGAGTGTGACTCAGCTGTAGAGGGAAACGGAGTCGAATGCATGTTTCACCAGGGTGAGCCTGACATTGTGTTGAGTGAAAGAAGCCACTTGCAAAGGACCATATATGACATGATTCCATTGATATGAAACATCGAGAACAGGCAAATGTGAACAAAATTGATTGTTGCCCCAGGCTGAGGGGGAGGGAAACAGAAAGTGACTGATAATAGGGTCAAACTCAGGGCCGGCCACCCACATGCTGCTCCCTTCCTTGTCCTTTCCAATATGATGGGACAGTCTAACACTGACTATGGTAATGGTCGTATCACTCTGTGAATATGCTAAAACCATGGAACTGCACACTGAATGAGTTATGTAGTTTGTGAATTATCTCTCAATAAAGTTGTTTAGGAAACAAAGATAAAAGCTGGCTGTGATCACCATGTGTTCAAGGCCAGCCTGGGCTAGAGTGAGACCCTGCCTTAACAACAACAACAACCAAAAAAGCCAGAAAAGAAATAAAAAGAGACTATGTCCCAGAACCTCTATTCTAGACCTGAACAATGAAAGCCAAGGATATAGGTCAGTAGAAGAGCATTTGCCCAGTATGTGTGGACCTGGGTTCCATTTCCAGTACTGGAAAATAAAATAAATAAATAATAAATTTTTAAAAAGCAAGAAAGAAAGAGACAGTAAAGAAGGCTAAGGCAGGGGCTGCTGGGTAGATGTTTGGAGGTGCTTGTTGAAAAGCCTGCTAGCCCAGTTCAATTCCTTTTCACCCATGTAAAGTCAAAAGCAAATGGGGAAAAAAAAACAAAAACTAAATAGATAAATAAACAAAGGAAAAAAAGGAAATGGCATTGGCTTACAGTAGCAACAGACTGTGATACACCTATACACATACACACAAACATGCAAATAAATGAAATTTAAAAAATAAGAAGGCTAAGATAGCTTAGTCAGGAAAGTGTTTGCTTGAGTTTGACCCCAGAATCCACGTAAAAAAAGCCAGAATTTAGGCAGGATATGGTGGCACACACCTTTAATCCCAGAATGTAGGAGGCAGAGGTAGAAAGATAGCTGAGAGTTCAAGGCCAGCCTGAGACCATATAGAGTGAGTTCCAGATCATCCTAGGCTAGAGCAAGACCCAACCTCAAAAAAGAAAAAAAAAAAAAAAGCCAGAGCTGGGGAGAATATTCAACAGTTAAAGGTGCTTGCTTAGAAAGCCTGCCAGGTGGGGTTCAGTTCCCCAGCCATACATAAAGTTGAACAAATAAAAATTGGTGCAGGGCTGGAGAGATGGCTTAGTGGTTAAGCGCTTGCCTGTGAAGCCTAAGGACCCCGGTTCGAGGCTCGGTTCCCCAGGTCCCACGTTAGCCAGATGCACAAGGGGGCGCACGCGTCTGGAGTTCGTTTGCAGAGGCTGGAAGCCCTGGTGCGCCCATTCTGTCTCTCTCCCTCTATCTGTCTTTCTCTCTGTGTCTGTTGCTCTCAAATAAATAAATTAATTTTAAAAAAAATTGGTGCAAATGAGCTGGGTGTGGTGGTGCACGCCTTTAATCCCAGCACTTGGGAGGCAGAGGTAAGGAGGATTGCCATGAGTTCGAGGCTGCCCTGAGACTACATAATGAATTTCAGGTCAGCCTGAGCTAGCGTGAGAAGCTACCTCAAAAAAAAAAAAAAAAATTAAATTAAGTTAAAATAATAATAATAATAAATATATGTATATATACACACACACATAGGCAACTGTTTGGTGTTCTATCCACAGTGGCAAGAGACCCTGGTGCATGAATGCATACACATATACAAATAAATCAATAAATTAAATAAAAAGAGGACTGCAGAGATGGCTTAGCAGTTAATGTGTTTGCCTACTAAGCCTAAGGACTCATGTTCTACTCTCCAGATCCCACGTGTCCAGATGCATACAGGTGAGACAAGCACACGGTTGCACATGCGCACTAGGTGGTACAAGCATTTGGAGGGTGATTAAAGTGGCTGAGGCCCTGGCCAATTCTCTCTATCTCTAAAATAAAATATAATAATAAAATAAAATAATAATAGGGGCTGGAGAGACGGATTAGCAGCTAAGGCACTTGTCTGCAAAGCCTAAGGCCCCAGGTTCAATTCTCCAGGTCCCACATAAGTCAGATTCACAATGTGGCACCATACGTCTGGAGTTTGTTTGCAGTGGCTAGAGGCCCTGGCTCGCCTATGCTCTCTCAGAGCCCTCTTTTCTTTTCCCCTCTCTCTGTCTCTAATAAATAAATAAATAAAATCAGAAAAAATAATAATGATTAGGGCTTAAGAGATGGCTTAGTGGTTAAGGCACTTGCCAACAAAGCCAAAATAACCAAACTTGCAATGGCTGAAGGCCCTGGTGCACCCAGTCTATCTCTCTGTCTGCCTCATTCTCTCTCTCAAATAAATAAAATAAAATAAATATATTTATTTAAAAATAAAACAGTCATGGTGGTTTGTATCTATAATTTCAGCACTCAGGCTGAGGCAGGATTGCCCAAGAGCTCTAGGCCACCCAGAGCTACACAATGAGCCCCTGTTTCAAAGAGAGAGAGGGAAAAAGAAAGGGGGAGCCGAGGGGTTCAGTGGACAAAGTACTTGCTTCACAATCTGAGTTCAGATCTTCAGGCCCGTGGAAAGTCTGGAAGCTATGGCAGGTTTCTGTCATCTTATCACTCCTACGGCAAGATGGAGGTGGAGACAGTTTCCCAGAAGCCAGCTTTGCAAACAGCGGTGAACCAGGATAGACCCTGCCTCAAAGGAGGTGGCAGGTAAAGATTAATGCTCCAAGCCGGGCGTGGTGGCGCATGCCTTTAATCCCAGCACTCGGGAGGCAGAGGTAGGAGGATTGCCATGAGTTCGAGGCCACCCTGAAACTCCATAGTGAATTCCAGGTCAGCCTGGGCTAGAGTGAGACCCTATGTTGAGAAACCAAAATAAATAAATAAATAAATAATGCTCCAGAGTGTTCCTCTAACCTCCACATTAGTGCTCACGCATGATCACTCTGTACACACATACATAGATGACGAATTATGTACATGCTTTGCATTTCTACAGGTTTTATTTCCTTTTTTGGGTTTTTTTTAAAATTGTTTATTTTAGAGACAGAAAGAGTGGGTGTGCCAGGTCCTCTAGCTACTGCAAACTAACTCCAAACACATGTGCCATCCTGTTTGGCTTTATGTGGGTCCTGGGGAATTGAACCTGGGTCCTTTGGCTTTGCAGGCAAGCGCTTTAACCACTAAGCCGTCTCTCCAACCCCTCTACAGGTTTTATTTTAGTTGATCCCTTGCTTGTTCAAGAGAGGTGTGGGCTGCTGGGTTGGGAAGACATTCCTCTGGTCTCAAGATCTCAGCCCTGGCTCTCCAACCCAGCCCATGGCCAGGGGGTTCAGGGCCGGTGTGGATGACCTCCAATGTCTCAGAAGGCCATCTGCTTCCTCCCACAGGTGCCTCCTATTTTACAATTATATCAGGCCCAGCTCTGAGACCCTCTTCATATAATAAGTAGTGGCAGCTGGGAAGGGATTGTCTGTCAGAATAAGGTTTTAGGGAGGAAGTGTCAGGCCTGTGTGCTTTCCTGACCAGTTGATCTCAGTCTTTTATTCAGATGTTCCCCAGGAAACTTTCTCTTCTGGGGGTGGTTTTTGTTTGTCTTTGGTTTTGTTTCATTTTGGCCCAGACTGGCCAAAACTTCATGATTCTTCTTCCTCAGATCCTGACTGCTAGGATAAGGGGCCTGTGGTACCATGACAGGCCCCACAACTTTTTGATTTTTCTCTAAGCCTCCCCAGAAATTGTCCGCGATGACAGAGGACCTGGGACACATCCTTGTGGGGGACCGTGTAAGGCAGAAGCCAAACCTCAAAGGTGGTTGACTGTCCTAGGGCAGAACAGGAGCAATCCTCTAGCCTCAGGTCCAACCGGACACTCCTCCTGGGGCCTTTTCCTGCTTGAATTTGCCTGGGGGTTATTTCTCCCACCAGTCCACCTGTCCAGATGGGGCCCTGCTGTTGTCCATGTCTCAGCTCCCAGGTCGCTTCCTGGATGGAGCCCTGTGTGCCCGCTGATCATGTCTGCTCCCTGTCCCAGGGCCACGAGGCCCCTCCCTGGCTGAGTGGCCTCACTCTCACTGGAATTAAGTTCCCTGGGCTCAGGGCTGAGGACTCAGCGGGAGAACATTAATTCACGCCTGCTGTCTGTGTTAAGGGGTCAGAGCTGGGGCGAAATGCATTGCTACAAAAAATAAATGATGGGCCTAAGTCTCCTCAGCCAAGTGCTGGCGCTCAGACCCTTGCCCAGGGTTGCTTCTTTTCCATCTAGAAACCGCCTTCCAACTTGTGGTTTCCTGCCTGAGGTCCCGCCCCTTGTCCACAAGAGTGACAACCCTCTTTCCCCTCCTGGGTTTGCTATATCAGAAAACAAAAACAAAAACAAAAACAAAAACAAACAAAAAAACAGCTAAGGCCCCTGGGACAGAAAGGCAGAGGTGGAGCCCAAGCCGGTAGTGCATTGGCTGGGACGGGCCAAAGCTGTGCATGCCTGGGCCTTACTGGCCTTATAACAGTCAGCCTCGCTCAGGCCCAGTTAGGAGAGCTCTCTTTCAAGTCTTGCCCACAGGTGACCTTTAAATACAGGTGCGTCTTCTAGCTGGGCCCAGCAAGCATTGGCCAGTGCCTCCTCTTCCAGCTTGGATACAGGAATCCCCTCCCAGTGAGCCGCCCCCTTTCCACAGGACAATTGGAAACCACCTCTGAACCGTAGACTTGGGGGTGTGGATATCGTAGCTCAGTTGGTAGCAGGCACAGAGTCCTGGTTTTGATCCCCAGCACTGCATACAACAGCCGCGGTGGTGCATGCCTACCATCCTAACACAAGGAGGCAGAGGCAGGAGGATCAGAAGTTCACGGTCGTCCTCAGCTACATACTGAGTGTGACTTGGAAGCCAGTCTGGTCTTGCAAAAGAAAGAGAGGGGAGGATGAAGGGAAGGAGAAATAAATGCAGACTGGGGACTGGACCTTCCTTTACCCTGCTTAGCCCCGCTTCTTGTTGCACTGGGAAATACCCACGACCACCACTCCACACTGCCACTGGTTTCAAACTCCTGCACGGAGGACCGGGGGACTTGGCACACATTCTTCTTGGCCTACCTACCACCCACCTTGTCACCTCTGCCAGGACCCTTCCCCGTTGCCCCACCTACTCAGCCTCGCCCCCACATCCCATTCTCAGCCTTGTCTCCATTCCAGTTAGGTGCTTCCAGGCTCTGGTTTGTTATCTCTCCCTCACTAGACCGTGCCCTGTGCCTAGCTGTCTGTCTGTCCTGCCCCCAGGTAAGCTCCCTCACCGGAGAATACATCTCTGGGTCCTGCTTACAAGAGTGCCTCCTGGGGTACTGGGAGTGAGGTAGGGAGGGAGGGTCAAGGCTGAGGCCCTCCTGCCATCTCTCCACATGTCCCTTCTCTGGACTCGGCCTGCTAAAATCCCCGAGCCTTCTGCCCCTCACAGGCCTGGCAAACAGTGGGACTCAGTCACAGTGTGGGCTCTGGATGGGAGCCGAGGCATGGCTTTAGGTGGGAACAGCATGGATTTCCCACACCTTTACCAAGGGCCTGCTTCAGTAGGGCCAGACAAGCCTAGGCGTGCCACTGAGCCCTTGGCTTCTAGCTCTCTAAACTCCTTGGCGGGAGGGGTGGAGTCTGTCCCAAAGGGCTGCCTAGGAACTCCTAGAAGTCCCCTGGAAGGGAGGAGATCTTGGTAGAACATACTTGTAATCCCAGCACTCAGGTTGAGGTGGAGGCAGCAGGATCAGGAGTTTGAGGCCCGACTCGCTGGACCTTAGGAAGGAAGACAGGGAGGGAGGAAGATGTGAGCCCTGAAGGGAATGGAAAGATGGATGCAATCCACTCATTTAACCTGGACTCCAGCCCTAAATCCACAGAAAGAAAGGAAAGGAGCCCGGTGTGGTGGTGCATGCCTTTAATCCCAGTTCTCAGGAGGCAGAGGTAGTAGGATCACTGTGAATTCAAGGTCACCCTGAGACTCCATAGTGAATTCCAGATTCCAGGTCAGCCTGGGCTAGAATGAAAGGTAAGCAACCAAACCCTGAGCCCAGCGTGCGAGCAGAAACTCCACTGACTTCCACCCCCACACAACACCAACCTCATGGGCAGTGGAAAGCCAGAAAGTGGCCCAGCCTGTGTCTGAGAGTCCTGTTCAGGGATCCCTGGCTCATACATACCCACCAGCCTGCCTTGTCCACTGAAAAGTGATTCAGTTCTCCCTGTTTGCTTAAGCATCCTCAGAAGAGCCTGGGAGAGGGTGAGGTTGTCTAACTAAGGGTCACAGAGCTGGTCAAGAATGAAGGGACAGGGGCTGGAGGGATGGCTTAGCAGTTAAGGTGTTTGCCTGCAAAACCAAAGGACCCAGGTTCAATTCCCCAGGACCCACATTAGCCAGCTGCACAAGGGGGCACATGTGTCTGGAGTCAGTCTGCAGTGGCTGGAGGCTGTGGTGTGCCCATTCTCTCTCTCTCTCACTGTGTGTCAAATAAATAAAGAAATAAAAAGAAAATCTTTTTAAAAAATTAAAAAATAAGAACAAGGGGACAGCCAAGTGTGGTGGCGCATGCCTTTAATCCCAGTACTCAGGAGGCAGAGGTAGGAGGATCACCATGAGTTCGAGGCCACTCTGAGACTACATAGTGAATTCTAGGTCAGCCTGGGCTAGAGTGAAACCGTACCTTGAAAAAAACAATGAGGTGACAGGGGCTGAAGAGACAGCTTAGCAGTTAAGATGCTTGCCAGCAAACTGAAGGACCGAGGTTCCATTCCCCAGAACCTGCATAAGCCAGATGCACAAGGTGGCACATACATTTGGAGTTCATTTGCAGTGGCTAGAGGCCCTGCCTCTGTCCCCTCCTCTCAAATAAATAAATAATTTTTTTTTTTTTTAAATGAGGGGATAGAGGGCTGAGTAGTTCCTCAGTAGCTATGTAAAACTGCCGGATGTGGTGGCACATGCCTATAACCCAGCACTGGGGCTCACTGGCTAGCCAATGAGAAACTATTAAAGAAGGTGGCTGATATTCCTGCCCTTCTCACACATGTGCACTTAGTCCCTCACACACATGTACACACACACACTCCTTAAAAAAAAAAAAAAAAAAAAACATGAAATCCCAGCACTAGGGAGGCAGAGGTAGGAGGATCACCATGAGTTTGAGACCACCCTTAGACTACAGAGTGAATTCCAGGTCAGCCTGGGCTAGAGTGAAATCCTACCTCTAAAAACCAAAAATAAAATAAAATAAATCCAGGCACGGTGGCACACACCTTTAATCCCAGCACTCAGGAGGCAGAGGTAAGAGGATCGCCGTGACTTCGAGGCCACCCTGAGACTCCATAGTGAATTCCAGGCCAGCCTGGGCTAGAGTGAGACCCTACCTCGAAAAACCAAAAAAAAATTAAAAAATAACAATAAATATAAATAAGTAGATAGATAGATTAGGGTATCTCAGTGGCAGATCCTGGCCTAGCATGGCTCAAAGTCTGGATTTGAGTCCCAGCTCCTGAAGGGGGAAAAAATAATATCAAGCCATACAAAGGAACAAAGACACATGCCACCATGTGGGGGAATCTTAAAAGCATAATCAGGCACAAAAGGTACATGTGGGGCTGGAGAGATGGCTTAGCGGTTAAGCGCTTGCCTGTGAAGCCTAAGGACCCCGGTTCGAGGCTCGGTTCCCCAGGTCCCACGTTAGCCAGATGCACAAGGGGGCGCACACGTCTGGAGTTCGTTTGCAGAGGCTGGAAGCCCTGGCACACCCATTCTCTCTCCCTCTATCTGTCTTTCTCTCTGTGTCTGTTGCTCTCAAATAAGTAAATAAATAAATAAAATATTTAAAAAAAAATTCAAGGTCAAGGCCCACACACAGTACTAACTTGAGGGTGATAATTCCTTGTCCTTTATTTATTTATTTATGTATTTTAGTTTTTCAAAGCAGGGTCTCAATCTAGGCCAGGCTGACCTAGAATTCACTATGTAGTACCAGGCTGGCCTTCAACGCACAGTAATCCTCCTACCTCTGCCTACTGAGTACTGGGATTAAAGGTGTGAGCCATCACAACTGGCTATTTTTACTCATTTTGTGAGAGACAGAGAGAGAGAAAAAAAATGGGCATGCTAGTGCCTCTAGCCACTGCAAATGAACTCCAGAAGCATGTGAGCATGTGCCACCTTGTGCCTTTGGCTTTACATGGGTACTAGGGATTGAATCTGGGGTCTTAAACTTTACAGGCAAGTAATTTAACTGCTGAGTCATCTCCCTACCCCCTCCAGCATATTTTTGAAGACAGAGCTCCCCATTCATTGCCTCCCCAGCTCTGGGATTACAGGTGTGCACCACCTTGCCTGGCTTTTCCCTCGGGGGCGGGGATCTGAACTCAGGTCCTGCTTGTGTGTCAGGCACTCACCACCCATCACGCCCTCAGCTGCTGGCGATCTGTCAGCACCCCTCAGCTTGAAGAGCAGGCCTTGGGCTCCTGAATGCACACTTGCTCCAAGCCAGAGGCCCTGGCAGCACCCCAAGCTCCACAGGTGTCTCCTGTCACCTCTAACCTGGGTGCAGCCGACTGGGCATCAGGTTAGTCCCGCAACCCGAAGTCAAGGCCACCTGTCTCCCTGTGCCCAGGTCTCAGGTCCACCTTCCTAGCCAGTGCGGCTTCCTTCCTTCTTCATCAATGTTTCTCCAGGCCAGGCCTCACCTTAAAGCCTATTTGAGTCCATTTCTGTTGCTGTAACAGAACACTTGAGACTGGAAAGATTATAAAGAGAAATTCATTCTTCACAGTTCGGGAGGCTGGTCCGTCCAAGGTCAAGGAGCTTGTATCTGGCCAGGGCTGTCTGGCCTGGTCATCCCAAGGTGGCAACAGGAGGACAAGAGAGGTGGGGAGGGGATGCAATGAACCATTTCCATCATGGTGAAGCTAGTCACAATAGCAGTGGCAGCTCTTAAGGCCTTTGTCCCACAGCTGGGACACACTGCCCCACTCAATTCCATATTACACACAGTTTTGTTTTCTTGAGGGGGTTTTGAGGTAGGGTCTCATTCTAGGCCAGGGTAACTATGCAGTCTCACGGTGGCCTTGAACTCATGGCCTGGTGGTGCACACCTTTAATCCCAGCTCTCGGGAGGAAGAGGTAGGAGGATCTATGTTAGTTCAAGACCAGCCTGAGACTGCATAGTGAATTTCAGGTCAGTGTGAGCTAAAGAGAGACCCTACCTCAAAAAAAAAAAAAAAGTTTGCCAACCATTCCTAAAGGAAGTCATCAGAAGCCAGATGGCAGGATCCAAGACAGGCATCTGGGGAACGGGTCCCTGGAGGCACCATAGGGACATGGTTTCCCTGGGTGATTTTGAGTTACTCCATCTGCTGCATCCCACTCCTCTAGATGGCGCAGGTATTTGCCTTCTGTGAGTCTCCACTCCTCGGTCCCTCCCCTTCCAGGTCCATGGGAAATTTGCATGTCACCTTGAAATTAGGTATGCCTGGGTGACTCACTTTGCTGCTTAAATGTGAGTGGAAATGGCAGGTATTGTCTTTGAGTGAAAGCTTCCAGAGCTTGTGGGTTAATTAATCATTTCCTCTTCCTCTTCCGCCTACCAAGGGAGACACAGATGGTAGTTACAGTCTAGGCTGGGGGTAGCTCAAGGGGAAACAAGGCAACCCCAAGAAAAACAGCCTGGCAGTCACACCAGAGGTTCCCACCTAGCAATTTCTTTCTTTTTTTCTTTTCTTTTTTTTAGTTTTCCCAAGTAGGGTCTCACTCTGGCCCAGGCTGGCCTGGAATTCACTCTGTAGTCTCAGGGTGGCCTTGATCTCAGGGCAATCCTCCTACCTCTGCCTCCCCGAGGGCTGGGATTAAAGGCGTGCACCACCACGCCCGGCTATAGCAATTTCTCTCTTGGGTGTACATCCTGAAGAAATGGAAACACAGGTCCACTGGAAAGCATGCACACAAACGTCCCTAGCAATATTCACTTAGCCAAACAGCGAAGAACCTAATCCCTGCCAACTGGTTACACAAAACGTGGTGCAAACCGTGGAATACTGTTCAATTAGGAAAAAGCAGAAGCTGGGCATGGTGGCGCAGTCTTTAATCCCAGCCCTCTGGGAGGCACAGGTAGGTGGATCACCGTGAGTCCCAGACCACCTGAGACTACATAGTGAGTTCCATGTAAGCCTGGGCCAGAGGGAGACCCTACCTACCTCAAAAAAAAAAAAAAAAAGAAGCCGAGAAGGCGCCTGGTGTGGTGGTGCAGGCCTTTAATCCCAGCCCTTGGGGAGGCACAGGTAGGAGGATTACTGTGAGAGGCCAGCCTGAGACTTCATAGTGAGTTCTAGGTCAGCTTGGGTTAGAGCAAGACCCTACATTGAAAAAAAACAAAACAAAAACCAGAACAAAAAAACTGTAGTAGGGCTAGAGAGATAAGTTAAGGTGTATGTCTGTGTGTGTGTATGTATGTAATGAGAGTAAAAACTGAAGGGAGAAATCAGTTTTAAGTGGTAGTTAGAGGCTTCAGTACTCTCCTCAGTAATGGATAGAAAGAAGAGGTCAAATAGAAATAAGAGGCCAGGGGACTTTTACCACACAGTGAACCAACCAAACACTCCACTCAATAGTACCACATCCAGTTCTTCTCAGTGCGCACACAGGACATTTTCCGGCGTAAAATAGAGGGTAGGCCAGAAAATAAGACTCAGAAGCCAGGCATGGTGGTTCAGGCATGTAATCCCAGTTTCTCAGAAGTCAAAGACAGGAGGATTCAAGGCCATTCTGAGGCTGGGCAATTTACTAAAACCTTTTCTCAAAATGAAAGCAAAAACAGGGCTGCTGCATAGCTTGGTGGTAGAGCCTAGCATGTGCAAGGCTCTGCTTTTGTCCCCAGCACAGGAAGAAAAGAAATGGAGAGAGGGAAAGATGAAGGACAAAGAAAAGAAAAGATGGAAGAAGAATGAGAAAGAGTGGTGGCACACGCTTTTAATCCCAGCACTTGAGAGGCAGAGGTAGGAGGATTGCTATGAATTCGAGGCCACTCTGAGACTACACAGTGAGTTCCATGTCAGCCTGGGCTAAAGGGAGATCCTACCTCGAAAACCAAACCAAACCAAACCAAACCAAAAAAAAAAAAAAAAAAAAAAAATCAAAAAAACACTGCTCCCAGATGCTTCGGGAGGAAAAGGCCAATCCTTGAAGCAGGTATCTAAGGCCCTGCTGGGCTGTCTTTCTACACTCTGAGTCTCATCCCTCTGTTTTAGCTACTTTTCTCATGGCTATGACAAAATACTTAAATAAAGCCAGGCATGATGGCACATCCATTTAATCCCATCACTGGGGAGGCAGAGGTAGGAGTCTGAGGCCACCCTGAGACATTAGTGAATTCCAGGTCAGCTTGAGCTAGAGTGAGACCCTACCTAAAAAAAAAAATAAATAAATAAAAATAAAATAAAAAATAAAAAAAACTTAAATAAACGTGAATTCAGGAATGGAAGTAGAAAGAAGAGAGCTGCTTGCTTTCTCCCTTCCTCCCTGTTTGTTCAGCCTGGGCCCAGGCGGGAGGTAAGGGCCAAGGCTCTGAGAGCACCAGCAAACTGCTTTATCCACTGGCTGAGGCTTGGGCAGAGTAATCTCCAAAGTACCTCAGCCCAGATTCCAGGGTTTTGAGACTTTTGTTTTATTTTATTTTCCTTGTTTTTTCGAGGTAGGGTCTCACTGTAGCTCAGGCTGACCTGGAATTCACTATATAGTCTTAGGGTGGCCTTGAACTCAAGGCAGTCTTTCTACCTCTGCCACTTGAATGCCAGGATTAAAGGTGTACGCCACCATGCCCAGTTCTTTTTTTTTTTTTTTTGTTTTTCGAGGCAGGGTCTCCCTCGAGCTCAGGCTGACCTGGAATTCATTATGTAGTCTCAGGGTGGCCTTGAAATCACGGTGATCCTACCACCTCTGCCTCCCAAATGCTGGATTAAAGGCATGCGCCACCATGCCCAGCTTTTTGATAAATTTTTATTTTAACACTTTTTGTTTTTTTTTTTGAGGTAGGGTCTCACTTGAGCCCAGGTTGATTTGAAATTCATTATGTAGTCTCAGGGTGAACTTGAACTCACAGCAATCCTCCTACCTCTGCCTCCCTAGCACTGGGTTTACAGGCATGCACTACCATGCCCGACTATAGTCTGTTTTTTAAAAAATAAGTGAGCCGGGCGTGGTGGCGCACACCTTTAATCCCAGCACTCGGGAGGCAGAGGTAGGAGGATCGCCGTGAGTTCGAGGCCACCCTGAGACTACATAGTGAATTCCAGGTCAGCCTGAGCCAGAGTGAGACCCTGCCTCGAAAAAAACCAAAAAAAAAAAAAAAAAAAGTGGCCCATTTGCCACTTTTGTGTCTGGCTTTACATGGGTACTGGAGAATCAAATCCAATCTGTTGGGCTTTGCAAGCAAGCACCTTTAACTGCTGAGCCATCTCTCCAGCCTGGCAAAATATATATACATACATACATATGAGAAAGGGAGCAAATGGGTGCTGAGAATAAACTCTACTGACATGTGCGACTTTGTGTGTCTGGATCTAGGTGGGTACTGAGAAACTGAACCTAGGTTGGCAGGCTTTGCAAGCAAGTGCCTTTCACCAGTGAGCCATCTCCCAAGCTCTGTTTTATTAAAGGCACTTGACTCTGATTGCCCCACATTTCTTACCTACAGTCAACCTTTCCTCCAGGATTCCCCAGGGCCTTAGGTCAGAACTTCCTCCCCTGCCAAGACCCAAGCCACAAGCCACCAGGGACCTGGATTTGGTGATCCATCTTGTCCTTTGAAAATATACCTGGGGCTGGAGAGATGGCTTAGCGGTTAAGCGCTTGCCTGTGAAGCCTAAGGACCCTGGTTCGAGGCTCGGTTCCCCAGGTCCCACGTTAGCCAGATGCACAAGGGGCGCACGCATCTGGAGTTTGTTTGCAGAGGCTGGAAGCCCTGGCGCGCCCATTCTCTCTCTCTCTCTCTATCTGTCTTTCTCTCTGTGTCTGTCACTCTCAAATAAATGAATTAAAAATTAAAAAAAATATATATACATACATACATATATATATATATATATATATATATATATATATATATATATATATATATATATATATACCTGCTCCAAAATCAGGTTCCCAACAGAATGGCAAGAGGGATTTGGCCAAGCTGCGGCCGGCAGAAGGGTTTCATCGTCTTGGCTCATCCCAGTGCAAGGCCTGAGTTGGGATGGAGGGGGACACACAATTATTAATTGGCCACCTTGTCACTCCTCTGGCCTACAAACACACACACACACACAACATGTGCACCACATACACATGAACATGAATATACACATGAACCCCACACCACTTATGCAAAGGGTTTTTTTTTGTTTTTTTCAAGGTAGAGTCTCACTCTAGCACAGGCTGACTTGGAATTCACTACATAGTCTCAGTGGCCTTGAACTCAGGTGATCCTCCTACCTCTGCCTCTGAAGTGCTGGGATTAAAGGCATGTGCCACCACACCTGGCTTTTTTTTTTTTTTTTAAGCAGGGTCTCACTCTGACCTAGGATGATCTGAAACTCACTCTATAGCCCAGACTGGGCTCAAATTCAAGGCCATTCTCCTACTTCAGCCTCCTGAGTGCTGAGATTAAAGGTATGAACCACTATGCCCATTCTAAAAAATAAAAAAAATAATTTTTTTGTTTGTTGTTTGTTTTTTGTTTTTCGAGGCAGGGTCTCACTCTAGTCCAGGCTGGCCTGGAATTTACTATGTAGTCTCAAGGTGACTTTGAACTGGAAAATGGAATGTGAAAGTAATGGGATGATCCCTCTGCGCAATGCCGGTGTTTACTGTTACCTAAGGAATGGGATGATCCCTTTCTGCAATGTATCTCCTCCTTGTATCTCTTTGTTTCTAGATATCTTTGTGGTTACATAGCATACAATGTTTCTTGCCTCAGTTCCGCCTATGTGACCTGTGTAACCTTGTGACTTCTTGTAACAGTCCCCCTTGTTTAACAGTAGGTAATTTTGTGGTTTAACTCCCAATCCTCTTTTTACTATAAACATCATGTGGTTATTTCCAGTAAAAGCGGACACTGGCTGGGTGTGGTGTACGCCTTTAATCCCAGTATTTGGGAGGCCGAGGTAGGAGAATCAGCAGGAGTTCAAGGCCAGCCTGAGACTACATAATAAATAAGAATGGTCAGCCTAAACTAGAGTGAGACCCTACCTGGAAAAACCAAAAAATAAAAAAAAAGCTGACACTCCCAGTGGTTCAAAGCTGCATTCTGAGATCCTGAACTCTGGAATGCAGACGTGATGCACCTGCTTTCTTCTTTTTCTTTCTTTTTATCCAATAAAATCTGTGCCTCACAATCCATGAGTGGATGGTCTTACTTGTGCAACAGTGGAGGACCCCATAACAAACTCATGATGACCCTCCTACCTCTACCTCCCGAGTGCTGAGATTAAAGGAGTGAACCACCACGCCCAGCATTTAAGAAAAATAACTAAGCCACATGTGGTCGTGTACACCTTTAATACCAGCACTCAGGAGGCAGAGGTAAGAGGATAGCTGTGAGTTTGAGGCCAGACTAGGACGACACTGTGAGACCCTACCTCAAAAAAACAAACAAAAAAAACCAATTAGTCAGGTATTGTTGACACACGCCTTTAATCCCAGCACTGAGGAGGCAAGAGGTAGGTGGATCTCAGCGAGTTCGAGGCCACCATGAGATTACATACTGAATTCCAAGTCAGCCTGGGCTAGACAAACCTTACCTTGAAAAACCAAAACAGAAATGTCTATGAAGAACGGTAGACTGCCAGGGGAGGGAGCCATCCCACCCTGAGCCTATGGCTTTTCCCTACTCATCCCCTCGCAATATCCTGGGACTTCAGCATTTACTGTGTCCTCCAGGTGGAAACACCCACATTCCTTCCTGGAAACTGCCCTATGCTCCCTGGAGCAACTGCTCCTCCCTGGATCTGTTTTTCTGGAATGGAAGCCCAGCCCCTCAGGGCAGAAGCAACTTCTGTAGATTAGAGACCTTGGAAACATCACTGTTCCTTCCTTATTTTATTGTATTGATAGCTTCCATAATTGTAAACAATATCCCATGGTAATTCCCTCCCTCCCCCCACTATCCCCTTTGAAACTCCACTCTCCATCATATCTCCTCCCCTCTCAATCAGTCTCTCTTTTATTGTGACGTCATGATCTTTTCCTCCTCTTATGATGCTCTTGTGTAGGTCATAGATATCCAGGCCATTTTGTGTATGGAGGAGCAGGTTGTAAGGAGTGCTGTCCTGTGTGACCCTACCAGGTCACAAAAAAACAAACTATATATATAAAATTTGCAAGCAGAGATAGAAGAGGCACAGAGAAATAAGGCAAAGGCCTATTAGGAATAAAATAGTCCCTCTCCACCTGTGCACTCCCAATGCTCTCCAGAGATACATCCAACTTTCTGACTTTGTATTGTATGTTCATCCCCAGGCTTATAAATCACTTTTTTTGTTTGCTTGTTTTTCGAGGTAGAATCTTACTCTAGCCCAGACTGACATGGAATTCACTATGTAGTCTCAGGGTGTTCTCGAACTCATGGCGATCCTCCTACCTCTGCCTTCTGAGTGCTGGATTAAAGGTAAATCACATTCTTACACTGTTGCTATTTGTTTTGTCAGGTCCAGCCATTGCTGGTTAGCTTGCTCTTAGAGAAGATCAGTTTAGCCTTCTCACATCCTGCCACACTCACAGATACTCTCTCTCTGTTGCCTTTTATCATCAATGTGTATCAATTTTTTAAATATTTATTTGAGAGAGACAGAGAAAGTATGGTTTCACTAGGCCTTCTTGCAGCTATAAATGAACTCTAGATGCATGCACCATTTTGTGCATCTGACTTTACATGAGTAATGGGAAAATCAAACCCAGGCAGTGCAAGCAAGCACCTTTAAATACTGAGCAATCTCTCCTGTACCAATTGTCAGTTAAGCCAAAATTCAGGTGATTACATAAACATTGTATGCTACTGAATCAAGCAATAATGCATTATGGCTATATTTCCTTCTGGCCCATATTTTACTTTTTTTCCCCTAAAAGTTAGTAATTGCCTTTGTTTTTTGTTTGCTTAGTGTGGTAGGCTACTTCAAAATGGCTTCCAAAGATCCTGCTTCTTGGTATTCACACCCTTCTGTGGCCTCCTCTCTCTGAGAATAGAACTGTGACCACTGTGGTAAAAAGAACATGACAAGCTGGGCATGGTGGCACATGTCTTTAATCCCAACACTCAGGAGGCAGAGGTAGGAGGATCGCCATGAGTTCAAGGCCAGCCTGAAAGTACATAGTGAATTTCACATCAGCCTGGGCTACAGCCAGACCCTACTTCGGAAAAAAAAAAAAAAGGATAAAACAAAGTATATGACAAAGGTTATGGAATATATGTGATTATGTTGTAGAAGACTGTAGCCCATCTTGTTGGAGCTAGGAAGGAAAAATCTGCATTGTCGGAGGTGCCACAGGTGCTCTGTAGGACCCACAGGAAACTACTGGTCTATAGTTAACAAGAATTAGCCTTCTAGTGGCTGGAGAGATGGCTTAGCAGTTAACGTGCTTGACTGCAAAGCTGAAGGACCCAGGTTTGCTTCCCCATTGCCCACCTAAGTCTAATGCATGCCTCTAGAGTTGTTTCCCCAGCTGAAGGCCCTGACCTGCCCATTTTCTGCTTCTCTCTAATAAATAACTTTAAAAAAAAATTTTTTTTGAAAGAGAAAGAGGTATATATATAGAGAGAATGGGCATAACAGGGCCTCTAGCCACTGCAAACAAACTCCAGACATATGTGCCACCTTGCGCATCTGGTTTACGTGGATCCTGGGGAATCAAACCTGGGTCCTTTGGCTTTGCAGGCAAACGCCTCAACAGCTAAGCATCTTTCCAGCTGCTGCTTCTCCATTTCTATGGATCCAGCCAGTTTTCTATCTCCTAAAAAGTGTACTCTTACCCTCATCCAAGGTCATCTCTCCTCTTGTGTTTTTTCCTTTATTTATTAATTTTTTCACTAGCCCAGGCTGACCTGGAATTCTCTATATACTCTAAAACTGGCCATGAACACAAGGAGATCCTTCTACCTTTGCCTCCCCAGGGCTGGGATTAAAGGCGTGCGTCACCACGCCCATCTTATTTATCTTTTGCTAAGGATTCAGGAAGCTTCCAGAGGAAGTAGAGATTTGAACAAGGTTTATCCTTAATGTTTAGCCAATATCGTCCTTCCCCCTGCCGGGTCGTGGGCTGAGCCTCCTTCATCCGTCAGAGTTTAGTTTTCCTGCCCCTGCCCGCCCCCTCCTTTCAACCTCCAAGCTCCCTGGCGCACATCGGCCTCTGGCTGCTCCCTACAGACACCTCGGCAGCTTCCAGCAGAGATGCCCAGTCAACCGCGGGAATTCTGATGTACGTTCTCCAGCATGCTGGGCTTCCTCCTGCCTCTTGGTGCCGTCTCCTCCGCGCGCCTTCTCCTGCCGCCCTGCCTCCACTCACCTCCCTCCGTGACTCCCACTCACTCAGCCTGGGGCACCTTCCTGGGAACCTCCCTGTGTGGTACAGGGAGAACTTGGTATTTTGTCTTAGCTGGCCGGCTGCATCGCCAGCCTCTAACTGGATTGTACAGACTGCAAATGGGCCTGGTGCCCACATCTTCCCTTGTCCCCACAAAGCCATGCATAGGAGGAGGTACCGAAGTCATGTCGCGCGGTGAAGCAACAGTCTTTTCCTCCCAGGCTGGCAGAGGCCGGGAGGCCAGAGGGGTCTACTAAAATACGATCCTGCAACACCCCACCCAGGCTCCTTGGAGCTGCTGGGCTCGAGTCCAAAGGCCGCATATGGCCCACAATCCTCCTCGGGACCAGCCACTGCTCCCCTCCCCCATCATATGGTTTCTTCTCGGGAGCCTAAGAATCCGAGTCTCCAAGCCAAGGCTCCTGGCCCGCCGCCCCCACCCCTCCCTCACTAGTTCTGCCCAACACCCCCCACACACCCCGCCTGGTGCCTTCCCTGAGCACCATCATCTGGTTCAGGTCACACTTGGAATTGATGCAGTGTGGTCCCAGGTTCCCCCACAGGCCCTCACCCCACCGTACCAAGGGGCTGTGCCTGTACCCCAAGGCTACTTGAGACAGCTCCTGTTGTAGGAAGGGATGCAGAATGTAGGGATTTCAATGCCCCCTTTTAGCTGTGGCATTTAGAGTCTATGGTCCTAAGTCCAAAGCCGTGAGCTGACGGTCCAAGGTCAGGACAGGTCGCTGAGCCTAGGTGCTCTGGGACGCTCCCTTACCCCTCCCACGCCCTTGGAGGAGCGCCCCTCCTAAAGTGGCCCTGGATGCCTGTAGGGTCTTAGGGATCTGCGCCAAACTGATGGGGTCTTGCTGATGGACAAACCTATACCTGACGATGGGGGAGGGGTGGCTAGGGGACAGCACCCACCCACCTCCAGGGTGGACAGTGTTGTTCTGGAAAAACACTTTTTGTTGTTGTTTGTTTGTTTTATCTTTCGAGGTAGGGTCTCACGCTACCTCAGGCTGACCTGAAACTCACTATGGAGTGTCAGGGTGGCCTCAAACTCACGGCGATCCTCCTACCTCTGCCTCCCGAGTGCTGGGATTAAAGGCGTGCGCCACCACGCGCGGCTCAACCACCACGTTTTTATGGAAAGAAGGGAGCAGTGGAAGCGGACAAGGAATCCCTGAGGGGGTACGCAGAAAAGGGGGCGCGGCCCTTAGCTCCCCAAGAAGTGCAGCACTGAAAAGCTCTCAGGCCACCGCGGCCAGTGTCTACAGTGGTGGGGAAAACAAGGCATGGCTACGGGCATGGCTCCGCGGCCGCCTGGGGGTCCCGCCCAGGCTGCGCGCAGGGGAGGTGGAGAAAGACCGTCCAGCGTTCTAACTGCCCCAAGGCAATCGCAAAGGGCCCAGTGGGGCTGATGGTGAGTGAGTCACTGAGAGGGCTTCCGGGATGAGAGAGCCCAGCCGAGTCATAGGGGTGGAGTGGGAGAGGCTCGCACAGGAAAGAGTTCTGGAAGTCAGGACACTGGTTAAAATACGGCCCTGAGCCGGGCACGATGACGCATACCTTTAAATCCGCCACTCGGGAGGCAAAGGTAGGAGGGTGGCCATGAGTTCAGGACCAGCTTGAGACCACATAGTGAATGCCAGGTCAGTCTGGGCTACAGAGAGATCCTACCTCGAACTACCCGGCCCCCAAATGAAAACCACACTGCCCCGACCTTACTTGCCCTCTGTAAAACTTGTTTGCAGTCCTCTCCCCACAAGGCAAGGGGTGTGTGTGTGTGTGTGTGTGTGTGTGTGTGTGTACAACAGCCTGGATGCAAAAAGCAGGGTTTGAAAAGCAATTGGATCTTAAAAGGCTGGGACAGGGTTCACAGTGCCCGGCTTGGTGTCACCCTAGGGTAGGGGCGCAGGATGGCCGCGGAGCCCGATGCTGTGCTGTTGGGCCAAGGGAGGCGCAGTTGCGCGCGGACCCGCAGGCGGTTCTGAGTTCAAATCCCACCCAGTGTGCCACACCCTTGGCCGCTAAAGTGAAGGTCACACTGTCCCCAAACGTGTGCGGTGAGCGCCTGCGTGGCAGGGACGTGGGCAAGCGCAGCCGGGGTCCCTATGGTGACGTCCAGGGGTTGCGGGGTGTCTCCGGCCCAGGCCCGTGGTGTGTTAGCAGGTCGGCAGCGGTGCCGCGGGAACCTGAGCCGAGCCGCCGCTCCGGGATGCCTGCACATCCCCAGTGCTGCCGCGCGGGGCCTCCCGGGCCGCGGTCCAGGGGTGCCTGCGGGCGGGAATGTCACTGTCACCAGCGGGCGGGGTTTAGTGGGCACTGGTCCAGGATGGGGAGCACCGCGCAGACCGGGAAGGTCAGCGGGGCCTGGAGGCTGGAACCTCCCTCCTGCGCCGGCCCCCTCCCCCCCAGTGAGATCTGAGCAGGGGATGAGAAAGATCCGGAGAGGAATGGATGACGGTTTAGGAAGAGCAGCAGTATGGCAAGGGCCCTGCACAGAGGCAGAGGGAGGGAAGGCCAGCGGGAACAGGCCGCGGGGTGCTTTCTGGGCACACCTGCTCAGGGTAGTGGGGCGTGGCTGTGCTTCTGGGAGTTCAGCGGTCCGGGGGCGCGGCAGGAGGTGGTCTCCTGTTTGCAGCGCTGGGGATTGAGCCATGGCCCCCCCACACTGTCAGCCAGAGCTCTCCCGTCACCCCACACTCTCAGCTTAGCTACTAGACGGCCGCAGAGGGTGGAGGGCAGAGAGAGTCGTGTGGTAAGAGGACAGGCCTGTGGCCTCGCTGGTTTTGGGAAGAATCCAGGCTTACTCTTGGAGAGCACTGGGTTCTTATCTCTCCCTGCAGAGCCTCCCTCTGCTCACTTCCTTTCTTGCATCTGTTTCCTCCCCAAGGAGAAGAAGAGAGGGACAGGGTAATCAGGAATGCCACCCAAGCCTCCCGTTTTGGATGAGGCCCGGTGGGCTCCCTGGAAGAGGAAGTGCCTGACCGTGGGGCCCTGTTGCTCTGTGAAGGGTGATGGCTCTCAGGCTGAAGGCAGAGGTTGGGGCAAGGAGTCGGGCAAACAGGTTGGACTAGTTGACAGGGGCCCCACCTCAGGGTGGGACTCCTGACTTGCCTCGACTTGGGAGGGACATCTGGGTACTAGCCTAGGTGGGGTCTCTGGGCACTAATCCACTGAGAGCATAGTGTGGTCATACACACAGCTGTGACCAGGCCAAGCCCCCATCAACTGGTCACCCAAACAGAAACCTCTGCACCAGGGTGTCGAGCCCCCTGCAGCCCCTTGCCTTGCCTTGCCTTTCCCTCTCCCCTCCCCTGCTCCTGCACCCCTCCACACTTCAGGCCACCTCCCCATTTATTTTTAGTTTGCTTTTCTGAGGTAGGAACTCACTCTAGCTCAGGCTGACCTGGAATTCACTATGTAGTCTCAGGGTGGCCTCGAACTCATGGCGATCCTCCTGCCTCTGCATCCGGAGTGCTGGGATTAAAGGCACCACCACGCCTCGGTGTTTTTTTTTTTTTAATTATTTACTCAATTATTTACTTTAATTATTTTATTTAATTTTATTTAATTACTTTAATTATTCACTCAAGCGAGAAATTGCAGAAGACACTAGAAAGTGGAGAAACATCCCTTGTTCCTGGCTTGGAAGAATCAATATCGTGAAAATGGCAATCTTACCTAAAGCAATCTACACATTTAATGCAATCCCTATCAAAATTCCAAAGGCTTTCTTCATGGAAATAGAAAAAACAATCCAAAAATTCATTTGGAATCATAAAAAACCTCGAATATCTAAAATAATACTGAGCAACAAAAAAGAGGCTGGTGGTATCACCATACCTGATTTTAACCTATACTACAGAGCCATAGTAACAAAAACAGCATGGTACTGGCACAAAAACAGACATGTAGATCAGTGGAACAGAATAGAGGACCCAGATGTAAGCCCAAGTAGCTATAGCCACCTGATATTCGATAAAAATGCCAAAAATACTCATTGGAGAAGAGACAGCCTCTTCAGCAAATGGTGTTTTGAAAACTGGATAAATATCTGCAGAAGGATGAAAATAGATTCTTCTCTCTCGCCATGCACAAGAATTAAGTCCAAATGGATTAAAGACCTTAACATCAGACCGGAAACTTTGAAACTGCTAGAGGAAAAAGTAGGGGAAACCCTCCAACATATTGGTCTTGGCAAAGACTTTCTAAATACAACCCCAATTGCTCAGGCAATAAAACCACAGATTAACCACTGGGACCTAATGAAATTACAAAGATTTTGCACCGCAAAGGACACAGTGAAAAAAGCAAAGAGGCAACCTACAGAATGGGAAAAAATCTTCGCCAGCTACATATCTGATAAAGGATTAATATCTAGGATATACAAAGAACTCAAAAAGTTAACTAATAAGGAATCAAACAGGCCAATCAAAAAATGGGCTAAGGAGCTAAATAGAGAGTTCTCAAAGGAAGAAATACGAATGGCATATAAGCACCTAAAAAAATGTTCTACGTCACTAGTCATCAGGGAAATGCAGATTAAAACTACATTGAGATTCCATCTCACTCCTGTCAGATTGGCCACCATCATGAAAACAAATGATCATAAATGTTGGTGGGGATGTGGAAAAAAAGGAACCCTTCTGCACTGCTGGTGGGAATGCAATCTGGTCCAGCCATTGTGGAAAACAGTGTGGAGGTTCCTAAAGCAGCTAGAGATTGATCTACCATATGACCCAGCTATAGCACTCCTAGGCATATATCCAAAGGACTCATCTCATTTCCTTAGAAGTACATGCTCAACCATGTTTATTGCTGCTCAATTTATAATAGCTGGGAAATGGAACCAGCCTAGATGTCCCTCAACAGATGAGTGGATAATGAAGATGTGGTACATTTATACAATGGAGTTCTACTCAGCGGTAAAGAAAAATGAAGTTATGAAATTTGCAGAAAAATGGATGGACCTGGAAAGTATTATACTAAGTCAGGTAACCCAGGCCCAGAAAGCCAAGCGCCACATGTTCTCCCTCACATGGGGATCCTAGCTACAGATGACTGGGCTTCTGTGTGAGAATGAAAATACTTAGTAGCAGAGGCCAGTAAGTTGAAAAGGAGACATAAAGGGTGGAGAAAGGAAGGGAGGAGGATACTTAATAGGTTGATATTGTATATATGTAATTACAATGATTGTAATGGGGAGGTAATATGATTGAGAATGGAATTTCAAACGGGAAAGTGTGGGGGTGGGGAGGGTGGGAATTACCATGGGATATATTTTATAATCATGGAAAATGTTAATAAAAATTAAAAAAAAAAATTTTTTAGTTTTTTGGTTTTTCGAGGTAGGGTCTCACTCTAGCCCAGGCTGACCTGGAATTCACTATGGAATCTCAGGGTGGCCTTGAACTCACGGCTATCCTCCTACCTCTGCCTCCCTAGTGCTGGGATTAAAGGCGTGCACCACCACGCCCAGCTTTTTTTTAAATTATTTATTTATTTATTTGAGAGGGACAGACACAGAGAGAAAGACAGATAGAGGGAGAGAGAGAGAATGGGCGCGCCAGGGCTTCCAGCCTCTGCAAACAAACTCCAGACGTGTGTGCCCCATGTGCATCTGGCTAACATGGGACCTGGGGAACCGAGCCTCAAACCGGGGTCCTTAGGCTTCACAGGCAAGCGCTGAACCGCTAAGCCATCTCTCCAGCCCACACCTCAGTTTTTTAAGATTTTATTTTCATTTTTATTTACTTATTAGAGACAGGGAGGGAGAGAGAAAATGGGCACGCCAGGGCCTCCCTCCATTGCAAACAAACTCTAGGTGCATGTGCCCCATGTGCAGCTGGCTTATGTGGGACCTGGAGAATTGAACCTGGGTCCTTAAGCTTCACAGGCATGTGCCTTAACCACTAAGCCATCTCTTCAGCCCCCACCTCCTTATCTATAATGCATTTAGCTACAGGGTCCTTGAGCCTGGTCTCAACTGTCTTCTAAGGTCGCAGAGATGAACTCTTGGCTATTCCTTCTCACCGGACTCCACCTGGGGCACCCACGGCCTGGTTCTGACTTCCTTGCCCCTGCCTACCTTCAGATCCAAGGATGGCCGCTGCATGCCCCTTGGGCACAGCCTACTCACCTGGCTTCTTTCTCAGCTTCCGCCCCTAGTCTTGGAACCCTGGCCCTCTCCAGCTCCCAGGGCCGTGGGCTGTGAGAACAGATGCTGCTCTGCTCTGTGCAGAGGCAACTGGGGCTACAGACAGAGCCTGCCTGCAGGTGAGAGGGAGGGCCAGTGTCTGGAGTGGCCCTGCCGAAGTGTCCAGCGATGAGTGCCTGATCCTAAGAACAGTATCCTTCCCTTGCTCAACCAAGTCTGTCCCTGGGATGCTGTGGGAAGCAGCCTCCATAGAGGCCACCATCCCACCCCCCCTGATTGACTCCTGGAGGAGGCTAGTTAATAGAATAGAGCAGAGGGGTCACTACAGAATAGGTCACTCTAGAATAGGTCACTACAGAATAGGTCAAAGGAGGCTTCTAGGGTTAGGGGATGGCTAGAGTTCGTTTGCAGCAGTTGGAGGCCCTGGTGTGCCCAGTCTCTCTCTCTCTCTCTCTCTCTCTCTCTCTCTCTCTCTCTCTGCTTCTTTCTATCAAACAAATGAAAAAAAAATTATTAAAGGGCTGGAGAGATGGCTTAGCGGTTAAGCGCTTGCCTGTGAAGCCTAAGGACCCCGGTTCGAGGCTCGGTTCCCCAGGTCCCACGTTAGCCAGATGCACAAGGGGGCGCACGCGTCTGGAGTTCGTTTGCAGTGGCTGGAAGCCCTGGCACGCCCATTCTCTCTCTCTCCCTCTATCTGTCTTTCTCTCTGTGTCTGTCGCTCTCAAATAAATAAATAAAAATTAAAAAAAATTATTAAAAAAAAGAGGCTTCTAGAACTGGGGAGATTGCCCAGTGGTTAAAGACCCCTGTTTGCAAAGTCTGGCTCAGTTTCAATTCCCCAGTGTCCACAATAAAGCCCAACACATAAAGCGGCACGTGTGTCTAGAAGTCCCTTGCAGTGGCTGGAGGCGCTGGCATGCCCATTCGCTCTAATAAATCGGTGGGGAAAAAAAAGTTAATAATAATAATAAAAAAAAGAGCTTTCTATTTTTGGTGTCAGAGGCTACACGCCCCAGCAACCCTGTGGGGAGACCCATATGGCCAGCATCTGAGGTCACCAGCAGACTGCTATGTCCCCACTGCAGCCTGGGCTGAGTGGGCTGAGCCACCTCTGAGTTCTGGACTTGCCCAAGCTGCAGACAATAAACACGATACGTTGTCCTAGGAGGCCAAAGTGGATGTGGATTAACTATCACTTCAAAGCTGTCGCGGTGGCTCACACTGTGATCCCAGCCCTCAGGAGTCTGAGTCAGGAGGATCACTGTGAGTTTGAGGCCAGCCTGGACCACAGGGTGATAGAGTGAATTTCAGGTCACTCCGAGCTAGAATGAGACTTCCTCGAATCCCTGTCCCCCAGTACAAACTGGGCATAGTAACACGGACTTGTAATCCCAGCATTTAGGTTGGTGGGGCAGAGGCAGGAGGATCAGAAACTCAAGAGTATCTTTGGCAAAATAGTTCAAGGCCAACCTGAGTTGCATGAGACCCCATCTTAAAGAATAATTATAGCCATGTATGTGGTGCAGGCCTTTAATCCCAGCAAAAGCAGGAGGATCATAGCAAAATTTGAGGCCAGGGCTGGAGAGATTGCTTAGTGGTTAAGCCAAAGGACCTTGGTTTGATTCCCAGGACCCACATAAGCTGGATGCACAAGGTGGCACATGCATCTGGAGTTCATTTGGCTAGAAGCCCTGGCATGCCCATTCTCTCTCTCTCAAATAAATAAATAAAAATAAAATATTTTAAACATTTTGAAGCCAGGTGTGGTGGCACACAACTTTAATCCCACCAGCACTTGGGAGGCAGAGGTAGGAGGACTGCCGTGAGTTCCAGGCCATCCTGAGACTACATAGTGAATTCCAGGTGAGCCTGGGATAGAGTGAGACCCTATCTCAGAAAAAAAAAAAAAAAAATTGGGGGCTGTAGAGATGGCTTAGCAGTTAAGGCATTTGTCTGCAAAGCCAAAGGACCCAGGTTTGATTCTCCAGGACCCATGTTAGCCACATGCACAAGCAGACTCAAGCATCTGGAGTTTGTTTGCAGTGGCTGGAGGCCCTGGCACGCCCATTGTCTCTCTCTCTCTCTCCTTCTCTGTCAAATAAATATAAAATACAAAACAATATATTAAACTTTTTTGAGAATCAGGTGAGGCGCATGCCTTTAATCCCAGCACTTGGGAGGCAGAGGTAGGAGGGTCACTGTGAGTTCAAGGCCAGCCTGAGACTACATAGTGAATTTCAGGTCAGCCTGGGCCAGAGTGAAACTCTACCTAAAAAAAAAAAAAAAAAAAAATTGGTGCGGGGGGGAGGCCAGCCTTGGCTATAATAATGAGGCTGTGTCTCAAAACAAGAACAAAGTAAAGTAGAAAGGGAAGGAGAGAGAGGGACTCACTTTGACATGAAGGACTCACCTCGCTGACATGTTTTGTTTCAGATACTCATCTGCTGGCCGCTGCAACCTCTGGGAGTGCAGCTGACTCCTCCTCCTGCATGCCTGGGCTTTTGGACCTCTGTGACCGAGGCTGTCTGCAGTGGGGCTGCCATCTCCACTTCTGTCAAGTCAGACCTTGGAGACACAAAAAGGCACCGACATGAGGCTCAGGACACCATGCCTGGTTTCATTAACTTATTTTCATGGCACAGCAACTCTGTCTTTTGCACTCACTTTGGCAGCTGGGGCGCTGCTCAATTAAAGGGCTCACATCATTATTTTTAACAGGTGTCGAGAGGGAGAAGGTGGGCACAAAGCTCGGGCTCTCCCGTGGTGCGCGGCTGGGGGCAGGTGGCTTGGCTCAGTCCCAGACAGGGACTCATAATTGGTGAGAGGGTGAGCCCAGGGCTCCCAGGAGCTCCTGCAAAACGTGCACACCTTGGTGGTATGGATGGGCACAGGTGTCTTTTGGAGAGGGTCAAGAACAACCTTCCACTTTTCCCTGTGTGCTTTACAGACTGGATGAGCTCAGGGCGGAGCTAGTTAGAACAGCTTCTGCTGAGCTGTTGCCATAGTTTCATCACCTGCAGCCCTACAGCCCCTGAAGGCCCGACTCCACCGCACCGCGCTTGCTCGGTCAGACTCCCTCTTCCCTGTGTCCTGTCGGTAACAAAGTCTCTGCTGTGTGCCTCCTGCCTCTCTTTCTTCCTTTCTTTCCAGTGTGTGAGTGAGTGTGCATTACACGCATGATGGTTTCTTACTGTTGCAAAATGGCTTTACATGGACACTGAGGAATTGAACCTGGGCCAGCAGGCTTTGCAAGCAAACACCTTTAACTGCTGAGTCATCACTCCAGCTTCTCTCTCTCTCTCTCTCTCTCTTTCTCTCTCTCTCTCTCTCTCTCACACACACACACACACACGCACACACACACTTTTTTTTTTTTGTTTGTTTGTTTTTTTGGTTTTCCAAGGTAGGGTCTCACTCTAGCCCAGGCTGACCCGGAATTCACTATGTAGTCTCAGGCTCGCCTCAAACTCATGTCGATTTCCTACCTCTGCCTCCTGAGTGCTGGAATTAATGGCATGCGCCACTACACCTGGCCTTCACTTTAATAAAATGTTGTATTTATTTATTTTAGAGAGAAAGAAAGAGGCAGATTGAGAGAGAGAATGGGTGCGCCAGGGCCTCCGGCCACTGCAAATGCACTTCAGGTGCACGTGCCACCTTCTATATCTGGCTTACGTGGGTCCTGGGGAATCCAACCTGGGTCCTTTGGCTTTGCAGGTAAATGCCTTAACCGCTAAGCCATCTCTCCAACCCCCACCCCCCGCCCCAGTGTCGCTTTTAAAGGCAGGGATCTCACACTGTAGCTCAGGCTGCCCTAGAACTAGGTGGTCAGCTTGACTTCAAACTCCTGGTAACCCTCCTGCTCCTGAGTGCTGGGGTGACAGGCGCAAGTACAGTCCTCATCGCCCTCCCTTTTCTGCGGCTTTTCTCCCTTCCAGCAGCTGTATGACCAGTCCATTCAGCTCTTCCTGTCCAATTCAGGAGGCCACAATGGACTCTCTCTCTCTCTCTCTCTTTTTTTTTTTTTTTCTTGGCCTGGGGGAAGGTGGCTCTCTCTCTCTTCTTCCCTGGTCCCACTTGCCAGGTGCCCTTTCCTGCCCTCTAAGTACAGGCCTTCCCACCTCACTTCCTGGTAGGTTGCCAAGCCACACTCCTTGGACCTCAGTCTGGAGGATGCACAGAGAGCTTGGGGCTCTGGGCCTCCTGTTGGGAGGTGCTTATCTTCCTCCAGCATTCCTGTTGTCCTAGCTACAGATGGGGAGTACAGCAACAATGGCTTGTCCAGGCTGGATGGGGAGATCTGATAACAGAGATGAAAGCTTGGGAAGGAGGACACAGGGCTCTGGGGGCACTATCCTGTTATCATCTCTGTTAGAACAATTCACAAACCAGATGTTCAAAGTCATAGGATGATAGATAAAAAAAAAATGCCAACAATTGGGCTGGAGAGATGGCATGGCTCAGCAGTTAAAAGCACTTGCTTGCAAACCCTGCCAGTCCAGGTTCAATTTCCCAGCATCTACATAAAGCCAAACACACAAGGTGGTGCATGCATCTGGATCTTTTTGCAGTGGCAAGAAGTCCTGGTGCACCTTTGTGCTTTTTTCCCCTCTCTCTCAAATAAATAAACTTAGCTGGGTGTGGTGGGACACACCTTTAGTTCTAGCACTCAGGAGGCAGAGGTAGGAGGATCACTGTGAGTTCGAGGCCACCCTGAGACTACATAGTGAATTCCAGGTCAGCCTGGTGTATAGTAAGACCCAACCTTAAAAAAACAAAACAATCAAATAAATTAATTTTAAAAAGAGTCACTGAAGGGCTGTAGGGATGGCTTAGTGGTTAAGGTGTTTGCCTGCAAAGCCAAAGGACCCGGGATTGATACCCCAGGACCCACGCTAGCCAGATGCACAAGGTGGAGCACGTGTCTGGAGTTCATTTGCAGTGGCTGGAGGCTGAGTCATTGAAGCCGGGCATGGTGGCGCATGTCTTTAATCCCAGCACTTGGGACGCAGAGGTAGGAGGATCACTATGAGTTTGAGGCTACCCTGAAACTACATAGTGAATTCTAGGTCAGCCTGGGCTAGAGTGAGACCCTATCTGGAAAAAAAAAAAAGTCACTTAAATATTTTAATTTTGTTTAAACTCAAAAGGATAGAAATGAACCTTTGGGGATGAAGAAAATGTATCAATATATTCACATTTATAGCATGATATCATAAAGTAAGATTTTCATTTTTCAATTTTTTAATTTTTTACTTATTAGAGAGAGAGAGAGAGAATGAACAAACACACTAGGGCCTTTAGCCAGTGCAAGTGAACTCCAGACACATGCGCCACCTAGTGCATCTGGTTTACATGGGTACTGGCAAATTGAACCTGGTCCTTTGGCTTTATAGGCAAACACCTTAAACTCTAAGTCATTTCTCCAGCCCAAGATTTTCTTTTTTTTCTTTCTTTAATATATTTTATTTATTTATCTATTTGAGAGAGAGAGAGAGTGGAAGAGGTAGATAGAAAGAGAGAATGGAAGCCGGGCATGGTGACACACGCCTTTAATCCCAGAACTCGGGAGGCAGAGGTAGGAGGATTGCTGTGAGTTCGAGGCCACCCTGAGACTCAATAGTGAATTCAGGTCAGCCTGGGCTAGAGTGAGACCCTACCTTGAAAAACCAAAGGGAAAAAAAAAAAAAAGAGAGAGAGAATGGGCATGCTAGGGTCTCTAGCCACTGCAAAGGAACTCCAGACACATGCACCCCCTTGTGCAGCTGCCTTATATGGGTCTTGAGGAATCGAACCAGAGTCCTTATGCTTCGCAGACAATTGCCTTAACCACTTAACCACTAAGCAATTTCCCCAGCCTTTTTTCTTTCTTTCTTTCTTTCTTTCTTTCTTTCTTTCTTTCTTTCTTTCTTTCTTTCTTTCTTTCTTTCTTTCTTTTTTTTAAGGTAGGGTCTTACTCTAGCCCAGGCTGACCTGGAATTTACTATGTAGTCTCAGAATGGCCTTGAACTCATGGCGATCCTCCTACCTCTGCCTCCCTAGTGCTGGGATTAAAAGCGTGCACCACCATGCCTGGCAATAAAAGTATTTTTAAACATTTAATTAATTAATTAGACAGAGAAAGAGGGAGAGAGAGAATGGGCATGCCAGGGCCTCCAGCCATTGCTAATGAATTCCAGATGTGTGCGCCCCCTTCTGCAGCTGGCTAATGTGGGTCCTGGGGAATTGAACCAGGGTTCTTTGGCTTTGCAGGCAAATACCTTAATCACTAAGCCATTCCTTCAGCCCCAATAAAACTATCTTTTTTAAATGAAAATCTTGGACTGGGTGTGGTGGCGCCCATCTTTAATCCCAGCATTGGGGAAGCAGAGGTAGGAGGATCATTGTGAGTTTGAGGCCATCCTGAGACTCCATAGTGAATTCCAGGTCAGCCTGGGCTAGAATGAGACCCTACCTCGAAAAACTAAAAACAAGCAACCAACAAAAAAAATTATTTATTTATTTATTTTGGTTTTTCGAGGTAGGGTCTCGCTCTAGCTCAGGTTGATGTGGAATTCACTCTGTAGTCTCAGGGTGGCTTCGAACTCACGGTGATCCTCCCACCTCTGCCTCCCGAGTGCTGGGATTAAAGGCGTACGCCACCAGTCCCAGCAATTTTATTTATTTGAGAGACAGAAATCATTCTTTAAGAAATCTTTTTTTGGGGGGAGGAGGGGCTTGAGAGATGGCTTAGCAGTTAAGGCATTTGCCTACGAAGCCATATCACCCAGGTTTAATTACCCAGGACCCATGTAAGCAAGATGCACCAGGGGCTCATGTATCTAGAGTTCATTTGCAGTGGTTAGAGGCTCTGGAATGCCCATTCTCTCTCTATCGCTCTCTCTTCTCTCTACCTCCATATAAATAAATTATTTTAAAAAGAAATCTTAGCCGGGCATGGTGGCGCACGCCTTTAATCCCAGCACTCGGGAGGCAGAGGTAGGAGGATCACCGTGAGTTTGAGGCCACCCTGAGACTACAGAGTGAATTCCAGGTCAGCCTGAGCCAGAGTGAGACCCTAACTCGAAAAACCAAAAAAAAAAAAAAAAAAAAAAAAAAGTTTTTTTTTTTTGTTTTTTTTTTTTAATGAAGGAAAGGATAGAAAAAAACAAAAAACACGTTGGGCCCATGAGCCTCAGTTTCTCCCTCTAAAGGGGGTGGAGTTGCATGGCCACACAGGTGCAAGTGAAACAATGCAGCTGGGTGTTGAACCTGTGTCCCTCCATCCTCCTCTCACCCAGTGGGGCCTCCACAGGGATCTTGAGCTGGCTAGACAGAGGGGCTATGGTGACCCCCTCTGCTGGGGACAGTACCCTGGTATGATGGTTTGATTCAGGTGTCCCCCATAAACTTAGGTTTCTGAATGGAGGAAATTGAAGGCTAGGTTCCCAGCTGATGGAGATTTAGGAATTAATGCCTCATGGAGGTGGTGTATTGTTGGGGGCAGGCTTATGGATGTTACAGCCAGTTTCCCCATGCCAGTGTTTGGCACAAACTCCTGCTGTTATTGTCCACCTTATGTTGGCCAGGGGGTGATGTCCACCCTCTGCTCATACCATCATTTTCCCTGCCATCATGGAGCTTCCCCTCGAGCCTGTAAGCCAAAATAAACCTCTTTTCCCACAAGTCGCTCTCGGTTTCTGGCAACAGGTGCTTTGAACCTAGACTTCTTTTCAAGAAGAGCCAGGCCTCCCTCTCCGTCAGGAACTGCTCCGAGTCCTCAGTATGCCCAGGGTGGCTGAGCACTGGCTGGGCTGAGCTGGTGTGCTGGATGCTGTCACGGACTCCTTCATGTACCTGCTGTCCAGCTGGCGGTTCTCCGAGGGAAGGGATGGGCACAGAGCCACTTGCCAGGTCCTTGTCCTTGTGCAGCACAGAGCTTCCTCCCTCCCCCCCCATGCATGGCTGTGGCCTTCTTTGTAGTGGACGCCCAGCTCCCCAGAGGAAGCGGAGGTGAAGGAACTTCTGAGTGTGGACAGGACAGTACTTCAATGTATGGCAGAGCCTGACCACTCCAAGGGACAGCCACAGCCCATTCCCTTACCAGACACATGTGCCCTGATGCCTTGACATGAAGTATTGCTTGTCCCAGGCACAAATGCATACTTAGATATACCAGTTGACAGATCCCCAGCAGAGGGAACATTTGGCTGTCTTCCTCTGGATTCAGGCACAACAAGCTCCCCTGAGACAGAGTGGCGGGGCACTGCTCAGCTGTCGAGGGAGACCAGCCATCTTGAACCATAAGCCCCAAGTCCCATCAGGACCTTGTCTGTGGTCTGGGAATGTATGGCGACCAGGGGCCCATGAGCATCCTCCAGCGCACCCGAAGGCTGCTGGGAGAACCAGGGCATGGATGATGCGCAGGAGTTGGGGACTCTAGAAGTGACTGCATGGACATGTCTCTGCTGTGATTCTGCCCCCACAGGTCCATGCCTAGTAGCCTTCCTTCTCTCAGCAGAAAGAAAAGTTGGGGGGGGGAGGTCACAGATACACAGCCTCTGTGGGAACTCAGGGGCTTGCATTCCTCTTGGCCTTACTTTCTCCCAGGAGGCACACCTACAAACTAAGGGGTTTGTGCAGTTGGGGATGGAGCTGTTCATGAGTGCTGCCCTGAGTGCCCAGGAGCTAGAAGTGCCTGCGAGGAGCAGGAGAGGGACAGCAGCTGGGGAAACACACAGCTTCTGGCTCAGCCCCATCCGCCTCACTCAAGGGGCTGACAGATCTGGCCAGGCTCAGCCAACAGTGGAGGAGGGGCACCCTGAGTGTTCATCTGCCCCATTCCCAGGGGGCCCTTGGACACATCCTCACCCTAAGGCCTGGGCCTCATTCATCATTTCTGTAAAATAAGAGGTTCTGGGGTGTGGCTCCATGGTAGAGAAAAGGCTTAACTTAAGGGAGGCCCAGGGTTCTATCTTTAGCATAGAGAGGGGAAAGAGAGAGAGAGAGACTTCTTTTATATATATATATAGCTTTAAATTTTTTTTAAAAATTTCATTCACATTTTCCATGATTATAAAAAATAAAAAAATATCCCATGGCAATTCCCCCCCCACACACACACTTTCCCCTTTGAAATTCCATTCGAGAGAGAGAGAGACTTCTGATGCCACCTACCTGGACAGGGAAAGGGCACAGGGCACTGGCCTACAGATCCTGGAATCTGGATTCAGAATCCCAGAGCAAGGAAGGTAAGGCAGGATAGCTTAGACTGGAGGGGTCATTTGCAACCCAGTGGTGCCCCTCTCTCAGGACAGCGACCTCAAAAGCAGGCCAGACAGAATGAAGTTCCTGTCCTTTGGTCTTGGAGGATTCTTTGCAAACTCTTCAGGTCCCAATATCATCATGGGCCAGAGCTGAAGAGGCATATGAGCCCCAGGGAAGAGACAGCCGCATCTGGGTCAGACCCATCTTGGGACTTGGTGAATTTTCAACATAGGACCTTGGGGACAGTTGGCATGTCCCACAACCCTGGGTCTATCCAGGTCTTCACCCTGTCTGTGGATGGAGAGCAGCCTTCCCTGGAGGGTGGTGGGGATAGTCAGGACATGGTGAAAGGGGAGGCTGTGGGAGTAGCAGAGTCATGCTCCCCCCTTTCAGGTGGAAGAGCTCCTTAAGAAAAGTCACAAGTGTGCCGGGTGTGGTGGCACAAGCCTTTAATCCCAGCTCTAGGGAGGCAGAGGTAGGAGGATCGCCATGAGTTCAAGGCCAACCTGAGACTCCATGGTGAATTCCAGGTCAGCCTGGGCTAGAGTGAGACCCTATCTTGAAAAACTAAAAAAAAAAGAAAAGAAAAGAAAAAGAAAAGTCACACTTGTCTCCTCTCCTCCCTGACCTGACTACATGCCCTTTATGCTCCTGATGGGGACCTTCCCTCCCTGCCCTGCTCACCAGGTCTCAGCATCTGTCCCCCATTACACCTTTGTAAGATTACACCTAAGAGAGGTGAGTGGCCTTGGAGTCTGCTCCAGTTCCAGTTGTCCTGCCTCAGGACACAGCCTCCCCTCCGCTCTCCTCCCAGCCCACCTCCATCTGTGTTAGGGCTGGTGCTCAGATCCCAGGGACAGTCCCGCTTGTCCCGTGATGAAGTCTCAGCTGTTTGTAGGTTAAAAATCAATAACCAGGGCTGGAGAGATGGCTTAGTGGTTAAGCGCTTGCCTGTAAAGCCTAAGGACCCCGGTTCAAGGCTCAATTCCCCAGGTCCCACGTTAGCCAGATGCACAAGGAGGCGCACGCATCTGGAGTTCGTTTGCAGTGGCTGGAGACCCTGGCGCACCCATTCTCTCTCTCTGCCTCTTTCTCTCTCTATTGCTCTCAAATAAATAAATAAATAAATAAAAATAAACAAAGTTTTTTAAAAAAATCAATAACCAGGGTTTATAAATCAGCAAGTATTACACAGGAGGCACCTCCTCCTTGCTATGAGCCTTGAAATATCCAGTCTGGAAGCTGCCTTGGATACATTCTGCAACCCACTTCAGAGATAGGCAAAAGCTGGGAGAGGGTCAGGGATCTGTGCAAGGGCACTGTTTGTCAAGTGTGGCAGAGTACCCAGTCTCCAGGTTCCTGCCCATCACCACCCATCCAATGGGCCAAAGGAATAGAAGCCTCTGAGTTTACCTGGGTGTTGCTCCTTGGAACTAATTAGACATCTTCCGAGGTGTGGCTGTGTGACTAACTTCTGGCCTTCAGTGAGTGGTGTTGGCTTTCAGGAGGGTCCATAAAGGGCACACTGCACTGTGTCCTTGTCCTCCTTGCCTTCCGACTACGGATATAATGACTAATGACAGGACCTCCAGCCGTCTTTTTTTTTTTTTTTTTTTTTTTTTTTTTTGTGGTTGCTTTTGAGGCAGGATCTCGCTCTAGCCCAGGCTGACCTGGAATTCACTGTGTAGTCTCAGGGTGGCCTCGAACTCACAGCAACCCTCCTACCTTTGCCTGCAAAGTGTTGGAATTAAAGACGTGCACCACCATACCAGACTCCACTTTTTTTTTTGTTTTGTTTTTGAGTTAAGGTCTCATTACATAGTCCTGGATTGCCTGGAACTCTCCTTTTTTAATTTTTATTTTTGTTTTAGACTGAAACTCTTGATGGGGATCAGGTTGGCTGATTTTATAGTGAACTCCCTGCCTTTGCCCACTCCCAGCCTTGGGCTGGAATTCTAAACACCTGCCCTCACGCCTGGCAGCAGCCCCTCTCACCCACAAGGTAATCTTGGACATGAAAGGAGCCACAGCACAGAGGAAGCCCCGGGCCCAGTCCTGCCTCCATTTCCACACAAGCCCTGTCTCCTCGGACACGGGTGTTTGGGAACCCAGACCGGCCTCCGTCTTGTTGATACCATTGGGCATCAGGCTCCTTCAGAGCACTGTTCCCGAGGAGGAGCCCCCAGACACCCTGAAGAGTGAGCCACGATTGAAGGCCCAACAGCTTCTGGGGGAACAAGTGCCCCAAATGTATTTCTTGTTATGTGTGCAGTGTGTGTGGTGTACGTGCACACGTGTGTGTGTGCAGACGTTCATGCAAAGTCCCAGGAGAATGCTGACCTCTCGGTGTCAACCAGCCGCGGGCTTTCTTGAGATGGAGTCTCTCACTCAACCCGGAGCATGGTGGTTTGGCAAGTCCCAGCAAATCTCTAGTCTCTGCTCCCCACAAGACTGGGTTACAGAGGTGTGTGACCACACCCAGCTGTTTACATGGGTGATAGGAAGTCAAACTCTGGCAGTCTGAGGCTCTCAGGCTTGTGCAAGAAGTGCACTTAACCACTGAGCCATCTCTCCAACTCTCTACTGCTTTTCTTTCTTTTTTCAAGGCAGGGTCTCGCTGTAGCCCAGGCTGACCTAGAATTCACCATGTAGTCTCAGGGTGGTCTCAAACTCATGGTGATCCTCCTACCTCTGCCTCCTGAGTGCTGGGAGTAAAGGCATTCCTGTCTTTTTTTCATAATTTTAAAATTTTTTTTATTTATTTTTATTTATTTATTTAAAATTTTTATTAACATTTTCCATGATTATAAAATATATCCCATGGTAATTCCCTCCCTCCCCACCCCCACACTTTCCCCTTTGAAATTCCATTCTCCATCATATTACCTCCCCATCATTCCTGTCTTTTTGTTGGGTGTTTCTGAGACGACATCTCGCTATGTAGCCCAGGCTGGCTTTGGACTCACGGTGATCCTCCTGCCTCATCTTCCCAAGTGTTGGGATTACAGGCTTTGCCACCACACCCAACTTCCAAATGTCTTTGAGTTCCCCAGGCCTTCTGAGCCAGAAGGAACAAAGTGCTAAGACTAGAAAAGAGGAGCGGAGGGAGATGGACAGAAGGAGAGGGGACTGGCCACTCGTCTGGCCTCAGGCTCCACATCCCAAGCACGCAGAGCATCTACCAGGGCCACATTCTCCAAAGCACCTGCCTAGGGCCTGCCTCCCCAGGCCGCTCAGCACCATGTTGACACTGGAGGGCTGCAGTGGCCGCCTGAGAGGCGCCCATAGCCTTTGCCTCGGGGAGGGCAGGGGACTGTGCCAGAGCACGCTTTCCTAGTCCTTAGGGGCCTCGGCAGTGCAGGGGAGGCTGGCGCACCTCACGCGCCAGGGACTTGGGACAGGAGCAGCAAGCGGCAGGCCTCACCTTTGGCCAGGATGCTGCGGGTCTCCATGGGCAGCTGGGATCAGGTCAAGCCCAGGAGAGCTGGCGGGTGGAGCTCCAGCCCTTCTGCCAGGCCGCTCCACGCTCCTCCATCACAGCTCTGTGGCGCTGCTCCACATCCCCTCCTGCATAGCGGTGACACCAGATGCAGGGCCTTCTGCTGAAGGGGCCCAAGTGGCATTGTGTGCCCTGTACCAGGCTCTTGGAGGGGAGCGGGGATGAGAGCGGAGCTAGCTAGAAGAAAGGTTTGCCAACTCAGGCCTGGCAAGCATGTGGGTCTCAGGTTCAGTCTTGTTCAGCAAATCTTCACGAAGCCAAAGGGTCACACTGACAGATGGAGCCTTCCCGCCAGTTTCTCCAGCATTGCTGAGACCAGGACTCTGGAGCAAGGGAGCCCGCGCTGGCACCGATGCTCCTGACTCATGGGAAGCCAGCAGAGGATCAGGCTCAGCCTCCGGTGCCGGGCGCTCACGTGACTGTGCGCAACCTCTCCTCTCCCGCTGCAGCGCCCACCAGTGTTCCCGCACCCACCGCTGCCAGCCCAGCTACGCTCACACTCTGGGTGGAGAAGTGGGGTTTTAGGGAGAGATTCTGCAGCTCCCGATGCTCTTGGTGATTGCATTAGTCAGGATT
Organism: Jaculus jaculus; assembly: GCF_020740685.1. Taxonomy (NCBI): domain Eukaryota; kingdom Metazoa; phylum Chordata; class Mammalia; order Rodentia; family Dipodidae; genus Jaculus; species Jaculus jaculus. The sequence continues at coordinate 147,553,380 of NC_059108.1, forward strand.
CTCCAGAGGAGCAGGATGAATGTGTATTATAAAGAGATTTATTGGATTAGCTGACAGGATATGGGCTGGACCGTCCAACAATAGGTGCCTGCAGGCTGAAGAGCCAAAGATCCTGGTAGCTACTCTTCAGCACTCACGATCTGGCACTGAAGAGCTGGAGGATTCCTGGAGAGCCTGTGGTCCTCAGTCCACATGGCGAGACTGGTGTCCAGCAGCAGGGTAGGAGTATGCGCCTGTGAACAGCACGGGCGTTCAGGCAAAAGGCTCTGAATTCTCCTGGGCTTTATACATAGCTCACACCAGGAGGGCCATCTGGGATGGAGGAAGGTACTTTTTTGTTTGTTTGTTCTGTTTTTTTTTTTTTTTCTTTCCAGGTAGGATCTCACTTCGACCCAGGCTGACCCGGAACTCACTCTGTCGTCCCAGGCTGGCCTCACACTCACGGTAATCCTCCTACCACACTACCACAGCCTCCCCAGTGCTGGGGTTAGAAGTGTGCGCCACCGTGCCTGGCTTTTTTTTTTTTTTCAAGGTAGGGTCTCACTCTAGCCCAGGCTGATCTGGAATTCATTATGTAGTCTCAGAGTGGCCTCGAGCTCACGCAATGCTCCTACCTGTGCCTCCCAACTGCTGAAATTAAAGGCGTGTGCTACCTACCATGCCTGACTACCTAGCTCTTATTTTACCTTTTTTTTTTTTTTTGAGGTAGGGTCTCACTCTGGCCCAGACTAACCTGGAATTAACTATGTAGTCTCAGGATAGACTCGAACTCACAGCAATCCTCCTAACTCTGCCTCCCAAGTGATTAAAGGCGTGTGCCACCATGCCCGGCATTATTTTAACACTTTAATTTTTTAAAAATATTTTGTTCATTTTTATTAATTTATTTGAAAGTGACAGAGAGTGAGCGAGAGAGAGAGAGTGAGAGAGAGAGAGGCAGATAGAAAGACAGAGAGAGAATGGGCACACCAGGGCTTCCAGCCACTGCAAACAAACTCCAGATGCGTGCACCCCCTTGTGCATCTAGCTAATGTGGGTCCTTAGGCTTCACAAGCAAGCGCTTAACTGCTAAACCATCTCTCCAGCCCAACATTTTAAAAAGTTATTTATTCAAGCCGGGCATGGTGGTGCATGCCTTTAATCCCAGCACTTGGGAGGCAGAGGTAGGAGGATCACTGTGAGTTGGAGGCCACCCTGAGACTATATAGTGAATTCCAGGTGAGTGTGGGCTAGAGAGAAACCCTACCTGGAAAAAACAAAAACAAAATTAAAATTTATTTACCTATTCTTTCATTTATTTTAAAAAATATTTTTATTTACTTACTAGAGAGAGAGAATGGGTGTGCCAGGGCCTCTAGCCATTGCAAACAAACTCCAGATGCATGTGCCACCTATATGCATTGGGTTTACAAGGGTTCTGGGGAATTCAACCTGGATCCTTAGGCTTCACAGGCAAGTGCCTTAACCACTAAGCTATCTCCAGCCCTTATTTATTTACTTTATTTCTATTTAATTTGAGAGAGAGGCAGATAGACAGAGAAAGAGAGAGAATGGACGTACCAGGGCCTCTAGGCCACTGAAAACAAACTCCAGATACATGTGCCACCTTTGTGCATCTGGCTTACGTGGGTCCTGGGGAATCAAACCTAGGTCCTTTGGCTTTGCAGGCAAGTGCCTTAACGGCTAAGCCATCCCTCCCACCCTCATTCATTTATTTTTGAGGCAGGGTCTCATGTAGCCCAGGCTGGCCTCAAATTCACCATGTAGCCAAGAATGACCTTGAATTTTTATCTTTCTGCCTCCATTTCGCAAGCACTGGGATTACACTGGCTATGACTGGCCCAGTTCACTCCAAACAATGTCCTCAAAGTTCATCTGTGTTGTAGCATATTGCCAAATTTCCTTCCTTTTTTAGGGCTGAATAAGGAGGTCCCATTGTCTGGACAGATCTCGTTTTGTTTATCTACGCATCCTCCCATGGACACGAGAGCTGCTTCCAACTTCTGGCCACTGTGAACAATGCTACTGTGGCCATGGAGGTGCAGACGGAGTTACAGAGCTTTGACGCTAAGCTCTGCCAGCGTTAAACGTTATGAGCACATCAAACATCAGAAGTATGCCCCGGCTGCCCTTGGAGTGGTAGATGTGTGACATTCGAGGCTGATGGCGGCCAGGTGAAAGTCAGCAAGGGCCCGTGGGGCTTCCGTGGGCCCCAGCCTTCTCCCCAGCCCTGGAGGCCCGCGGCCCCCTCTTCCCGCGCAGCTGGCTGGGGCTCAGGTCAGCTGGAGGCCAGGAGCTGCCCATCGGCCCCGCCAGGTCTGTCCCGGCTCCAGGATCCAGGCGTCGCCTTTGGCTGCGCCCTCACCGGGCCACTCCTGATAGGTTACTGGCCATCCTATGGACCGGCTCTTCTCCGCGCCTGAGCCAGTCAGCTGCGGGGAGGGCGGCTCCGCCTGGGCCAAGTGGGGGGGGGGGAATCCAGGCTGGAGGTGGGGGTGCAGCTTTTAACATCTGCTAGTTCCTGGCTGGGAGAGATCGTGGAGGTGGGGGTGCCCAAGCAGGCTTAAAGACCGCAAGTTTAAAGAAGGCCAGGGAGGAACCCCCTAACACAAAGCCTTCCAGCGAGGCCCCTGGCCTTGGCGCGGGGCTCGGCTGGTGTGGGATGGGGAGCGCTCCGGGGCAGCCCGTGCTCTCCGCAGCTGCCCCTCTCTTCGGATTCCCGAGCTTCCCTACCCCTGCCTCGGGTCCTAAGTGGGCCTCTGCGCCTGCTCTTCAAAGGGTGCCCAGGTCTTTGGTTCCAGCGTCACCTGTCTTTACTGGGCTGGGCTGGGAGGGTGGGAATGGGGGACCGTCTTTGCGCAGGTCTGCCCTCCCCCTGGTGCCTCGGAGGCTCCATCCGACGGGGAGCGTCCCTAATTGCCCTGCAGTAATTGCTGGCTTCACCTGCGCAGCTGGGTAGGCCTCTCTCCCCTGGGCGGGGAGCTTGTTATTGGAAGAAAACTGAATTCCCCAGCTCCGAAGAATTCAGACTTGGGGGAGGCATTTGTCATTTGGAGCATTTATTCAAAATGGGCCTCATCTCCTGAAGAGTTTTCTGTAAACAAATTACAATTCAGACACAGTTGGGGATCCTGACCTGAAAAATGTGGGGTGGTACTGACCCTTGACCTAGAAACCTCAGGGGTGTCTAAACCCTAGGGCTTTCCTTTCTTTATCTTAGGACTTTTCCTTATGTCTCTTTAGATGCCATAAACATCTGCCCAGCTGTAAGGCTACAATTTCACCATTTTTAGCACATTTACAGGGTTGTGCAACCAATGTCCAGTCTTAAATCCATCTGTGTTGCCTTCTTGGAGTTTTCTTGAGCCTATTTGCAACCAGTCCCTGCAGGCCGGTCTGTTCATCTGCTTTCTGGATCTACAGACCCACATTTTTCTGAGTACTTCACATAAAATCAAATGTGTTCCTGGGCTGGAGAGATGGTTTAGCAGTTAAGCGCTTGCCTGTGAAGCCTAAGCCCGGTTCGAGGGTCCATTCCCCAGGACCCACGTTAGCCAGATGCACAAGTGAGCGCAGGCATCTGGAGTTCATTTACAGTGGCTGGAGGCCCTGGGGCGCCCATTCTCTCTCTCTCTCCCTCTCTGTCGCTCTCAAATAAATAAAAATAAACAAAAAGTCTTTTTAAAACAAAAAAAATCAAATGTGTTCCTTTCCTCCCCTCACATACATGATGATCTCACTATGTAGTAGTCTATGTTGACCTCAAATTGGCCATACTCCTTCAACCTTCTGTATGCAAGGATTACAGGTGTGAAGCAGCTTGACTGGTTTGGGTTCTTTGTTCTTTGAGGTAGGGTCCCATTCTAGCCTAGGCTGGTCTCAGACTCACAGTGATACCTCTTACCTGAGCAGCCCAAGTGCTGGGGTTACAGGTGTGAGCCACCATGTCCAGCCTGTTTTCTTTTTCTTTCCCTTTCTTTTCCCTTTCTTTTCTTTCCTTTTTGTGGTCCAGGAAGGAGAAAGGGTACAGGATTAGAGGAATAGGAGGGAGTATGGGACTTGTATAGGGTATAAGAGGTGGAATGGGTACAGGATTTGATCTCTTTGTTTTTGTTTTGTTGTTTTGAGATAGAATCTCACTCCAGCCCAGGCTGACTTGGAACTCACTCTAGTCTCCAGGCTGGTCTTAAACTCACACTGATCATCCTACCTCTGCCTCCTGAATCCTGGGATTAAAGGTGTGTGCCATCAAACCTGGCTTCCACTGTCACTTCTCAGCACTTTGATGAATTTTGAGTCTCTCCAGTAGTCACTGCCATCTACAAAGAGAATCTTCTCGAACCAAAAGTAAGAGTAACATTAATATTTGGGCATAAACACAAATAAAAAGCAATTTGGTGGACATAATATATCTATTTAGTCAAACAACACTAGTATCTTTTCCTTTGGGGTTTATGACCTCTCAGCCATAGACTTTTGACCAGGTTTTCAGTACCAGGCATGAATTATATCCTATGAGGTGGGCCTCATATTCAATCGGAAATCAGTTGGTTACTCCCATACAGACATGCCATATTATTTTTTATTTATATCTATTTACTTGCAAGCAGAGGTGGGGGAAGGAGAGAGAAAGGAAGAGAACATTGGCATGCTAGGGTCTCTAGCCAGCGTAAATGGATTCTAGATACATGTGCCACTTGTGCATCTGGCTTTACGTGAGTACTGGGGAATCACACCTGGATCATTAGGCTTTGCAGCTAAGAGCCTCAACCACTAACCCACCTCTCCAGCCTCCCATGTCAGATATTTTGTTGTTTTTCAAGGCATTCCCCTGAGGTAGGGTCTCACTCTGCCCAGAATTCACTGTGTATTCTCAGGGTGGCCTTGAACTCACGGTGCTCCTCCTACCTCTGCCTCCTGAGTGCTGGGATTAAAGGCGTGCACCACCATGCCCAGCCAGCATCCTTTCTTTCTTTCTTTTTTTTTAAACAGTTTATTTATTTATTTATTTGAGAGACAGAGAGAAAGAGGCAGATAGAGAGAATGGGCATGCCAGGGCCTCCAGCCACTGCACACAAACTCCAGATTCATTCACCACTCTGTGCATGTGGCTTACTTGGGTACTGAGGAATCAAACCCAGATCCTTCGGCTTCAAAGCAAGAACCTTAACCATTAAGCCATCTCTCTAGCCCCTGTCCAGCATTTTTCATTTATTTTCTTTTTTTTTTTCTTTCTTTTTTGGTTTTTCAAAGTAGGGTTTTGCTCCAGCCCAGGATCTGGAATTCACTTTGTAGTCTCAGAGTGGTCTTCAACTCACAGCAATCTTCCTACCTCTGCCTCCCAAGTGCTGGGATTAAAGATGTGTGCCACCACACCAGGCCTTTTTTTTTTTTTTAAAAATGTTTTCATGCCTGTATATAATGTGTTTTGATCGTATTCACCCCATTACCTTCTCTTTTCCTCCTTCCATTCCTGCTGAACCCTCCTTCCCAGTAGTTCCCTTCCTATTTTCATGTCTTTATTTCAGTCCAGCACTTTTTGTAACAAATTTATTTAATATTTTTGTGTTTATTTTATTTATTTATTTGAGAGCAACAGAAAGAGAGAAATAGGGAGAGAGAGGGAGAAAATGGTTGTGCCATTGAAGGGACAACAGTTCACCCAATCACCCTTTCCCGGGCTGAGGAGTCTTTTCTAGGCTTCCCTGTCTAGTTTCCCTGCTCTCCCACCAAGGAGCCTCAGGACTAGTGATCCTTCTAGAACCCACACACTTCCAAGGTCACACCTTTCTCCTAGACAAGGGTGACAGAGTAGAAGGCAAAGATGACACTGAGGTTTCAGTAGCAGGACTGCTGACTGACAGCTGCCTCTCCCATGCCAGCTGATGTTTGGCAGCCATCTCCACCGGCTGCTCTGGCCTCAGTGTCTACACCTGTGAAATAGGCTGGGATGTGTCCAGCCCTCAGCCCCGCAGGCGCCCAGGAGCCTCATTAAATGTGCAGCTGGCAAGAGCAAGGGCCTAAGGGAGTGGGGGGGGGGGGTCAAGGAAGCTCCCTGGAGGGCAGCTGGGTGCTTGGTGAACAGGTTAAGCTGGGTGGACGGCATTCCGTATGGAGGGCACAGCTGGTGAGAAGGACTGCAGGCTGAAGAAGTGGAACCATGCTGGGCCGTACCAGGGCCACCATCTCCTGCAGGTTGCGGGCACTGTGCAAGAACTGGCATTTGAGCCAGGCCTGGTGGCGCACGCCTTTAATCCCAGCACTTAAGAGGCAGAGGTAGGAGGATCGGAGGAGTTCAAGGCCACCCTGAGACGACAGAGTGCATTCCAGGTCAGCCTGGACTAGTGTGAGACCCTACCTCGAACCCCCCCCCCCCAAAAAAAATAGCTGGCATTTGAGCTGGGCGTGGTGGCGCACGCCTTTAATGCCAACACTCGGAAGGCAGAGGTAGGAGGATTGCTGTGAGTTCAAGGCAACCCTGAGACTACAGAGTGAATTCCAGGTCAGCCTGAGCTAGAGTGAGACCCTACCTCGAAAAACAAAAACAAAAACAAACAAACAAACAAAAAAAGAACGGGCATTGAATAACCCCTGGCAAGAAGATACAACTCACTTCTGCATCCCAAAGACCTGGGAACGGAGGTGTCTGACACCGCAAAGCCTGAGGGTCTAGGAAGACCCCGGGGTGAGGCAGCGTCTGCCACCTGGGGGTCGTCCTAGCCCTCTGGTGGGCGGATTGCAGTGGCCACGCCCACTGAGAGCCGAGAGGCGCCCGGGGGCGGGAAGGCGAGGAGCCAGGAGGATGCGGAGGGCTCGGGATGGCCGTGGGGTGGGAGGGACAGGACCGCGGGGGTGGAGGCGGCCAGCGGAGGGCGCCGTCCCGGTCGCGGCGCGATGGACGCTGCTCGGCGGCTCGCACGTCCGTGGCCACCAGGGGGCGGTGTCGGCCGCCGGTCCGCGGCGCAGATGGGGCGATTGAGGCCACGGGGCTTCGCGACGGGGTCCGCTAGGGGGCACTGCTGCCCTCCGCGATCCCTCCTTGGCCCCACGGATGGAGAGGACCGAATGGACGACCTTCCTCCTTGCTCTGGGCCCTTGCCCAGTGTCCCCTCGCGTCTCGCGAGAAAGTGATGGTGAGGACGCAGGGAGGCAGGCCTGGTCAAGGCTGGTATCCTTAAAGCCGGAGTGTCACACAGGGGACGCTGTTAACCTAAGGACTTGTCTGAGTTGCGTGACCTAGGCCAGGTCTGACCCTTTGGCCTCAGTTTTCACCTTTTGGTTCTGTACAAGCCACAGCTACTGATTATTTAAATGTAAAATAAGGCAGGGGCGCCGGGCGTGGTGGCGCACGCCTTTAATCCCAGCACTCAAGAGGCAGAGGCAGAGGTAGGAGGATCGCTGTGAGTTCGAGGCCAGCCTGGGACTACAGAGTGAATTCCAGGTCAGCCTGGGCTAGAGAGAGACCCTACCTCGAAAAATACATAAACAAGTAAGGCAGAAGAAGTGAGGGCTTCGCGTGCCAGGTCAGTTCTGGGTCCCCCAGCCCTGAGGTATCCCTGGGGCCCGATTGCAGTGAACCTGTAGTGACCAGGGCATCCAAGGTCACACAGCTTCTCAGGAATACAGTGCCAGGAGCTGGGAAGGTCACAAGGACTAAGCTGTCCTTCCTCTCCCAGGCTCTTGCAATTTCCAGGTTTCTCCAGCGCTCACTGGGAGCGGTCAGGTAGGTCTGGGTCCTGGTAGGTCCCAGGCTGGGCACATGTGTCTCGGGTTCCCAGCGTGCTCTCTGGCCTGGATGGGGTTGTGGTGTATCCCTCAGGTGAGTCATGGCCTTCTGACTGCCAGCCCTGCACCCGACCCACCCTCCCCACTCAGGCCAGCCCACACCCACCTACATGATTAACTCTTTCTCCACTTAGTCATAAGCGTTTATGGGACAACTTCTACTCTCCTGGCAGGGACAGGCAGGCCCCACCCTGTGGGTGACTGGAAGAACTCCTACCTCTTAGGACGCAGGGTGGTGGTGGTGGTGGGGTGCCCTTCAAGCTGGGCCACACCTGATAATGTGAAGTCATGATCCCTTGTGGGCAAGCACATTCTAGGCACAGGGTACAGCAATTCGCCTGGGGCCTGGAGGTCCACATTGGAGGAAGATGGAGTGGGGGTCTTAGTCTGAAAAGTGGGGGTGATGGGAAAACAGAAAGTCCATACCTGAATTTGGTTATAGCAGGTATTTTAGCCAGGGGTCTCTGCAGGAACAGGGGGTTCGTTAGATTAGTTTACACAACTGAAGGCTGTGCATATGCCAATGGCCTTCTGCGTTCTGGAGGGCCAGAGAACTTGGCAGGTGCTGGGTCCAAGAAAGCCTCCGCTGAAGCGGTCCTAGTGTGAGGCTGAAGGCATAGAAGTTTCCTGGGCAAGCTCGTGGTGATGGAGCTCGCTTCTCATCCCAGCACTAGGGAGACAGAGGTAGGAGGATCGCCATGAGTTCTAGGCCACCCTGAGACTACATAGGTCAGCCTGAACTAGAGTGAGATCCTACCTCGGGGGAAAAAAATAGTTTCCTGGGCGGCAGTGGTGTGTGTGTGTGTGTGTGTGTGTGTGTGTGATCATCTGAGAGTAGGTATTGAAAGCCAAAGAAAGCTGGTAGTGGTGGCACATGCCTGTAATCCCAGCACTTGGGGGGCTGAGGCAGGAGGGTTGTGAATAAATTGTCAGCTTGAGCCACAAAGTGAGAATATCTCAAAAAGAAAAATAGAAAAAGAACAAAGAACTCAGCCAGCCAGGCAAGGGGGCACACAGCTTGAATCCCAGCACTTGAGAGGTAGGAGGGTCACTGAGAGTTGGAGGCCAACTCTGGCTACTGTGAACAAATCTACAGTGACCATGACTTGTGTAAGCACCCCTGTGGTAGATTCACTTAGATTCCTTTGGGGATGTGATGGTTGATTACTGTCAACTCAATAGGCTTGAGCATCATCTAGGAGAAAAAGTCTCTGGGCATGCTTGTGAGGGAATTCCTGGATTAGGTTAATTGAAGCGGGGAAGGTCCACCCTAAATGTGAAAGGCGCCGTCCCATGGGCTTGGGTTCCAGATTGAATAAAGAGAGAAAGCTAGCTGAGCACCAGCATGCATCTCCCTTTGCTGCTGCTGCTGCTTCTGCTTCTGCTTCTTCTTCTTCTTCTTCTCTCTCTCTCTCTCTTTTTATAAGAGAGTGAGAAAATTGGTGCCACTGTAATCAAATTCCAGATGCACGCACCACCTTGCGTGCATGTATGACTTTGCAGCGCTTGTGTTACCTTGTGTGTCTGGCTTACATGGGATCTGGAGAGTCGAACATGGGTCCTTAGGCATTGCAGGTGAGCATCGTGACTATTAAGTCATCTCTCCAGCCCATCCCTCTGCTTCTTGACCATAGGTTGAAGATACCGCTCCTTCCCCAAGTAACCATTAACTTTCAATAGATGCTCATGAAGTCATGGGGTCCTTCCCAATCCATGATGGGGAATGTTGAGAGGCCCAGTTTTAGGCAGGTCTTGTTCAGGTAATGATAGCTTCTGGGGGTCATAAGAGCAATGGCCGTGTCATGTGTGGAACACGGTGCTCCACAGCATGCCATCCCTTGTTCTAGCTCTTACATCCTTTCCCTCCTGTGATGTTCCTTAAACTGGAGGGATGATACAGATGTCCCATGGACGGCAGAGCACTCAGCAGTCACTTTTCTTAGCACTCTGACTGGTTATGAGACACTGCAGTAACTGCCACCCACTGTAAAAAGGTAGCTAGGGGCTGGAGCCATATGGGGCTTAGTGATTAAGGTGTTTGCCTGTGAAACCTAAGAACCCAAGTTTGATTCCCTAGTACCCACGTAAGCTAGATGCACAAAGTGGCACGTGCATCTGGAGTTTGTTTGCAATGGCTGGAGGCCATGACATGCCCATTCTTCTCTATCTGTCTCTTCTTCCCCATCCCACTCAAATAAGTATTTTTAAAAAGATTTAAAAAAAGAGTCAGGTGTAGTGGCACACACCTTCAATCCTAGCACTCTGGAGGCAGAGGTAGGAGGACTGTTGTGAGTTTGAGGCTACTCTGAGACTACATAGTGAATTCCAGGTCAGCCTGGGCTAGAGTGAGACCCAACCTCAAAAAAAAAAAAAAAAAAAAAAAAGGATGGTATTGCTTGCATATATGTAAGTAGAAAGATACGTTAATGGAGGTGAAAAGGCTCAAGTGAGGTCAGGGGAAGAGACTGAGTAAAGCAAAGATGGAGGGAGGGCTAATCAATATCTAAGAGGATATAAATAAATCATATGAAAATCTACTTTTTTGGACAATGAACACTCAGGAGCTGTATATTGTTGCTAGAAAATTTTCAGTGCCAGGGATGGGATACCTTCCAGTGAGTTGTTGGCCAGGGAGGTCCTGGATGCCCCCAAAACATTACAGGCCACTGCTGAGGCCCTTGGTTTCCCACCAGGAATAGATGGTAAGACCCTATTGCTGAAGACTCCACATACTTGGGCTGCAAGGCCACTGAGAAATCCTGCTGGAACTGAGCTGACAGAAAGCTAGAAGAAGCCATTCTGCATGCAGTTCAATGGGAGAGAGAAATCACCAGTGAAGATACTCAACAGTGGACACTGCAAGCCTTATATTTGGCTAGCCAGGCCAAATGAGCCAATGGGTACAATAGTGGCACATCTGTCATGGTAGAAACCAACTGCCCTCTAATTGGACTGGAGGCCTGCTCTATGGGAGTGAATACATCTATGATCCTGAAAACTTAAAACAGGGGTAGTCATGAGCCTTAGGGGTGTAACATCTGCTGCTGTCTGGGTAAATGTATATACTATGCTCATCAAACTGCCCAGTAAGCACATCTCTTAATGTTCATACCTATATATTAGTGCTAATCTCACTTTTGGTAGAGAACCTTTTCTTTTCAGATGGCAGTGACCTCAGGATGACTCAGAAGGCATCATTGTGGTAGAAAGAAGTGACAGAGGAGTGCTCAGCACTGCAATATCTCTATCACACCTTCCAAGGCTCAAGGTCCATTGTGGAAGAGGTGGTGGAAAGAATGTAAGAGCCAAAGGAAGGGTAGGACTCCTTACAACATGCTCCCCCCAGACACAAAATGGCTTGGATATCCATGATCTCACAGTGCCTGACACTACCTACACAAGACCCTCATAATAGGAGGAAAAGATCATGACATCAAAATTAAAGAGAGACTGATTGAGAGGAGGAGGGGCTATGATGGAGAATGGAGTTTCAAAGGGGAAAGTGTGTGTGGGGAGGGCATTGCCATGGGATAATTTTTATAATCATGGAAGTTGTTAATAAAAAGAAATAATAATAAAGGAAGCTTCTTTTAGTAGCACTCAAGTATAAGCAAATATTTTGAAGACAGTTTGACAGGCCATTATGCCCACTTAGGAAAACAACAGCAGTCACAGCTTCCTTGCTAAAGCCTCCGACCTCCCCAGCCATGAGCTTTGTTCTGCGCTTTTTTGTTTGTTTGTTTGTTTTGTTTTTCGAGGTAGGGTCTCACTGTGGCCCAGGCTGACCTGGAATACACTATGTATTCTCAAGGTGGCCTTGAACTCACAAATCCTCCTACCTTTGCCTTTCGAATGCTGGGATAAAAGGCATGCACCACCATGCCTGGGTTGTGTGTTTGTTTTTAACTAATTAAATTTATTTATTTATTTATTTATTTATTTATTTATTTATTTGTGAGAAAGAGGCAGATAGAGAGAAAGGGCACATCAGGGGACTCTAGCCACTGCAAACAAACTTTAGATGTATGAGCCACCTTGTGTATCTGGCTCACATGTGTACTGTGGAATTGAACTTGCCTTAAGGCAACTCTCCAGAACCCCCATTTTTTTCTTTTTTCCCCCAAAGTAGGGTCTTGCTCTAGCCCAGCTGACCTGAAATTCAATATGTAGTCTCAGGTGGCCTTGCACTCAAGGTGATCCTCCTGCTCTGCGTGTGATACCATGCCCAGCTGCCATGAGCGTCCCCTCCCTCGCAGGCAGGATCTCACTCTCGTCCAGGCTGACTTGGAATTTACTATGTAGTCTTAGGGTGACCTCAAATTCACAATGATACTCTTACCTTACCTCTAGAGTGCTGGGATTTAAAGGTGTGCACCACCACACCTAGCCTAGGGTTTTTTTTTGTTGTTTGTTTTTTTGGAGGTAGACCAGGCTGACCTGGAGTTCACTATGTAATTTCAGAGTGGCCTCGAACTCACAACAATCTTCCCACCTTTGCCTCCTGAGTGCTGGAATCAAAGGAAAGGCGTGTACTACCATGCTTTGCTTTTTTCTTGTTTCAATATTTTATTTTTATTATTTATTTGGCAGAGAAAGAGGGAGAGAGGGAGGTGAGAGAGAGAGAGAGAGAATGAATATGGGTACACTAGGACCTCCAGCCACTTCAAATGAACTCCAGATTCATGTTCCCCCTTGTGCTAACATAGGTCCTGAGGAGTCAAACCTGGGTCCTTTGGCTTTGTAGGCAAACACCTTAACTGCTAAGCCATCCCTCCAGATCTTTTTAAAAATTTATTTATTAGTGTCAAAGAGAGAGAGGGAGAGAGAGGGAGGGAGGGAGGGAGAGAGGGAATGGGCGTGTGAGGGCTTCTAGCCACTGCAAAACTCCAGACATGCACCCCCTTGTGTATCTGGCTAATGCGAGCCTTGGGGAATTGAATCTGGGTCCTTTGGCTTTGCAGGCAAGTGTCTTAACCACTGAGCCGTCCCTCCAGTCCCCTAGGTTTTGTTTTTCAAATGCATTTCAGTTAAAGTATTAGAAGCATTTTGTTAGTGGCTCTCTGTGGCAGGCAGGGCTGGGCCCAGTACTCTTCATGCTGTCTGTGGCAGATCTCCATTGGACAGATGAGGGACCGCAGGACAGGCTCTGTTCTTGCCTGTGGCTGCACTACATAGCTGTCACATGCTGGGTCACCTGATGAGAGCATGAGGCACTGGTACAATCATGCTGGGGGCTGGGATTATCATAGCAAGTTCCCTAATGAGTGACAGTTTTTCAGTTGATAATCCCATCTCCAAGTGGACTAACAAAATAGATAACTTAGCTGGGCATGGTGGTGCATACCTTTAGTCCCAGCACTCAAGAAGCAGAGTCAAGAGGATCGATGTAAGTTTGAGGCCAGCCTGGGACTACAGAATGAGTCCAGGTCAGCCTGGGCTAGTGTGAGACCCTACCTTGAAAAAAAAAAAAAATCAGAAAATAAGTAATTTACCAGCTTATGTAATGGGTTTGGTGTCTTGAATGTAAAAAAGGAAAAAAAAACCCCATAGCCTCATGTGTTTTGAATACTTGGTTCCCAACTTGCAACAATTTGGGAAAGTTGTACAGGGTAGCCTTGCTGGAGGAGGCGTGTCACTGGGGGAGGATCTTAAGGTTTGTAAGTCCAGCCCATTGGGTGTTCAGAGCTAGTTCACTCAAATTAATTTCTCCCATTTGATATGGCAAGATGTGACACCATCTGCTCCTGCCATGGTACAACTTCCACAAGCCAAAATAAACCCTTTCCTCCCATAAGACGATTCTAGTTGGGTGTTTTGTACCTGCAATGAGGAAGAAACTGCAGCAACGGGAAAAGCTGGGTGCTAGGCATAGCTGTACCAGGGATGCTACCAAGACCCGAGGCAGAGAGGCCATGGGACTGGCCCACAACAGGGGCAGGAGCACAGGCTGAGCAGTGGTGACTGTTGCCGTGGTTCTTAGTTGTCACCTGTATTCTGTTCTAGCATGTCAGAAATGAAGGATAACCTTCAAGCTCAATTCTTGTATGAAACATGTGAGTGGTCACGTGTCTGCAGCAAGAGTGCTAGAGGCTGGCTCAGTGGCTAAAGGCCTGATGTTGGGAGTTCAGATCCCGAGAACCCATGGAAAAACTGGACTTGGTAGGAAGCATCTGTAGGCCCCCAAATGTGCCTATGGGCAAAATGGGAGGTGGAGCCAGGAGAAACCCTGGAGACCGCAGGCCTGTAACGTGGAGTATGCAGCTGCGGCAAAGGTAGAGGGTGAGAGCTGACATCCCCAGGCTGTCCTCTGACCTCCACATGCACATGTGCGTTCACATCTCCCTACCCCCCCCACACACAGCAAAAATAATTTAAAAGAAGAAGGGAAATCCGGGTGTGGTGGTGCATGCCTTTAATCCCAGCACTCAGGAGGCAGAGGTAGGAAGACTGTCATGAGTTCATAAGTTTGAGGCTACCTGATACTACATAATGAATTCCAGATCAGCCTGGACTACAGTGAGACCCTACCTCAAAAAAAAAAAAAAAAAAAAAAAGGCATTTCAGGACTCTGGTTGGGCCTTCTAAGGAGCCCTCCACCCCTTCATCTGCTGCAGGGGAGCCCTCACCTGGCTGGCACAAGCAGTCCTTGCTTAGAAAAACAAGAGGCTGGCAGTATTTTTCAAAACATACTCAAAAATCAAAAAGTAGGGCTAGAGGGATGGCTTAGCCATTAAGGCATTTGCCTGTAAAGACAAGGGACCCAGGTTCAAGTCTCCAGGACCCACATAAGCCAGATGCACAAGGAGGCACATGCATCTGGAGTTTGTTTGCAGCGGCTGGAGGCCCTGGTGCACCCATTCTCTCTCTCTGTCTCTCTCCCCACCCCCCCCCGCCACTTTCTGTCAAATAAATAAATAAATAAATAAATATTTTTTAAAATTGCAAAAAAAAAAAAAAAAAAGAAAAACAAGAGGCTGGGCTGGAGAGATGGCTTAGCGGTAAAGCGCTTGCCTGTGAAGTCTAAGTACCCCAGTTCGAGGCTCAGTTCCCCAGGTCCCACGTTAGCTAGATGCACAAGGGGACGCATGCATCTGGAGTTCGTTTGCAGAGGCTGGAAGCCCTGGCGCGCCCATTCTCTCTCTCCCTCTATCTGTCTTTCTCTCTGTGTCTGTTGCTCTCAAATAAATAAATAAATAAAAATTAAAAAAAAAAAAAAGAAAAACAAGAGACTATGCGTTTGTGGATTCCTGGCAAAGTCCTGAGTCCTCCTGTCCTGAGTCAGTCAGCCCTGCCGGGCGTCAAGAGCTTGTCACTCCTTTCTTGGGTGTGTTGGGCCCTCTGGCTTCCAGGAGGGCTCTGGCTTTACCTGGTTTTGTCCCGCCTTTGGTCTGCACTGCAGCTCAGACTGAACCATGAGAGAGCCAGATGGGCTGCGAGATGATGGGAAGCTGGAGCCCATTGTGGACCAGGGGGAGGCTGTAAGAGGCCAGGGACACCTGGGTCACCTGACAGGCCACGGAGAAGGGTGGGACTAGTGAGTTGGGGGGCAGCCATGAACCACCACCAGGGTCTCGCTGGGTCCTGGCCACTTCCTTTTATTCTTTTCTTGTGTGTATGCGTGTGTCCATGCATGCATGCGTGTGTGGTGTGTGCACATGTGTGCAGATAAGCATGCCCTGTGCACAAATGTGTGGTGGCTACAGAAAGAGGTCAGGTGTCCTCCATGGCTCTTCCGCCTTACTTTCCCAAGACGGAGACTCTCATTGAGCCTGAAGTTTCCTATTTTCACTTCTACTGGTGACCGGGGAGCCCCAGTGGCCCTTCTGTTTCTGCTCCCTTCAACACAGGCGTGTGTGACCGTGCCCAGTCTTTTATGTGTGTGACAAGGACCAAACTCAGGCAAATCTGCTGAGCCACCTCCCCACCCCTGCCTGGCTGCTTCCCGCCCTGGCCTGCTGCTGACCCTGTCACCTGTCACACCCTTTTTTTTTTTTTTTTCAAGGCAGGGTCTCGCTCTAGCCCAGGCTGACTTGGAATTCACTATGTAGTCTCAGGGTGGCCTCGAGCTTGTGGCGATCCTCCCACTGCCTGTTATTTCTACTTTCTCAATTTTTTATTTTATGAGAGAGAACGAGGCAGACAGAGAGAGAATGGGTGCACCACAAACTTCAGACACATGCACCACCCTGTGCATCTGGCTTATGTGGGTCCTGGGGAATTGAACCTGGGTCCTTACGCTTTGTAGGCAAACACCTTAACCACTAAGCCACCTCTCCAGCCCTGTTATTTCCACTTTCTTTCACCTGGCTTGCCATGTGGTTCCACCCTTCCCCCGCCCTTTCCACCCCTCTGCTTGCTGGTACCTGGACCCTCTCCAAACAGGCCTCCAGCTCACTCCACGTGACCTTTGGTAGAGGACACGGGGACTTACATGTTGCCTGCCGGCTGCTGGCACTCGTCCCTGACCACCCCTTCCTCCTTGGGCCATTTCTGCTTCCAGGAACTTGTCGTTTGGTCTTCAAGGGCTCTCCCCTTGCTGGAGGTGCCCAGCTAGGGCCCTGGCTCTCCTTGCTGCTTTTTCCTGCTGCCCCTGCTTTGAGCACGGTCTTTGTACCCACCATCCAGCCAGGCCTTCTCCCCAACCTCCTGTTGCCATGGACACCGCTTCCAACTTGTGTCTTGGCTCCTCCCCAGCTTCCAGGTGCTCAGCCTGAAGCCCTGGGTGTCTGGAACCCTCTATTCTCACAGTCACATCCAGGCAGGTGGGATCCCTGTGGGTGTGGCCCCTTGACCACCATCCCCTCAGAGAGCAACTACCACAGCTGTCTCTCCTTCCTCCCAGCAGTTCCTTCTCCGAAGCCAAAGGGAGCCACGGCTGCTGAGGAGGGGCTGGCGCCTGCTTGGCAGCTTTGCAGCGGAGAGCCTGTCTGGTCCTGAGCCTGAGGCCTCGCCCGTCTGCAGTGTCCTGTCCCCTGTCCGTCCCTCTTCCTCCCCACCCTCAGCAGCCCCCGTTTGTGTACACACATGAACCTCTGCCCTGGCAGGGGACAAGCTGCTGGCTTAGGTCCCAGCAGGAGTACAGCAAGGCCAAAGATCAGCAAGACCCTTCGCCTTCACTCTTCAGCCCATCCCAACCTTGCGTCCTTCTCCGCCTCTGTGGGAATCATGCTCATCCACTCCCTCTGCCCCATCTGCCCTCACACCTGCATGCCCACTCCACCTTCCTGAGAAATCCGCCCTTCATGGATGTCCCCTGGGTAGCCTCAGAGAACATGGCCTAGGAAACTACTGTGAGGCCATGGCCTGTCTTGACACTGCTGCCCCAGTCACGAACCTATCGGTGCCCCAAGGCTGTGGGCAGAGACGCTCCCTGTGCAGGGGAGCCCCTCATGCCTGGGCACAGACAACAGTTTTCTAGAAAGCTCATGACCCGCAGCAGTGGGGTACTGTGAGGACGGTCAGTGCTGCCCCGAGGCTGGGCAATGCGGGAAGGACGCACGCGGACTTCTCACAGCTTCGGGGCAGGGGAGACGGGGCGGGGGAGGGAGGGGCAGAACTCCTCCCATCGGGCCACCTCTCCAGAGACAAGGCATTGACCACTTCCTGAGGGCAGGCCCTCCTGACCTCGCCACCTCTCAACAGTGGCGCTGGGGATTTGGTTTCCATCACATGAACCCTGGGGGACGTGTTCGATCCGATCCGTGGCAGTGACCTTGGGAAAAGAAAGGGAAGCCGCTGACAGTGAGAGCTGCCTGGTGCCAAGGTGGATGGAGAGCGCCAGCTGCCATGGAAGACCAATGAAGACGCCGATGCACTGCTGAGAGAAGCGCAGGAAGCTGGCTTTTGGGTCTATCAGCTATTTCTTTTCTTCTCCTTTTTCTTTCTTCCTTACTTCCCTCCCTTCCTCCATTTTTCTTATTTTTAAAAAAAATTTTTATTACTTTTTTGATTGACCTGGAATTAGTCTCAGGCTGGCCTTGAACTCACACACAGCAATCTTCCTACCTCAGCCTTCTAAGTGCTGGGGTTAAAGGTGTGTATGCCGCTATGCCCAGCTTGAAAATTATTTATTTGTATGTGTGTGTACCATGGCCTTGAACACTTGATGTTTATGCCACTCTTCTTTTCTTTTCTTTCCCTCCCTCCTTCCTTTCTTTTTTGGTTTTTCAAGGTAGGGTCTCACTCTAGCCCAGGCTGACATGGAATTCACTATGGAGTCTCAGGTGGCCTTGAACTCAGGGAAATCCTCCTACCTCTGCCTCCAGAGTGCTGGGATTAAAGGTGTGCGCCACCATGCTTGGCTTATGCCACTTTTCACATGTGGCTTACATGGGTGGCTTGGAAAGTGAACACTGGCTGGCAGGCCTTATAAGCAAGTACCTTTAACCACTGGGTCATCTTTCCAGCCCAGTTTTTCTTTTTCTTTTCTTTTTTGAGGTAGGGTCTCACTCTAGCTCAGGATGACCTGGAATTCACTATGTAGTCTCAGGTGACCTCAAACTGATGGTGATTCTCCTACCTCTGCCTCCCGAGTGCTGTGATTAAAGGCGTGCGCCACCATGCCTGGCCAAATAAATATTTTTTAAGAAAGAAAATTAAGCTAGGCTTGGTGGCGCACGCCTTTAATCCCAGCACTCATGAGGCAGAGGTAGGAGGATCGCCATGAGTTCAAGGCCACCCTGAGACTACAGTGAATTCCAGGTCAACCTGGACCCAGAGCAAGACCCTACCTCGAAAAACAAAAAATAAATAAATAAATAAAAAATAAAATAAAAATTTATTTGTCTGGGAGAGAGAGATAGGAAGAGAAACAGAGAGACAGATAGAGAATGACATGCCAGGGTCTCCAGCCACTGCAAACACTCCAGACGCATGTGCCACCTTGTACATTTGGTTTATGTGGGTTTTGGGGAAACAAACCTGGGTCCTTTGGCTTTGCAGGCAAATGCCTTAACTGCTAAGTCACCTCTCCAGTCCTCCCCCCTTTTATTTTGTTTTTCAAGGTAGGGTTTCATTCTAGCTCAGACTGACCTGGAATTCACTATGTAGTCTCAGGGTGGCCTTGAACTCACAGTGATCCTCCTACAGCTGCCTCCCAAGTGCTGGGATTAAAGAGGTATGCCTGGCAGCCTGACCCCTTCGTAAAGGAGGGCCTCACTCTAGCCCAGGCTGACCTGAAACTCACTCTGTAGCCCCAGTTGGCCTTGAGCTCATAGTGATCCTCCTACCTCAGCCTCCAAAGTGCTGGGGAATAAAGGCGTGCACCACTCACCACACCTAGCTCTCTTTAATTTTTTTTTTTTTTTTTCCGAGGTAGGGTCTCGCTCTAGCCCAGGCTGACCTGGAAATCACTATGTAGTCTCAGGCTGGCCTCGAACTCATGGTGATCCTTCTCCTTCTGCTTCCTAAGTGCTGGGATCAAAGGCGTGCACCACCATACCCGGCTATGTTTTAAAAAACTGTGCATGTGTGCACGTGCATGCGTGTGTGGAGGGGTGTATGTTGTATGTGCAGATGCAACATCCTGTGCTCACATTTTCAGAAGCCACAGAACACTGGGTGTCCTTCCCTCGCACTCTTCTGCTTTATTTCCTTGAGATGGCGTCTCACGGAGAGACGGTGATTCTCCTGCCTCCACCTCACCCTCAGCACTGGGGGTTACAGGCATGTAACCACACCTGGGTTTTTGTTTTTTTAACTTATCAGTTGCTTAATTAGGTTCTTAGTAAGAAATTTAGAACACCAATTTGTGAGGATAAACTCCATTCATTAGAGCAAAACCGGCCGCAGGGTGCCCTGGAGCCAAGGAACAGCTTTGATCTTTGCAACGTTTCTGAGTCCAAGGCTTTCTGACCCACTTCTGCTGCTCTGTGATCTCGCATTTCTCTGTCTCTGTCAAAGATCTTGCCTTCCTGGGGCCTGGGCTTCCGCAACTACTCCTTTTTTAAAGTTTTTTTTTTTTTTTTTTTTTTTTGAGGTAGGGTCTCACTCTAGTCCAGGTTGACCTGGAATTCACTATATAGTCTCAGGGTGGCCTTGAACCCAAAACAATCCTCCTACCTCTGCCTCTTAAGTGCTGGGATTAAAGGTCTGCACCACCACGCCCAGCTGTTTCTTACTGAAATAAGCATCAGTGAGGTGTTCAGGAATTTTTTTTGACAGCTTCCATACTTACAGATAATAAAGTATGATAGTCCCCTCCGCTCCCCACTTTCCCCTTCACAAATCCACACTCCGTCATATCCCACCCTCTCTCCACTAGTCTTTTACTTTGATGTCATCATATTTTCCTCCTATTATGAGGGTCTTGTGTAGGTAGTGTCAGGCACTGTGAGGACATGGATATCCAGGCCATTTTGTGTATGGAAGAGTGCATTGTAAGCAGTCCTACCCTTCTTTGGCTCTTAAATCCTTTTTTTCTTTTTTCTTTTTTTTTTTTTTGTGTGTTTTTTTGAGGTAGGGTCTCACTCTAGCCCAGGCTGAACTGGAATTCACTATGGAGTCTCAGGCTGGCCCCGAACTCACAGCGATCCTCCTAACTCTGCCTTCCGAATGCTGGGATTAAAGGCGTGTGCCACCATACCCGACTTAAATTCTTTCTGCCACCTCTTCTGCAATGGACCCTGAGCCTTGGCAGGTGTGATAGAAATGTTTTGGTGATGAACATTCCTCCATCTTCTCAGCACTATGGTGCCTTTTGGGTGTATTTAGGAATTTTTTTGTTTTTTTAAGGTAGGCTGCCACTCTAGCTCAGGATGATCTTGAGCTCACAGCAATACAGCAATCCTCCTACCTCTGCCTCCCAAGTGCTAGGATTAAAGGCATGTGCCACCATGCCCAGTGATTTTTTTTTTTTTTTTTTTCCTGAGGCAGGGTCTCACTCTAGCTCAGGCTGACCTGTAATTCACTACGCAGTCTCAGGGTGGCCTTGAACTCTTAGTGATCCTCCTACCTCTGCCTCCCGAGTGCTGGGATTAAAGGCGTGCGCCACCACACCTGGCTCTTCTGGTTGAGGAATTTTGACATTGCTGATATCCATTTTTGTGGATGTGGCAATGTCAAGCTTTTGGTATGTTCTACGCAGAGGAATCTGATTGAGAGAGAGGTCCAAGTAGTAAACCACTTTCCAGCTATTTCAGGACACCACTCCTGCCTCTGTGGTGTCCCACCGAGTGACGCTGGCACGCAGCCTTCTCACAGGTGGACTGAAGGGTTTCTTCCCATGGCTTAACAGCCTCCATGGCACGTCTTCAGTAGGATAGTACCTGGGCATTTTGTGAAGCTTAACCACCCGGATACCTCCATTCTTGTCACCACCAACTGGTTCTGTGACCTTTTCCTTATTTTCCTTTTCAACCTTGGATTTGGCAGCTGAGTGCTTCCTCCTGTACAAGGCCTTTCTGGAGTGCACCTGCTGAGCGGGGGAACCTGCCAACTCCTCTCACCAGGACTGCGTTCTGGCTGCAGGGGGGTTCCCCTTCTCTGACTTTGTAACCTTGGGGTCACCCCAGTTAGCCTTGCCTATGACATCAGCCTTCTCGATTACAGGTTCCTTCTATTCAGTGTCTGCCTTCTCAGTCTTTTCACCCGCCATCTTGTAAGATGGGAAACACACCTGGCTTTTTATGTAGGTGCTGGGGTTGAATTCATGTTCTCATGCTTGCACAAGCACTCACCCAATGAACCATAGCCCCAATTCTTTTTATTTTAGACAGTGAGACACACACACACACACACACACACACACACAGGAAGAGAGAGGGGGGGGTGGAGAGGGAGGAAGAGAGAGAATTGGCATCCCAGGGCCTTGGTCACTGCAATCCAACTCCGGACTCTGCGCCACCTAGTGGGCATGTGCAACCTTGTGCTTGTCTCACTTTTGTGTGTCTGGCTTATGGGGAATCTGGCAAGTTGAACATGGGTCCTTAGGCTTTGCAAGTAAGCACCTTAACTGTTAAGCCATCTCTCCAGCCCCTTCCCAATTCTTAATTTTATTTGTTTCAATGTGTGTGCACGTGTGCACACACACACACACGTCCATGTGTTAGGGCCTCTTGTTGCTGCACATGAATGCCAGATGCTTGCACCACTTTTGTGTTTGGGAATGTTCCTGGACCAGCAGGCTTTGTAAGTAAGTGCCTCTAATTGCTGAGCCATCTTCTCAGTTCTAATTCTTTCTTTCTTTCTTTTTTTTTTTTTTGAGGCAGGGTCTCACTCTAGCCCAGGCTGACCTGGAATTCACTATGTAGTCTCAGATTGTCCTGGAACTGTGTAATCCAGGCTGGCCTCAATTTCACAGCAATCCTCCTGCTGTAGCCTCTTCAATGCTGGGATTACAGACATACACCATAACCCTGGCCTGTGTGTAATTTCTTACATCAGATCATATGCTCCCATGTAGTCAGTATTATTTCTGTATGTACAGCTGAAATAATTCACAAGAAAAACAACTTCTAGACCCCTCCACCTGCACCCCAAGACCTCAGTACATGTTTAAGCTCCTTCCCCTGCAGACAAGACTATGGGACTTGCCCCCTGACGTCCACAGGCTTTCCACACTCTCCAGCCAGTAAGTGCCTTACCATCACTCACCACAAGATCTTCTGGTTAAGTCTATACCCACATGATGCTTTGAGCCATGGAGAAATGGTCAGGCTGGCCTTTTAGTAGGAGGTTTCTAAAGCCCCAGCCAGGAGGGCAAGCGCAGAGTGGGAAGAGCTCTGCAGCCTGTGTCTTCACCCTCATTCATCATTGCTGCGGACACAGCTACATTTCACCTCAAGGCTTGGAAGAGTGAAATTGGAGGCAAGGGCTCGGGAAGCCTGCTGGGGTACCTCCTGCTTACAATGTTCCTGGGGGAAGGGGGACTGGGAGCTCCCAACGGCCATTCACTGTGCCTCACTTCCATGATATTCAAACCTCCAGAATAGGGAAGCTTGAAGAAAAAAAGAAAAATAGAAAAAAAAAAATGAGGCCTTGAGGGGAGATTTGTCCTAGCCCAGTGCTCTGTGAACTGCCTACCCTGGCCATAACTAAGCTCTGGGAACCTGGTATTTGCCATGGGTGCCCTGAGTTGGTTTAGCACACTGCACCAAGGTCTTTGTAGGCAGCCCGGGAGTACACACGTGGCATTACATGAATGACTGCATACCCTGGCATGGTCTGGGCCGCCGCCTCTCTGGGCTTCTGACCCGTATTTGCCTCCTGGGACTGTGTACCTGCCCGCCCTCCGAGGGCACAGGGCTACCGGAAGCCCACATCTGTGTAAACATGTGACTGTGTGTGTGAGTACGAGTGTTTACACCTGGGGACAGATGCGTCCTTGAGTGTGCTCAGAGACCCCGGTGAGACTGTGACTGAGGCAAGTTCTCGGGGCCCTCCCTGAGGGGGAGCAACGGAGGAGCAGGGCAGGCTCAGAGTGTGCGCAGCCTCCTCTCTGCTGGACAGCGGCAGGAGGAGGGGCTTGGGTGGAGGAGGCTGCAGCCTCAACTTGGCTGGGACACTGTGGGGACAGAAGCTGGAAGTCAGTGCATGGGGTGAGGCGGTTTTCACCAGGGACCAAGCTGGGCCTCAGCTGAGCAGTCGCCACCTCTCTGGGTCTCAGGTAGTATCAATGACACCTCCTAGCAGCTGGCTGTAAGCGCAGCAGCCTCCGCAGGGCATCTAGAATGGACTTCAGGCTCCTCAGCTCCCAGGGCCCTCACTGGGGAGGCCGGGTGGCCTGGGGCTCGTGGCTGAAGAGCACGTTTCTTGCAGGCCCGCCTCCCTCTTGGCTGGGATTCCTGGTCAGAGCATTGGTTGAGGGTCAAAATTCTCACCCCCTGCTGCTGGTGGATGGCCCCAGCCAACCGGGAGTTGAACAAAGAAGCGAGGGGGAAAATAACCTGAGTGAAATAAGGCAAACAGACACAAGAAGGAGAACATGCTAGATGTTTGTCACGGCCTCGAGAGTTTATTCTTACATGTAGGTTTATATAGGGTTGTAGGGGGAAGTGGACGTGGTCAGGGCAAGGAGTTGTAGGGGGAAGGGGACGTGGCCAGGGCAAGGAGTTGTCAGGAAACCTAGAGGGGATGTAATTAGGTGTTCATCTAATCTTGCCTCACTGGCTTAACATCCTGACTGCACCAGGTTTCACATCCTGACCATAAACTGGCCTTTTGCAAAAGATAAGATTCTGTTTTTTCTTTTTTTTTTTTTTTTGGTCTTTTGAGGTAGGGTCTCACTCTGGCTCAGGCTGAGCTGGAATTCACTATGTAGTCTCAGGATGGCCTTGAACTCTCGGTGATCCTCCTACCTCTGCCTCCCGAGTGCTGGGATTAAAGGCGTGCGCCACCACGCCCGGCTAAAAGATAAGATTCTGTAAGCAGTCTGCTGACCGGTTCCAGAAGTACCTTACAGAAAGCTGGATGGACCAGCTTTCGGAGTAATGGGTCAGTTTATAAGCAGGCCCAGGCAAAATGGAGAGGCTTTTGCTCTATGGCTCCCCACAGGTGGAGACAAGCAGGTGCGCATACTGTTGGTCCCTATAAATAGATCTCATCTACCAGCCAATTGCCCATCCCATTCCTTTCCCAGAAGTCAGCTTGGAGCTGGGGCTGGTCGTACGTGCTGCAGTCAACAGCTAGTACCCTTGGTTTTCCTATATGCAAATAGAATAACAACTGGATACTTCCTCCAAGGTTACTATGGGTCAGGGCAATTAGTTTTCTTTTATAAAATTAAATAATTTATTTATTATTTGAGAATGAGAGAGAAAAGAGGCAGATAGAGAAGGGGGGTTCCAAGGCCTTCAGCCACTGCAAACACCAGACGCATGGGCCACTTTGTGCATTGGGCCCTGGGGCTTCGCAGGCAAGTGCCTTAACCGCTAAGCCATCTCTCCAACACTTTTTAAAAATTTAATCAATGGTATTTTACTGTTTGCCCTTTATTCTATTTTTACTTATTTGTTAGAGAGAGAGAGAAAATGGACACGGCAGGGCGTCCGGCCACTGCAAATGAACTCCAGATGCACATGTACCACCATCTGCATCTGGCTTAGGTGGGACCTGGAGAATCGAACCTGGGTCCTTAGACTTCGCAGGCACGCGCCTTAACCGCTGAACCATCTTCCAGTCCCAATTCTGTTTGTTTGAGGCCGGGCCAGGGCGTCCAGAGTCTCAGAGCGCGGCCCCCTGCGACCCGGGTCACGGCGCCCGGCCCCCGCCGCGGCCCCGCCCCCCTCGCCGGACACCCTCTCCCTCCTCCCGGCGCTCGCAAGTTTCTCCGAAGTTTTCCGCGGGTCCCTCTGCGCGCCCCGCCCGCCGGCCCGTGACGTGGCAATGGTGCAGCGTGGCGGCCAATGGGCAGCGGCGGGGGCCGGCGGCGCGAGCCAATGGCGATGGCGGACGATCCCGCGGTCCGGCCCGGCCCCGGCCGCACTGCGCTACCCGCCCGCCGCCGCCGGCGCCGGCACTGGCCGCCCAGGCGATCCGGCCACGGCGGCTTCGGGCGCGCGCGCGCGCGCGGTCCTCTCCCGGCTGGCCGCGAGGGCTCCTCGGCCGCGCGCTGCGGGCACCGGGACGCCGGCTCGGGCCCCGCCGCGCCCCACGGTGAGTCCCCCTTCCCAGCTCGCCGGCCGCAGCCCCCGCCCCGGGCGCCGCCCACCGGCCCGCGGTCCTCGAGGCGAGCCGCCGCCGAGGTCGCTGTCGGGAGGGGACCGCGAGGCTCCAGCGGGCGGCGCTGTCCTGGATGGCCCAACCCCCCTCCCCAGTCACGGAGCCGCGGCCGTGACTCTGCCCAGTGACGTGGGCCGGCCGAACTTTACGTAACGGGGTCGGCGCCCCACGCGCGCCCCCACGGCACACCTGGGGCGCGGGGCCGCAGCCCGCTCCTGCGTCCCCCGTCTCCGGCCCGACCGCCGTGAGTGTTCCTGACCCACGGGCTGTGGACGTGGCCTCCGGGAGCTGGGACTTACCCTCGCCGGAGGGCTCCGGCTCCGGGGCCGGGGTCAGGCTGGGCTGGGCTGGACGGGGGCCCAGGGCGGAGGCCGGCTTCAAGCTGGGGTCCGCAGGGTCTGGGGTGAGCACCAAACGGATCGCAGGGAACCTGGGTTCTGGTCCTCGCTCAGCCTGAGTTGGCGACTGACCTTGGACTAGCTTTGTCCTCCGAGGGCTGCCGAAGAATGGGCTGGCATTGCCAGCGTTCTGTGGCGGCCGCGGAGTGGCTGGCATGCGGCTGTAAAGTGCAGCAGTCTCCGGGGTCGCTTCACCGTCCTGCCTCCTCCTAGGAACTCGGGCCCAACCGGCTGCAAACTTGTTTGTGGATGAAGGGCCGGAGCCACTCCCCCATTCCCGTCGCACCGCGCACTGCCAGCCGCAGCCTTCCACGGGCCACCACGTTCTCACTGATGAAGACGACGAGGCTCAGCGAAGGAAAGTGAATTCTCACGTTCACGGGACCGGGACACCGGGGTGCAGAGACCAGGTGGGTGTGAGCGGGTGAAGCCCCTGACCCTGCTTCAGGGCCTCCCGCGAGTGGTCGGGGTCGCGGGTGGGGGCTGGGCCAGCCTGGAGTGGAGGATGGATTTGGCCCCGGGTGGGATGTGGGCCCGAGGTGTCCTAGCCCCCACCTGGACTCCTCTTGACTTGGTGTCGGAGAGACCCGGCTTGGGTGTGAACAGGTCTTCTAGCAGGTCCCCGAGCTGGAGGGCTGGACTAGGAAGGCAGGTAGGGCTCGGGCAGGTGAGGGTTTCTCTAGCCGAAGTGTGGCGGAGTCAAGGATGGCCGCAGAGGCTCTGGACCTTGGTGAGAACAGCCCTGGAGGCAGGCCATGCACGAGGGCTCCGGAGAGAGGGACCTGTGGGACTGTGAGCGGTGGGTGGGAGTCCCCTCCCTCCGCTGCCATTTCTCATGTCGAGCCTGCGCTTCACACTTCGCCTGCCCGCAGGTCGGTGTGCGGCCCACGTCTTGAGGCCTGGAGGTGTCGGGACCTCAGCATGCCCTGGGACGCGCGGCCCGGGGGCGCGGAAGGCGGGCCCGAGGGCGCCGGTGCCGCCCGCCTGCGGGTGCAGAAGCAGTGCCGGAAGTCGTCCTTCGCCTTCTACCAAGCCGTGCGTGACCTGCTGCCCGTGTGGCTGCTCGAGGACATGCGTGCCAGCGAGGCCTTCCACTGGGACGAGCGCGGGCGCGCCGCCGCCTACTCGCCGTCCGAGGCGCTGCTCTACGCGCTGGTGCACGACCACCAGGCCTACGCGCACTACCTGCTGGCCACCTTCCCGCGCCGCGCGCTCGCCCCGCCCAGCGCCGGCTTCCGCTGCTGCGCCGCGCCGGGCCCGCACGTGGCGCTGGCCGTGCGCTACAACCGCGTGGGCATCCTGCGACGCATCCTGCGCACGGTGCGCGACTTCCCGGCCGACGAGCGGACGCGCCTGCTGGACCGGCGAGGCTGCAGCCGCGTGGAGGGCGGCGGCACCTCGCTGCACATGGCCTGTGAGTTGGCGCGTCCCGAGTGCCTCTTCCTGCTGCTCGGCCACGGCGCCTCACCGGGCCTGCGCGACGGCGGCGGCCTCACGCCGCTGGAGCTGCTGCTACGCCAGCTGGGCCGCGACGCCAGCTCCGTCTCCGCCGCCGTGGAGGACTCCTCCTCTGCTGCCGCCACCGCCACCGCCGCCACCACTCTTGGGGAACCCCGCCAGCGCCGCCTGCTGCTCCTCGACCTGCTGGCGCTGTACACCCCCGCAGGCGCCACAGGCCCGGCTCGCCGTGAGCTGCTGGGAGACCGGCTACGTTGGCAGCGGCTGCTGGGTGAGGACAAGTTCCAGTGGTTAGCGGGCTTGGCTCCACCTTCCCTCTTTGCGAGAGCCATGCAGGTGCTGGTCACCACCATCTCACCTGGCCGCTTCCCCGAGGCTCTGGACGAGCTCCCTCTGCCACCCTTCCTGCAGCCCTTGGACCTCACGGGCAAGGGCTAGACACAGGGGTACCCTTGGCACTGGATTTTGAGGATGGAACTGTTTTTCAGAGCGTTGTACTTGGCACTTTACATATATTGATCTCTGCACAGAAGAATCTGCCTCATCTGTTGTGTGCACTGGGGCTGGGCTGAGAAACCAGGCAGGCTCAAAGTCACAGGTTTTCTGGGTGGGGCTGGCCCCAGCTCTCCACGATCCTGAATCTTAGTTGGAGTGGAGGTCGTGTACCAGCTCCTGTCCAGCCAGGAACTGTGAGGACCTGGAGCCAAGCAGGAGCTGGGCAGATACAGGGGGTGGGGCCTGACGTCGCTAAGCAAGGGGACAGAATGTGCAGAGGCCAGAGGGCAGACCCTGTGCTGTCAGCCTCGTTAACTGCCCTTGATCCTGGTCCAGGAGGACAAGCAGGGCTGGGCAGGCTGCTGTGACAGGAGTTGGGGAGCGCAAGATGTACCTTTTTGTGTCCCCTACTCCATACCGGACCACTGGTTCCTCTCCCAGACCTGAATTTGTCACCCTTTTGCCCTTCAGTCAGGACTAGTCCTGGGGCTCCTGCTGCTCAGCTCTGACACTGTACCTGCATCACCCCAGACCCGGGGTCCCCAGTAGTGTAGCCTCCCTATAGGTAACACTGGGCTAGGCAGGCTTCTTGCCCAGCCTGGAGAGCTGCTGTCTGCTGGAAGGTTCTGAAGATGGCAGCTTGTTAGTGAACACATCACCATCCTTCAGGACCAAGGGACCCTGGCTGCGAAGCAGGGTCTACATCCCAAGGAGCCTCAGCACTAGGGATGAGGGCCAGACTGCTGTGTCTGGAAATTCTGCTGGACTGTGAAATTCAACCTTCCAGTCATGGGCTGGCAGGCCACAACGTACTGCCAGGAGTGGAGGGTCAGAGTATGTCTGATGAAGCGGAGTGAGCCTGGGTGTGGGGTGGGGGTTCGTGGAGGAGTCCAGTGCTGGGCACAGGGATGATGGGCGAGGCCTGGACTGCAGGAATGTTTTGGGTGACCGTAGATAACCTCTGTCCCCTGGGCCTCAGTTTTTTTTTTTTTTTTTTGTTCCTGTATTTATATTGGTTTTGTGAGGTAGGTTTTCACTCTAGCCCAGGCTGACCTGGAATTCACTATGGAGTCTCAGGGTGGCCTCAAACTCATGGTGATCCTCCTACCTCTGCCTCCTGAGTGCTGGGATTAAAGGTGTGTGCCACCACACCTAACCTTGGCCTGTTTTTCTGACAAGTCCTTTTGGACCATCTCCAATAACCTCCCAGACTTGAAAAGGGTGTAACCCCATTCCAGGAAAGCATGGGGCAAGAAGGGGTACACAGCCCCTTGACTGTAGGTCTGGGCTTCCCCTCCAACCCCAAGCTTGGGACACCAGAGGTTCCCCTGGTCCTCTGGGAGTCCCAGGTGTTCAGATTAAAAATGTCACATTGATAGCATTTCCTTGTTTGCAGGGCAGAATGGACTACAGTGGTCTTTAGGGTCTGGACCTGAGATACTAGGGAACCAGTGGAACTCAGCAGTTTGCCTAGAAAGCTGGGCACTCCCCCTCCCCAGCCCAGCTCTGCCCTTTGGGGTCAGCCAGCCCTGGACTAGGTGCTCTCTAGATGCACAGTTGTTTTGGCAACCACCTCCCTGAGCTGCCTGTTCAGGGAGAGGTGGTGTGGGGAGAGGTCCATCTAGGCTAACCAGGAGGAGGCAGTGGGGAGCACCCTGTGGGAGGAAAGGGCACACCAGGGGGAGGACCTAGTCTGAGCAACACAGCACTGTGTGGGGCTGGGTCAGGATAACAAGCAGCGGCAGCCGCCGTGCGTGCAGTGTGGTCCGCTGAGAGCTCCAGTTAGGCCCTGGTAGCTTGCATGGGCATGAGCTCCTGATGAGTGGGGGCAGGACAGGGACACTGGACATTGAAGGAAGCCGGGCAGAGGCTTGACCAGAGTTGAGTAGGGCCTGAGTCCTTCCTGGTTGCCACAGGATGCCTGTCCCAGGCCCCAGAGGGACTGGAGAGGTGGCCTAGCAGATAAGCAGCACCTCAAGTTATCGGATGGTGGCTGCTGCTGCTGTTGCAGGGCCAGGAGGGAGAGAGGGTGGCCTCAGTGTGGTGGCTTATCTGTCCCCAGAAAGAGCTGTGAGGATGGTGTTACCACCCTGGCCATGAGCCTGCCAGGCCTTGTGCTGCCATCCATGTCTGACAGCAGTTCCACCACCAGCCAGTGGCAGTGGCAGGTGACCTTGGCTTCCAAAGGCATGCACGGCCTGGAATAGGCCTCTTTCTGAGGCAAAGCAAGCTCATTTGTTCATGAAATTCACCAATCTGTTTTCTCCCACATGCCTGCCGAATCACCAAATGCCAGTATTCCCAAGGGTCCTACGCCACACCCCGGTTAAAATGTTAAGAAGGCCGGTGTATCTGGTCCACTAGCTTCTGAAAGTGCTTTTCCCCCCAAGATTTACTGACCTCATGCTCGGGCTTCAACGGACTTAAGGACCGTCTGGAAAAGAGGCACAGACTGGGAACAAGACCCGAGTCTAGCGTGGTGCACACCTCTGGCGGTGCCTGCTTTGTACAGACTTTGTTACCTTGACCCTTCTGCCATGGTTTCCCCTCCTTTAGGATCTGTGCAGAACAGTTCCCTAGGTTACCTCAGATCCAGTTCAGACGAGGCTGGCTCCTGGGTGGCAAGAAAGGAAGAAGATAGGTCCAGGGTCTGAAGACTCCATGATGGGGCCGCTTTCAATAGCAGTGACTGGAGCCAGTTGTGGCACTGGCCCATGATCTCAGCATGGGCTGAGGTGGGAGGAGCAAAAGTTCAAAGGCAACCTAGGCTATGAAATGAATTCCAGGCTAGCCTGACCTATGTAATGAGACCTTCTTCTGAGAGAGACGGGGAAGGGAGGGAAGAAGAGAGAGAGGAGGTGATTGGTAATAATGTTCCTGCAACCTCATGACTGGCTCTTCCAAATACTATAAGAACCTGAGGTTAATAGCTGAGCATGGTTGTGCATGTGCATGCCTTCATCTCTGTACTTGGGAGGCAGAGGTAGGAGGATCACCATGAGTTCAAGGCCACCCTGAGACTACATAGTGAATTCTAGGTCAGCCTGGATTAGAGCAAGACTCTGCCTCAAAAACAAAACAAAACAAAACAAAAACTGCCAGGTGGGGTGGTGCACACCTTTAATCCTAGCACTCTGGAGGCAGAGGTAGGATTACCATGAGTTCAAGGCCACTCTGTGACTACCATAGTGAATTCCAGGTCAGCCTCGGCTAGAGTGAAACTCTGCCTTGAGCCCCCCTCAAAAAAATCCCTGATGTTTGGGGGCTGGAGAGATGGATTAATGGTTAAGCCTAATGACGGGGGTTTGATTTCCCTAGTGGCCATGTAAAGTAAGATGCAGAAAGTGGTGTAAGCATCTAGAGTTCGTTTGCAGTGACTGGAGGTTCTGGTGTGCCACGTCTCTTTCTCTCTTGTCTTACCTGATTGCAAGTAAGTTTTTTTCTTCTTTTTTTTTTTGGGGGGGGGTTTCGAGTCAGGGTCTTGCCCTAGCCCACGCTGACCCGGAATTCAGTTGGTAGTCTCAGAATGGCCTTGAACTCAAGATGATCCTCCTTCCTCTGCCTCCCTAGTGCTGAGGTTAAAGGCATGCGCCACCACGCCAGGCTACAAATAAGTATTTTCTAATTTTTTTGTTTTAAGTTTGTTTAATTATTTGAAAGTGACAGACAAAGAGGCAGAGAGAGAGAATGGGGGTGCCAGGGCCTCCAGCCACTGCAAACTAACTCCAGATGCATGTGCCCCCTGTGCATTTGGCTAACGTGGATCCTGGGAAATAGAGCCTTGAACCAGGGTCCTTAGGCTTCACAGGCAAGCGTTTAACCATCTCTCCAGTCCCAAATAAGTATTTTTTTAAATCCCAAGGTTTAGCTGGGTGTGGTGGGGCATGCCTTTAATCTCAGCACTCAGGAGGCAGAGGTAGCAGGATCTCTGTGAGTTTGAGATCACCCTGAAACTACATAGTGAATTCCAGGTCAGCCTGGGCTAGTGTGAGACCCTACCTCAAAACAACAAAACAAAACAAAATCCAAAAACCCAAGGTTCGAATTACATATGATAAAACAAAGGCATAAAGTGTGTAGCTTGATGAGTTATGACTAAGGTCTACATGAATGACCACTGCTCCAACCAAGATGGAGGTGACATTTCTACCTCCAGTGATTGTTTTTTAAGTTTTATTTATTGGAGAGAGAATGGACATAACAAGGCTTCCTGCCACTGCAAATGAACTCCAGACACATGCCATTTTGTGCATCTGGTTTTACATGAATACTGGGGACTTGAACCCAGGTTGTTAGGTTTTGCAGGCAAACACCTTAACCACCCGAGCCATCTCTCCAGCCCCTGATTTTTATTTTAAATATTTATTTATTTGAGAGCCACAGACAAAGAGGCAGATAGAGAATGGGTGCGCCAGGGTCTCCAGCCACTGCACACCAACTTCAGATGCATGTGCCACCTTGTGCATCCGGCTTACGTGGGTCCTGCAGAATCGAGCCTTGAACTGGGGTTCTTGCTAAGCCATCTCTCCAGCCCTGACTTTTACTTTAAAATTTATTTTTAAATAAAAAGGTAGCACACAGAGGCCCTCTTCCCCTGCCCCAATTCTGCTGAGTCTTTGATGGGATTATTAGTATTCATTGTGGGACGATTTAAAATTTTTTTTTTTCAAATTTATCTATTTTATTTGACAGAGAGTGGTAGAGAAAATGTGTGCACCAGGGCCTCTAGCCACTGCAAATGAATTCCAGATGCATGCGTCACCTTGTGCATGTCTTATGTGGGTCCTGGGGCCTTGAACCTGGGTCCTTCGGCTTTGCAGGCAGGCTTGTTAACTGCTAAGCCATTTCTCCAGCCTGATTTTTAAAAATTTATTTATTTGAGAAGTGGTGGGGGGAGAGAGAATAAATAGGTGTGCCAGGGACTCCAGCCACAGCAAACGAACTCCAGACACATGGACCACCTTGTGCATATGGCTTATGAGGGTACTGGGCTATTGAACATGAGTCCTCAAGCTTTGAAGGCAAATGTCTTAACTGTTAAGCCATCTCTCAATCTGATTTTTAAATTTTATTTATTATTATTTTGAGTGCGAGAAAGAGGGGCAAAGAGAGAATATGGTTCTGCTAGGGCCTCTAGCAACTCCCCCCCACCAAAAAAAACCTTCAAACACATGCACCAGCATGTGCATCTGGTTTATATGGTTATTGGGGAACTGAACCTGGGTCCTTAGGCTTTACAGGTAAGCACCTTAATTTCTAAGCCATCTCTTCACCCCTTATTTAACATTTTAAAATTTTATTTGAGAGAGAAGGGGAGAAGAGAGAATGGGTGCACCAGGGCCTTCAGATGTTGCAAACAAACTCCAGACGCATGTGCCACATTGTGCACCTGGCTTATGTGGGTCCTAGGGAATCGAACCTGGGTCCTGTGGCTTTGCTGGCAAGTGCCTAAGACCCTACCTTGAAAAAAACAAAATACTGTGGTATAAACATCTCCCCCTATAGATCAAGCTGACCTGAAATTCACCACATAGTCTCACACTGGCCTCGAACTTACAGCAATCCTTCTACCTCTTACGTGCTGGGATTAAAGATGTGTGCCACCATGCCTGGCCATATTTTAAAGCAACTTGTAAATAGGATTTTTTTCTTTTTAATATTTTTAAGTTTTTATTTTTATTTATTTGAGGCAGAGTAAGAGAAATGGGCATGCCAAATCCTCTAGCCACTGCAAATGAACTCCAGATACATAAGCCACCTCATGCATCTGGCTTACGTGGGTCCTGGAGGATCAAACCTGGGTCCTTAAGGCTTTGCAGGCAAGTGCCTTAGCTGCTAAGCCATCTCTCCAGCCCTCTTACTTTTTGTTTTTGAGGTAGGATCTCACTCTAGCCCAGGCTGACTTGGAATTCACTATGTAATCGTAGGATGGCCTCAAACTCAGTGATCCGTCTACCTCTGCCTCCCAAATGCTGGGATTAAAGGCATATGCCACCATGCCTGGCCTTTTCTGGCTAGATTTGTTAAATTACTTATTTGAAAAAGAGCAAGAGGCAGGTAGATAAAGAGAGGGATGGAAAGGTGGCTTAGTGGTTAAGGCGCTTGCCTGCAAAGCCTAAGGACCCAGGTTCAATTCTCCAGGTGCCATGTAAGCCAGATGCACATGGTCGTGCATGCATCTGCAGTTCCATTTGCAGTGATTAGATGTCCTGATGCGCCCATTCGCACCCTCTCTGTCTGTCTCCAATAATTAACAAAAATAGAGAGAGAGAGAAGAGAATGGGCATGCCAACGTCTCTAGCCACTGCAAAGAATCCCAGACACATGTGCCACTTTGTGTATGTGGTTTACATGGATACTGGAATATCGAACCTGGGTCCTTATGCCTTGCAGGCAAGCAACTTACTGCTAAGCCATCTCTTCAGCCCCTCTCTTTGGACTTTTCTAAATAGGGTCTCATTCTAGCCCAGGCTGACCTGGAAATGCTCTTTGTAGTCCCAGGCTGGCCTTGAACTCACAGCAGTCCTATCTCTGCCTTCCAAGTGCTGGGATTAAAGGTTTGTGCCACCACACTGGGCTTGTAAGTAAACTTTTTAAAAAAGCTTTTGGTGTTTACATTGATATTTAATTCAGCTAGTGTGAATGCCATAAAATTTAGAGTACTGAATTTCCAAAATGTAAATTTTATTTTTAAATGAATAATACACTTACATGGCTCACAAGTCAAAGAATAAAAAAGGCATATGCTTGGTAACAATCACTGACCATTTTGTCTCCAGTGAGACTTTGCCTGACCTGCCGGTGACCGCTAAAGGGAAAGTCATGGAGCACCTGTGCCTGGCACTGCCTGCTTCTAGCTCTGGCCACACCACATCACCTCACTGAGGACTCTCACATGCATCCTAAGATCCCCTGAGGGATCCCACTGCACCTTGCTGACAGGCATGCTGATGGTTGTATCTTGTGGCATTAGGAGATATTCTCAAGTTCACATCCTTCTGTTCCTAGAGCCAGCTTGTTTTCAGTGTCCCACTTCATTCCGGTTTTTCGTTTTTGTTTTATATCTTTGAGGTAGACCCTTACTTAGGCCAGACTGACCTGGAACTTTTGAGGCCAGGTTGGCTCCCAACCTCAGCTGAGTTGCTGGGATATGAGCTCAGCCTTGTTCCTCACTGCTGCTGGGGGTTGAACCCAGGGATGTGTGCAACCTAGGCAGGCACTTATCACTGAGCTACATACACCCAGCCCTGGTTTTGTTCATAAGGACAGCTTTCCCAAAGCGGCACGTGCAGTGTGTGGCTTTCCCCACGGGCTGAGTGTGCCCTCACGGCCTCTCACATCCCATGGGCACCTCTACCTTATCTCAGAAATGCTTCAGTGAGGTGCCCTTTTACCCCATTGGCCCACATGTTTTATGTTGTTCTGCTGGGCTAGACAAGTCCTTCCAGTGAACATTCAACAGTGTTACACTTATAACTATTTCCCTTTCTGAATTTTATTTTATTTATTTTTTCCGAGGTAGGGTCTCGCTCCAGCCCAGGCTGACCTGGAATTCGCTATGTAGTCTCAGGGTGACCTCAAACTCACAGCAATCCACCTACCTCTGCCTCCCAAATGCTGGGATTAAAGGCGTGCGTCACCACGCCCAGCTTTGTTTAGATTTTTTGAGAAGGTCGCACTCCATAGCCCAGGCTGGTAACCGTCCTGCCAACTCCCGTGTGCTGAGGTTCTAGCTCTCCGTCACACCTAGATTTCCCTTCCAAGTGTAGGTAGGGACTTTTGGTTTGCAGTGTTGGGCAACAAACCCAGGGCCTTGTGCGCCCTAGTCAGGCACTGACCAATGAGCCACATCCCTAGCTTCACTCCAGATTTCTAGTGTACACCCCATATTCTGAAGAGGTTAACCTCTGGGAGTTTTCTTCTATGACTTCTGCATCACTTGACTTTACAAAGGCCCTCCATGCAGTTCTCTGCCTTGTTTCTTGTTTTGATTTTTTTCAAGATAGGGTTTCACTCTAGCCTGGGCTGACCTGGAATTCACTATGGAGTCTCAGAATAGCCTCAAACTCACAGTGATCCTCCTACCTCTGCCTCCCAGTGCTGGTATTAAAGGTGTGTGCCACCACACCTGGCTTTGTGCCTTGTCTGTTTAATGACTTATCTTGCCACAGATGTAGTTGGCACAGCAGCTTGTATGTTTGCTCCTGCCCATACCACAATGCTTCCTGCAAGGGTCAGGGCTTTTCTGCAGTGTGCCCTCCATGGAGCTCCTGCCCATCTAACCCCCGTCCCCCAGCAGCTCTCAGATGTTTGTGAGGTAGTACCAGCCAGCACAGATGTTCAGCTGGGCTCTACCCCAGTGTCCCCTCTGTGACTGGAAGCAAGTTCTCAGTCATTCTCTCTCTCATGGAACACACACATACCTCCCATGGCTCTGGAGGGGACACAAAGCTGGGCCGGCCATCTCTGCACAACAGAAGCCTCCTAGTGGGGATTCCGAACGTGAGCTGCACCTGTGGATTTCTTTGCTGAAAACTGACTTCTTAGCTGGGCGGTGGTACACAACTGTAATTTCTGCACTTGTGAGGTGGAGGCAGGAGGATCAGGAGTTCTAGGCCAGCTTTGGCTACATGGTGAGCTAGAGGCCAGCCTAAAAGCCTGATGTCTTGGGCAACCTCATTCCGGGTGTCCTCTCCAAGGCTGCCACACTGTGCACGTAGCTCCGCAGTGGCCACTGCCCACTGGCCATACTGGTGCATATTCAGCACTGCTCAGCTGGTGGCTTTCCTGTGCAGGTGTGGTGCAGGCTGGCAGGCACGTCTGCTTGAGTGCCTTCTCCCAGCTCCAGCATCAGACTCAGCAGGGTTGTTGGAAAAGACTGGTTTATTGCACGACCTCAAAGCACAACTGAAAATTAAAACCAGAAAGGAAATCGTACAAAGCACTGAAGCTGAAGTCATTTAAAAGTGTCCACTTGACTGCGTTCAACTGCACTCCAGTTCCGTGGGCTTAGGGGAGGGCTGCCGTGGTGGGGGCTGGGCAAGGCACAGCATTCGCAGAGCAGGAGCAGCCCTGCCGGGCCACCTCTGCTGTCAACCGAACTCAACTCTTGGGTTCTAAAAAAGTGAAGTGACATCAGGGGTCTCGCATCTTGTCCCCACCTGGTAGCCTCATGCTTCCTAGCTGACTGGGGCCCTTCCGCTGGGCCCCAGGGGCTCTCTGACTCACATACTTAGAAAATGGGCATTGAGTATGGCCTGTGCCAGGTAGGCTAAAAGCAGCAATCAGCCTGGAGCAGTGTCATTAGCTCCTTCAGGAGTGAGGGCAGCGGGGCAAGGGCAGCCTGTCCTGAGCTCAGGTGCCTGAAAGAAGAGTGCTAACTGTCCCCAAAGACCAGTGTGATAAGCCACAGCAACTGTGGAGAGCAGGCACTGCTTCCCACCTGCTGGGACATCAACCCTATATCAACTGAAGATACTGGCTGCTATGTGAGTCAAGAGGACAGCTACCTGTGTGTGACACCATAGTCAAGACAGGATGGGCTCAGGATAAACTATCTGAAGGAACAAAAGACCTTCCATGGTTTTCTGAAGATACATTTACCTTCTAAATTTGTGAGATTTGATTTCAAATGAGGTATCTACTCAGATTTGCAATACAACAGACAAAAAAGGCAATGATTAGATCTGAGCATGCCCACCAGCACATTAACATCACTCCAAAGATCTCGGGTTAGCTGGCAAGACTCAGCTCCCTTGTTTGACCAGCAACCCCAAGTCAGACTACATAGATCACATGGACACCTGTGTTTCATCTGTATCCACTGGCTGATATGTTGGCTAAAATGTGTTACAGGAGGTGGGCAGCTACCCTCTATGTGGGCAGTAAAGTGTGTGTGTGTGCACCGCCATCAGACACTGACAACTAGTTTTCCATCTGGAATGCCTGTCATGGACTATGCACTGTGGCCTGTGTCTCAGGGAGAAGTGGAGAACCCTGTGAGGAGACAACACAGTCATCAAGCACATCTAGTGGCTGCAGAGTGCTGACCTGCAGCTCTATTTGGGCTGGGGATTTGGTGCCCTGCTGCCTGAGCTGGCCTCAGGTGTGCCCCTCACCCCCATCCTGTCTCTGACTCATCTGCTTCTGGAGGTTCCCTGGGTCACTGCCCACAAGAGGACCTGGAGTCGCTGATGAGAACTTACTGCAGCACATGGGTAACTAGTGCATGCAACTGAGCAGTGCCACTGTCCCCACTTAGAGGTGTCCTTGGCAAGAGATCGGCGGTGCTGCTATTACAGCAACAGCTCTGGCCAAGTACTGAGGCTGTAGGTTCTGGAATAAGGTGGAAATAAACATGAATGAAAGCAAATGTGGGGTATTCAGCTGGTCCAGACATGTCTGGCTAAGGGTTGATGAGACATGTCCACAGGGAACAACCTGAAAACAGCAGTGTCCAGTACAAAGCCTCGGCTTCTTGCCTTCCACGTGGCTGCTCGGGGCTCCTTCAGATCACCTCCCACTCGTCCTCCAGGTCCTCGGGGTGTAGGGTGGTCATCTGGCTGCTCTTCTGGGTACTGTGTGAGTGGCTGAATGTCTTTGTCAGCCGCTGGAGGAGGTAGCCAGGAGGACCCACTGCCCACAGCTCATCTGATGAGGTCACTGCAGGGACAATAGCCAATTAGTCTTGTTAACCATTCAGTCTGGGGCAAAGGGCAAAGGCAGCAGTCAGAGATCTATATCCTGATCTGGACTTGGTCACATCTAGCTCACAGTGGAAAGAACCACTTTCCCAACCTGGGCTTCATTCAGCTAGCCCAGGCTGGCCTGGAATTCATCATGGAGTCTCAGGCTAGTCTTGAACTCCTACCTCTGCCTCCGAGTGCAGGGATTAAAAGCATATGTCACCATGCCCGTTTTTTTGTTTGTTTTTTTTTGACTTAAGATCTCGCACTGTACCCCAGATTAGTGTGGAGCT
Source organism: Jaculus jaculus (assembly GCF_020740685.1). Lineage (NCBI taxonomy): Eukaryota > Metazoa > Chordata > Mammalia > Rodentia > Dipodidae > Jaculus > Jaculus jaculus. Next base: position 147,592,152 of record NC_059108.1, read on the forward strand.
CACTATGTAGATTCAGCTAGCCTCAAACTTGCAGCAGTCTCCTTGCCTCAGCTTTCTCAGTTCTAGGATTAAAGACTGGAGCCATCACTCTCAACAGTTTGCTCAACTGTAGCACAGCACTGTGTCTGAGCAGGGCGACTGGGGCATACTGTGTCTACTCCCTCCCTCAGAGGTCACAGTCCTTGGCTGTGACTCTAGTGGTACAGAGCTAGGCGGGAGCAGCCTTTTCAAGTGTCCCTCATGAAATGGCCCACAGCAGCCTACCACATCCCGGCACCTGCCTGTGAAACATGACACGCTTCCAGGGATTTTCTTCCAGTAGTCCCCAGCAGGGTTTTTCTCTGTGATGCCATAGCGGCGGGCGAGGTCACCGTTTGGACAGCGGGCCCATACAGTTCTGTTGCTCAGTGCCAGCTGGCAGGCCTGCAACCCTGTGGGCAAACCAGGCACTCTGCTCAGTTTGAACACACAGGGCAGCATCAGCACGCCCCTCCTTGAGCTGCTCCCTCCAGACACTGCAGTGGCCACCAGGCTCTGCACTATACCATGCTGGGCACTGAGGGAAAGGCCCTGGTAGGGCTGGTTCAGCCACCAGAGCCTCATGATGTACAGAAGGGTCTAGGCAATGAGAAAGCTGCTATTTCACAAGTGGGCTGGCTTGGGACTCCAGCGAGAAGCGTCCGTAGACCCTCACAGGTTCTGCTTCAGCAGAGAATCACAAGGCCAACAGGTTGGGTGGGGAAGGGCAACCACTGGGTGAAAGACAGCTTGCTCTACAGACAGTGGGGCTGGGAGACCTTAGGTCAAAACAGCCCCACATGATTTGAGTGCCCAGCCTGTTGGGCTGTGGGTTGTGGCCACAAACATGCTGGCTGACAACTGTGGTTATGTGGGGGACAGTGGGGATGCCTGCTGGCTTGACCCTACCTGGCACGTGCTCCCAGTCTGTCCCCACAGGCATCTCCTCAGTGATCCCCTTTCGGACATGCACATTCCATCTGCTGTCGAGTGCCCACAACATCTGGTCATTGGGGCTGGAATAGACACTGATCAGGGTGACCCCGGCAGGCTAGAAACAGGAATGGACATTCCTCAGGGAAGAAGGGGCGGGATAACAAAAGGCAAGGGGCTTGGAGAAGCGCAGGCAGGCAGTGACTGTGCAGGCACATCCTGCCTGATAGGGGCTAGGCAGAGCAGCAGGTGTAACAGGTGGGACAAGGACGAGGCGGGCGCAGCCTCCTTGTAAATCAAGGTGGACTTAGTTCTGCCCCTGGTGCTCACTCTCACAGGAGGAAAATCACTCAAGGCATCTTCAGAGTTTCAGGCGAAGTAGGTGGGGTATCCCACCGTACAACTAGCCCAGATTTCAGCTGGAGAGAGATGAAGGTAGTGGGGTAAAGTGAAGTGACTTGAGAACACAGGTCAGGAGTCTGGGCCACAGAGGACAGTGCAGAAAGACACTTTGCCACCTACTTGTGCACAACTCTTCCTTGGCTATCCTCACACACAATGAGGCCCACAGGGGCAGCCTCCCAGCCTGGTCAAGCTCACCTGGGCTCTGACACCCACCTAGAGGTCTCCTTTTGGCTCTAGCTGTCCTCCTCCTGTACCCTTCTTTAGGGCTGCTTAGACCACGGGAGACGTAGCAGAGGACAAGCCATTCAGGGCTGGGTCCTGGGTGGGGACCAGGCTGGCCACCTGCCCTGTTAGTCTTTGTCCACACTCACAACACCCTGGTTCTTGTTCCAGAGCTGGCCGCACCCCAGCTGGATGAAATTTCCATGTGTGTAAGGGCAGAGGGGCCTGCAGCTGAAGCCTGAGGGTCTTGCTTTCTGTTGTTGACGCTTTCCTTCCTGGACTTGGTTGTCCTTGCTGTCTCAGAACTCTGGCCGCATTAGCCTCTGCTAGACCTGGGGGCTCTGGCAGTGCTCTAACCGCTGACACTCATCTGTCTGTGCCTCGCTCTCAGGGCTACATGAGTATGGTTATGGCATGTGCTCTGTACCACACTCCAGCCACAGTGAGCTCCTGTTCATTGATTATCACACTTCTGCTGGCTCCCACTACTGAGCCCTCCCTTGTCTTTGCCTTCCCAGTGAGTCACACTGTGCCCGCTGTACTCTGGGTGCGGGTTATCCTACCTATTGCTAAGTGAATTGGGGTACCTAGTCTTGCATACCTCACTTCTAGGGCCAATGATTGAGACTTAAAGGATGCCGATGGTGGTGAGGTAACAGGTGTGGCTATTCTATGAGCAGCCACCACAGGGAGACCCAGTGCCAGCACCCACCTCATATGCTTCTTGGTCTAGCCCTTACAGACTGAAGGCAGCTGGTTGGTTTTACTGGGTGTGGTTGTCTCCTGACATATTTCTAGGGTCAGGGAGCCAGAGCACTGGTCTACCCTGACTATTACAACACCCTCCCCAGCTTGCCCATGTCAGCGGCTCATGTGTACACTAGGGAACACCTGTCCATTGGTGACATTCCAACAGAGATGCAGAGAGCACAAGTGTTGCTGTGAAGAGCTCCCTCCTCTGGCACACCCCAGTGATGTCCTGCAGTCCACAGACTAGCAAAGGACAGCTGAGGCAGACTCTCCTGCATCACCAGCAGGGACTCAGGAAAGGGAAGACTGACTCCCTATGCTATGAGGGACAGGCCCAAGAGAAGAACATACATGTATAAGGGGTTGAAAGGGGAGGTGGGGGCTTGAGCGATAGTCCAGTGGTTAAGGTGCTTGCCTACAAAGCCTAAGGACCTGAGTTTGATACCCCAGTACCCATGTAAAGTCAGATGCACATGGGGGCGCATGTGTCGAGCTTGTTTGCAGTGGCTGGAGGCCCTGGTGAACCCATTCTCTCTATTTGCCCCTTTTTCTCTCTCTTGCGCTCTCATACACAAATAAAAGAAGGAAATGGTGGGTCCTGTTACCAGAATGGTGGGTGAGGAGGTTAGAGTCATGGCCTGGAGGACACAGGGCCACTGAAGTTGGGCAGGAAGGGTGGGAGAAGGCTGTGGTGGAGTGAAGTGACATGAGAAGAACTCTTTGTGACCAGAGGACAGGATGTGCCAGGGTTTAGCTCAGCCTTGCAAAGCACCACAGGGCACAGAACCCAAGCACTCACCTTCAAGGTTGGAGGGCGCACCTCACATGCCAGGTATCCCCACAGCCTCTGCCTGCTCCAGTTATAGGGCTGAATCTCCATGGACCACCACAGGGCCACAGGGCCTGGCCTGCCCACTGCCAGCTCTGCTATGTTAGTGGAACCAGAATGAGCGCAAGATATCTACTCTGAGCATGTTTAACCTGCAGTTTGGTCACGGATGCCTGATTCTACCCCATGACCCTGAACCTGAAGTACACATTTTGGGGAAGGCTGTTCTAAATCAAGCCTCTGAAGATACAGAAGGCAAAAGGGCCCAGGAAAGGAAAGAGGGTTCGCCTACTCTCCAATTACACCGAATGAGCAGAGAGGACAGGCTGCCAGGCCCTACAGCAGAGATGCAGGAGAGGGGCTCTGGAACCACAAAGCCCACACATGCCCTGAGTTCAGCCATCACGCTGAACATATATACACATGCGAATCTACAATTACAAAACTTTCAGGCTAGGGCTGAAGAGATGCTTAGCAGTTAAAGTGCTTGCCTGCAAAGCCAAAGGACCCAGGTTCAATTCCCTAGGACCCACATAAGCCAGATGCACAAAGTGGTGCATGCATCTGGAGTTTGTTTACAGTGGCTGAGGGCCCTAGTGTGTCCATTCTCTGTCCATCTGCCTCTTTCTCTCTCTCAAATAAAGTAAAATAAAATAAAAAAGTTAAAAAAACAAACACTTTCAGGCTAGAGAAATGACACAGCGGGTAAGGGTATTTGTTTGGAAGGCTAGATAGGCCCGGCTTTGAATCCCTAATACTCATAGAAGCCATATACACAGGGTGGTACATGCATCTGGAGTTGGAGTGCAGAGGCCAGAAACTCTGGTGTGCCCATCTCTCTCTGTGTCTGCTTACAACACATACACAAACACACACACACACAATTTAGTTTTTCCATGGTGGGGCCCCACTGTAGCACAGGCTGACCTGATCTCACCCTGTCTCACTCACCCAGGCTACCTTCAAACTCAGGTTGATCCTCCAACCCTTGCCTCCCAAGTGCTAGGATTAAAGGCATGTGCCACCGTATCAGGTTATCAATAAAAATATTTTTCCCCAAAAAACTTTTGGGCTGGAGAGATGGCTTGGTGGTTAAAGGCGCTTTCTTGCAAAGCCTGGCAGCCCAGGTTCAATTCCCCAGTACTCACATAAAGCCAGATGCACAAGTGACACATGCATCTGGAGTTTATTTGCAGTGGCAGGAGACCCTGGCATGTCCATTCTCTCTCCCTGCCTTTGTTTTTCCCCCTCTCTTTCTCTCTCTCAAACAAACAAACAAACCAAAAACAACAACAACAACAAAATACCTTTGAGTCCTATAATGTAGACCACTGGACCACAATCAACCACGAGTAAGAACCAGGCCCTCTTGTCACTGGCTACACTCCCCAATATTCCCAGCCTAGACCTACATGGAAAATGTCCATTCATACATCCCTAAACAAGGCAGAGTAGGCCTCTTAGGTTCAGGAGACTCAAGACCCATCAGAATGACAAGAAAAGAACACCGACTGCCTAGCAAGAGACAAGTCATTGCTTTCACTCTGCCAGGGCCCAGGAGACATCAGAGAGGAAGTGGCGGGATAAATGTAAGTGCTGCTCTCACTGCCGGAGCACCTCCAGGACCACCTCCAGGGAGATGTAGTAGACACCGAGGAGACTCAACAGGCAGAAAATCAGAGGCTGCTGAGCGCTCAACACTAAAGGAGACTTCTAACCCCTAAGAGCAAGAAAAAAGAGGGGGCAAAGAAAGTGAGAGCCAGAGGGTGGAAAATGTGTGCTGTGAGGCATTGCCGCTGCCCCAGGAGCTGATTAGTGCATTCATGACCCCGCAGTGATTACTGACAACCTCACTGAGGAGGGGTCTCAATGGAATGCAGGCAGGGAAGATGGGACATAAGAGGATAACCCAATGGGAATATGACCAATTTGCAATATGGTTCACACTTTTACATTTCTAATCAAAATTATTATTTAAAAATGTCAAGTGAATAAAACAGTAAGAAGCTAAAATTTTGACTTATTCACCCTTAAAATTTCATAAAAATGCTGGGCGTGGTGGTGCACGCCTTTGATCCCAGCACTGGGGAGGCAGAGGTAGGAGGATTGCTATAAGTACGAGGCCACCCTGAGACGACATAGTGAATTCCAGGTCAGCCTGAACTATAACAAAACCCTACCTCGAACCCTTCTCCCCCAAAAAAAAACTTCATAAAGATGAGCTGGGCATGGTGGCGTGGCACACACCTTTAATCCTGGAACTTGGTAGGAGAATCGCAGTCAGTTCGAGGCTAGCCTGGAACTACAGAAAGACCCTACCACGAAAACCAAAAGAAAAAAAAAAACCTCATAAAGATGAATAAAGGGACTAGGTGAGGGAGATGACTCAGGATAGAGTCCTTGCTGCACATGATCCCCAGCACCCATGGAAAAAGCTGGACACGAGCTAGGAGTGGTGGCTCACGCCTTCAATCCCAGCACTCGGGAGGCAGAGGGAGGAGACTCACAGTGAGTTTGAGGCCACCCTGGACTCCATAGTGAATTCCAGGTCAGCTTGGGCTAGAGTAAGACGTACCTCAAAAATAAGTAAGTAAGTAAATAAAAACGCTGGACATGTTAGCACATGCCTACAACCCTGCACTAAGGGGTGAAGACAGGAGGCTCCCCGGGGCTTGTTGGTCATCCAGTCTAACTGAAAAATGGTGAGCTCTAGATTCAACGAAAGACGCCGTTTCAGGGAAATCAGAAGTGATGTACTCCTCAGGCCTCCATATATGTGTACACACATGCGCATGTGCACACATACTTGCATACACACACTCACAACATAGTACAATTCATCAATAAGAATGAATAATGCACCTTGTAAAGTAAGTTTAAGATTCAAGAATAATATAGAAACAGTTTTAAAAATTTATGTACATGGTGCATATGGGCATGGTGGCACACACTTTTATCCCAGCACTCGTGAGACAGAGGTAGAAGAGTGCTGTGAATTCAAGGCCACCCTGAGACTACACTGTGAATTCCAGGTCAGCCTGAGCTAGAGTGAGACCCTACCTCAAAAAAGCAAAACAACAACAAAAAAGTACAGGGCTGGTGAGATTATGGTTAAGGCGTTTGCCTGCGAAGCCTAAGGACTCAGGTTCAATTCCACAGAATCCACATAAGTCAGATGCATCGAGAGTTCATTTGCAGTGGTTAGACACCCTGGTGCGCCCATTCCCTCTCAAATAAATTAAATATAAAAAAGGTGTTTGCAGGCTGGAAAGATGGCTTAGCAGTTAAGACACTTGCCTGTGAAGCCTAAGAATGCTTGTTCGAATCTCCAGGTTCCATGTAGCTAGGTGTAAAAGTGACACAAGCATGCAATGCTGCACATATGCACCAGGGGCGCATGTGGCTGGAGTTCATTCACAGTGGCTAAAAGGTCCTGGTACACCCATTCTCTCTCTCTCTGCCTCTTTTTCTCTCTCAACAATACAATAATAATAATAAACATGCTTGTTTGCAAAGCCTGATGACCCAGGGTCAATTCCTCAGTACCCATGTAAGGCCAGATGGACAAAGTGGAGCACGCATCTGGAGTTTGTTTGCAGTGGCAGGAGGCCTGTCTGTTTCTCTTTTTCTTCTCAAACAAATAATTAAAAATAGGGCTGAAGCCGAGTATGGTGGAGCATGCCTTTAATCCCGGCACTTAGGAGGCAGAGGTAGGAGGCTACCATGAGGCTACAGAGTGAATTCCAGGTCATTCTAGGCTACAGTGAGACCCTACCTTGAAAAACCAAAACCAAAAAACAAACAAACAAACAAACAAAAAAAAAAAAAAACAGGCTGAAGAGATGGCTTTGCAGTTAAGGTGCTTGCCTGCAGAGTCTAAGGATCCAGGTTTGATTCCCCAGTACAAACATAAAACCAGATGTACAAAGCTGGGCATGGTGGCACACAACTTTAATCCCAGCAGAGGTAGGCTGAGAGTTCAAGGCCACCCTGAGACTGACTACATAGTGAATTCCAGGTCTGTCAGGGCTACAGTGAAACTCTACCTTGAAAAACAAAAAACAAAAAACCCAGATGTACAAATGATGCATGCATCTGGAGCTTATTTGCACTGGCTAGAGCTAGCACACCCATTCACTCTGTCTCTCTTTTCTTTCTCTGCTTGCAAATAAATTAAAAAAAATTAAAATAAAAAATAAACTTTAATTAAAAATGTATTTTGAAAGTTATGTATAGTCTTGGTAAGCTGGGAGAAGTATACACATATGCTTGTGTCATTTACAGAAAGGGAGTGAAGCAGAGCAGGGAGGAGCCAGGTCCCCATTCTGGAGTAATGTCAGCCATCAACACACACAGATGTTTACAGATCAGAGTGACTGTCAAGTTTCCTTTAAATAGCGATGGGTGCAGGGGTGCTGTCCCATGTTCTCTGCTGACAAAGCCTCAGGCTCACCACTCATTATCAAGCACTAAGGGACAATTCTTTCCTCTCAAGCTGCCTGGTACAGGTGAAACACCAGGAGACTCCAGGTGGGATTACTGTGCTCTTGGAATCAAGTTAAGGAGCCAAGGGTCCCCAGGGCACTTTGGCAAGGTGCAGAGAAGGGTCTCAATGTAGGCGCAGCAGTTGTGTAAGGGCCATAGTGAGGTTTCAATGAGAGGCCATCTGAGCATCAGATGATAGAGGTTCTGCCAAGAACTGCCAACAAGGACTGCTTCCCATTATTTACTGATTTCTGGTGCTACATGGAGATGGGTTAGAACCCAAGGCCTTGTACTAAGAAAATGGCCGTATCAATCACTGAGCTACATCCCCTACCCTTTCTCTACCCGAGACAGGATCTTGCTATGTAGGCCAGGCTGGCCTTGATATCACAGTCCTCCTGCCTCTGCCTTGAGTACTGGGATCACAGGGTGCCACCATGCCCAGCCTGTGTTTGAGTTAATACCTAGTGCTTGGTAACTCTGATGGCAGTGTTCCTGTTCAGCACATTCTCCTAAGAAGGGCTGTCTGACATTAAGACTCAGCTAATTACAGGCCGCTGAAGACAGCTGCTGTGTTCTCTTCTCACAGGTGCACAGAGGCACTAGCAGCTCACTCACAGTGGTTCCCACTATAGCCCATTTTCCACGTGTTGTGGGGAAGGGCAGCAGGCTCCACAGAGCATGCTGGGCTGACTGGTCCACTGCCTCATCCGGCCCTCCCATGAGATACCGGCAGCATCAGTGAGGGTCAGGACAGCCCTTCTGCAGCCCTCCAGCTCCGTACCAGGCTCCTGTTCTGGGCCTGGGACGCCTTATGCTCTGCACCGCTCCTTCCCTCCTGTTAGTCTGGGCAGGCTCCCAGGGAATGGTAGGCAGTGCTTTATACTTTACCAAGTGTCTGGGGTTTGGCTGCTTGAGAAATGTTAATGCTGGACAGATGGCTTAGTGGTTAAGGTGTCTGTATGCATAGCCAAAGGACCCAGGTTCAATTTCTCAGAACCCATGTAAGCCAGATGCACAAGGTGGCACATGCATCTGGAGTTCATTTGCAGAGGCTAGAGGCGCTGGTGTGCCCATTCTCTCTCCCTCCCCCAAATAAATAAATAAATAAAAATGATGTATTAAAAAACAAAAACAAATCTTGGGTGTGGTGATGTATGCCTTTAATCCCAGCACTTGGGAGGCAGAGGTAGGAGGATCGCTGTGAGTTTAAGGCCAGCCTGGGAGTGCAAAGTGAGTTCTAGGTAACCCTGGGCTAGAGTGAGACCCACCTCAAAATAAAACAACACACACCTAACCAAGGAGGTGAAAGGCGTTCTACAATTAAAACTTTTCACCACAGAAGAAAGAGATGAAGGCACTAGAAGACAGAAAGATCTCCTGTGTTCATGGGTTAGCACTATTAATCCTGTCCCTATGGCTAAACAATACTTATAGCTGCTGAACTTAAAGTAGTTTTATTATTTTTAATATATTTTATGTATTTATTTGAAAGAGAGAGAGAGAGAGAGCAGGAAAAAAAAAAGACAGACAGAACAGACGTACTAGGGCCTCTAGCCACTTCAAATAACTCCAGATGCATGTGTTACCTTGTGCATCTGGCTTACATGGGTCCTGGGGAATCAAACCTGGGTCCTTAGGTTTCACAGGCATGTGCCTTAACTGCTAAGCCATCTCTCCAAGTAATTTTTTTTTTTTTTTAGATGTGCTGGGTGTGGTAGCAAACACTTTTTTAAAAAATTTTTTTTTGTTATTTTTATTTATTTACTTGAGAGCAACAGATAGAGCATGGGCGCCCAAATAAAATATTTTTAAGATACATTACTTGAGGGCTGGAGAGATGGCTTAGCAGTTAAGTGCTTGCCTATGAAGCCTAAGGACCCCGGTTTGAGGTTCAAGTCCCCAGGACCCACGTGAGCCAGATGCACAAGGGGGCACATATGTCTGGAGTTCCTTTGCAGTGGCTGGAGGCCCTGGCACACCCACTCCCCCCTCCCCTTTCTCTCTCTCTGCCTCTTTCTCTGTGTCGTTCTCAAATAAACAACAAAAAATATTTTATTTATTTGCAAATAGAGACACAGAGTGAAAGACAGAGAGAAAGAGAGTAAGAATAGGTGCGCCAGGGCCTCTAGCCACTGCAGACGAGCTCCAGATGCATTCATCACCGTGTGCATCTGGCTTACGTGGGAACTGGGGAATTGAACCTGAGTCCTTATGCTTCACAGGCAAGTGCCTTAACCATTAAGCCATCTCTCCAGCCCTCAAGTAATGTTTTAAACATTAGTTTGGCTTTGGCTATTTGCCAAATCTTGGCTCCACAGTTCTTTCTGGCAGATAAGGTCTATATAGAGGCAGAGCAAAGATCCCTGGTGGCATCCACTCAAGAGGACATGCTGGGTGCAGATGCATAGCCAAGTGAGTCATAAAAGCACCATTAGGGGCTGGAGAGATGGCTTAGCGGTTAAGCGCTCGCCTGTGAAGCCTAAGGACCCCGGTTCGAGGCTCGGTTCCCCAGGTCCCACGTTAGCCAGATGCACAAGGGGGCGCACGCGTCTGGAGTTCGTTTGCAGAGGCTGGAAGCCCTGGCGCGCCCATTCTCTCTCTCTCTCCCTCTATCTAGCTTTCTCTCTGTCTCTGTCACTCTCAAATAAATAAATAAAATATTAAAAAAAAAAAAAAAGCACCATTAGGAGCCAGGCGTGGTGACACATGCCTTTAATCCCAGCACTCGGGAGGCAGAGGTAGGAGAATCACCGTGAGTTCAAGGCCACCCTGAGAGTCCATAGTGAATTCCAGGTTAGCCTGGGACAGACTGAGACCCTACCTCGAAAAGCCAAGGGAAAAAAAAAGCCCCATTAGGAAGGGGGTGAGCCTGCTGGTGACAGTGCAGAGGTGGCACCTGAGCTTCTCTGTGTCATGGAACCCGCAGGTCCTAGTGCTGGGAAAGATCTGCACCACCACTTGTGTGGCTGCAGAGTACTTCAAGTGTATTCAAGAAATGCAACTCTGCAACTCCAACCCCCAACGCTGCTAAAGACAACTAAAACGATTTCCTCCACGTCTTCCCAAATGTCAGCACGCCTGAAAACTGACTCACTTGTTTTGAGTACTTTGTTGAAACTTCACCCCAAAACCATGGCAAGAGGGAGACTTTACCAGAGAAGAGAACTGGAAACACAAATGAAAAGAGCTGAGCTAATGTTAAAGGATCTGTGGCTTCAGGGGGAGCATGGCAGCGTGCGCCTTCAGTGGACTCTAACTCTGTTCCACGCAAATGTACTTTGTGAGACATGAAAGCCCAGAAAGCATCACAGGTGACCCCAAGATGAAGAGATCAGTCATAGACTGGCATTAACACCACTCACTTCCTAACACTTTCCAATCTCTTCACCAAGCCCTCCTCATCTGTCCTCTCACACCTGTGGAAAGAATCCCTGTGGGTTTGGTTCTAAACCTGTGAGGTCACTGAGCCAAAGCTGTGCGCCACAACCTCCCTGACAGCTCCTAGACTCAGTGTCTAGGCACCGGCCTAGAACCTCAGAGGCATAGAAGGGAGTCAAGCCAGGTGTCACTTACCTACATCTTCATTCCAGTTCTCTCACCTACTAGCAATGAGACCCTAGGCAACTTTCTGATCCTCTCTAAGCTGAAGGTTTCTGCTCTGTAAATGGTGACAGGAAGCTGGCAAGGAAGTGTGTCTGTCATCATAGTGCACGGGAGACTAAGGCAGGAGGATCACTGTAAGTTCAAGGGTAGCCTGGGCTATACAGTGAAACTATCTCAAACTAGCCAGACTTACTGGTGCCTGTAATCCCAACAATTGGGAGGTGAAGGGAATAGGATCATGAGATCAAAGCCATCTTTGGCTACAAAGTGAGTGCAAGACCAGCCAGAGCTACATGAGACTTTACCTTTAAAGACCAAATATAGGGCTGGGTGTGGTAGCACATGCCTTCAATCTCAGCACTCTAAAGGCTGACATTAGAAGGATTGACATGAGTTCAAGGCCAGTATGGGGCTACAGAGTGAGTTCCAGGTCAGCCTGGGCTAGAGTGAGAACCTACCTTGGGAAAACAAAATAGGGGCTAGGAAGATGGCTTAGCAGTTAAAGGTACTTGCTTATAAAGCCTGATTGCCTGGGTTCGATTCTCCTAGTATCTAGTAAAGCCAGATGCACAAAGTGGTGCATGCATCTGGAGTTTGCTTCCAGTAGCAGGAGGCTCTGTCTGGCATGCCCATACTCACTCTGCTTTTTTTTTTGTGTGTGTATGGTGTTTCAAGGTCGGGTCTCACTCTAGCCCAGGCTGACCTTCTGTTTGTTCTTTTTCTCTTTCTCAAGTAAATAAATTAAAATATTTTCAAAAAATCAAAATAAGGGCTAGAGAGATGGCTCAGTGGTTAAGGTGCTTGCCTGCAAAGCCTAAGAATGCATGTTTGGATCTCCAGGTCCCACATAGCCAGACGCAGTGACACGAGTATGCAGTGTTGCACGTGCGCACAAGGGGCGCACACACACCTGGAGTTCATTCAGAGGCTGAAAGGCCCTGGTGCACTCATTCTTTCTCTCTCCCCCCCTTTCTGTCTCTCAAAAATAATAAAAATTTAACAATGGGGGGCTGAAGAGATGGCTTAGCGGTTAAGTGCTTGCCTGTGAAGCCTAAGGACCCCAATTCGAGGCTCGATTCCCCAGGACCCATGTTAGCCAGATGCACAAGGGGGCACACGCATCTGGAGTTTGTTTGCAGTGGCTGGAGGCACTGGCGTGCCCATTCTCTCTCTCTCTCTGCCTCTTTCTCGCTGTCTGTCGCTCTCAAATAATTAAACAAACAAAAATTTAAAATATATATATTAAAAACAATTTTTAAATGGGGGTGGACTGGAGAGTTGGCTTAGAAATTAAGGCACTTGTTGGCAAAGCCAAAGGACCCAAGTTCAATTCCCAGTACCTACATAAAGCCAAATGCACAAAATGGCTCATGTGTCTGGAGTTTGTTTACAGTGGCTAGAGGCCCTGGTGCACCCATTCTCATTCTCTCTATCTGCTTCTTTCTCTCTCAAATAAGTATTTAAAAAAACCAGGGGTACAGCCAGGAATGGTGGCACATACCTTTAATCCCAACACTTGGGAGGCAGAAGTAGGAGAATCACCATGAGTTCAAGGCCACTCTGAGATTACATAGTGAATTCTAGGTCAGCCTGGGCTAGAGAGAGACCCTACCTTGGGGGCAGGGGAACCTGGGGCTATGATGACAAGAGAATCTACTGCCTGGACCGTCATAAAGACTGAAGAAGTGCTTAAAGCACTCAGGCTGGCACAAAGAAGACTGTCTGTAACAGCTCATCTCACCTTTTTGTTTTTATTTTTATACACACACACACACACACACACATGGGGGGGAGAGAGAGAGAGAAGGAGAGGGAGAAGGAGGGAGGGAGAGTGCGCGCGCGTGTGCGCGCACGAGAGAGCGAGCATATTGGCGCACCAGGGCCTCAGCCACTGCAATCGAACTCCAGACATTTGTACCACTTAGTGCATATGTGCAACCTTGAGTCACCTTTGTGCATCTGGCTTACACAGGACCTGGACAGAGATTGAACATGAGTCCTTAGGCTTCGCAGGCAAGCGCCTCATCCTCACCTTTATCTCAGCAGATAACGCAATCAGTCCCAGGGGCCTAAAGAACACTGGAAGCCTTAGCCAGGGCACTTAGGCAGGTAGGCCTGGATCAAGTATGGGCCCCACTCACACTTCTGTTGTGATGCCAGGCAGTGTACTCAACTGTTTTGAGCAAAGCATTTCCGTGTAAAATAGGGAAAACTACTCCTGGCTTCCATTTCCTGGGAAAAACAGGATTAAGGACAGAGTCCAGTTTGGGAAAGTGCAGTCTCAAGGCTGATACACACATACAGATTTGCACCCCAATCAATTAAAAAATAATTTTGTATGTATAAATTCCATGGCAAAGTGAATTTATTCTATATCACACTAAGAGCTGAATGAAAAAGAAAACTACAGTCAACGGTGAACAGCTCATTTGGCAATTACTACCTCATTCAGAGCACAGCACAGCCTTGAAGTCCTGTTCTACTCTGGCCACCTTCCTGGACAAAGCTTCTGATCACTACAGCCACCACAGTGTTCCAATCACTCAAATTAAAGCTGCCTGACCTTGTCTAAGTTCTGCTTCCTAGAGGTTACTAAGTATTTAGATGGAGGCAGGAACATAAATTTGTGGTTTGAAGTCCTCACTGGAACCTCACTGCCGAGTGCCCATGGCCTGTGGCCCACCACCCTGCTGGGCTCTATGGAGATCCACACAGCAGAGACTAGGGTAGCCAGGCCCACTGTGCAGAGGGAGCACGCTTACTGTCCCGTTACCTGCATCCTGGTTCAGGTTTGCTGGGGAAGGGGTGCATGGTCCCAAACCCTTCAATATTCTGCTACATTGCAATCTGAAAACCAGCTCTTACCTTGGCATGGCTCTATATAGGACCCTAAAAGCCTTGTCAGTGTTACCCTGTCTTCTATAGATGCACTGTTACAACAACACTGCTTGGCACTATCAGAAGACCATCTATGAAGCCACGCACTGTACATAAGAATGCTGAAGGAATATTACGATGAGAGTACAAACTACACAAAACCAATAGAAACAGAAGATGGTCTTTTGGAAAGATCAACAAAATTAGTAACTCTTTATTTTATTTTATTTTATTTTTCCGAAGTAGGATCTCATTCTGGCCCAGGCTGACCTGAAATTCACTATGGAGTCTCAGGGTGGCCTCGAACTCATGGCGATCCTCCTACCTCTGCCTCCCAAGTGCTGGGATTAAAGGTGTGTGCCACCACCCCCGGCTTATTTTTATTTATTTATTAGAAAGAGAGAGAGGAGAGAGGGAAAGAGGCAGGTAGAGAGACAATGCGCACACCAGGGCATCCAGCCATTGCAAATGAACTCCAGATGCATGGGCCACCTTGTACATCTGATTAACGTGGGTCCTGGGGAATAAAAGCTCAGTCCTTTGGCTTTGCAGCCAAGTGCCTTAGTTGCTAAGCCACATCTCCAGCCCCAGATAATCTTTATCTTCAATAAGCTTTAAACATGCCAAACACCAAATTTCAAGCATGGGGTTTAATGATCGACAGACAGACAACTCTCCCTGCACATGATGGGAGGCATAAGAGGTAGCTGTGGTCCTTAGAGCTTCTGCCTTACTCAGGGGCAAGTCACTTCTAGCTAGCTTCACGTACCTGGACAGGTGGTTCAATCATAATCCAGGCAGGAAGCATCAGGCTGGGATTCAGAGGTTGGGTCCCTACACGGAAATAAACTCCACCTCTGGAATCACAGGCCCAAATATGTTGATTTCCACATGCCAAGCTGGTCAGCTTTATGGCTCCTGTAGAGAAACAGGAAAGCACACACTGTAATTACTTGTCACCTTTCATTCTGTGTCCCAACTTTGATTTCATACTTCAAAGAAGACAGGAGGCTACATGTCACCTGAACTCTGGTATGGGTTACCTGGTGACTGCAGTCCTTCCATAAGAGATCTTGGCTTGGCTGCCAAGTATGACATAGCACCCTATGAAGGCTGCAGGCAAGGTGGTTATGATGTTTGTTGTAGGCTTGGTGACCTGAACCAACAAGCCCTGGAATAAGTGTGGGCCAGGCGTGATGGCACATGCCTTTAATCCCAGCACTTGGAAGGCAGAGGTAGGAGGATCACCATTAAGTTTGAAGCCAGCCTGAGACTACCTAGTAAATTCCAGGTCAGCCTGGGCTAAAGCAAAACCCTACTTCCAAAAACAGAAACAAAAACAAAAATAAATAAATAAATAAATAAAAAGGGCTCAGTGTGAGTCGTCTCACTAACATCATCCAACATGAGGCCAGTTAGTAAACTCTAGATCTGGGGAGAAGGAAGGTGTATTTACTAGTAGGGTTAGGGTTAATTATCAAGTCTTCTAAAAACGTTCTTTCCCCCCTCAAGGTAGGGTCACACTCTAGCTCAGGCTGACCTCCAGGTCACAGCGATGCTCCTACCACCTCTGCCTCACCAACATGCCCAGTAAACTTTTTTTTGTTTGTTTGTTTATTTTTATTTATTTGAGAGCGACAGACAGAAAGAGGCAGATACAGAGAGAGAATGGGTGCTCCAGTTCTAGGGCCTCCAGCCACTGCAATCGAACTCCAGACATGTGACCCCTTGTGCATCTGGCTAACGTGGGTCCTGGGGAAATCGAGCCTCAAACTGGGGTCCTTAGGCTTCACAGGCAAGTGCTTAACCGCTAAGCAATCTTTCCAGCCTTTTAAAATTTATTTATTTATTTACTTGAGAGAGAAAGAGGCAGAGATAAAGAGGAAGAAAGAGATAATGGGCACGCCAGGACCTCTAGCCACTAAAAACAAACTCCAGATGCATGCACCACTTTGTGCATCTGGCTTATGAGGGTCCTGGGGAATTGAACCTGCGTCTTCTGGCTTTGTAGGCAAGTGCCTGCTAAGCCATTTCTCCAGCCCCATTTTTTTTTTTTTTTTTCTCGAGGTAGGGTCTCAGTCTGGTCCAGGCTGACCTGGAATTAACTCTGTCATCTCAGGGTGGCCTTGAACTCATGGCAATCCTCCTACCTCTGCCTCCCAAGTGCTGGGATTAAAGGCGTGCGCCACCACGCCCGGCTCCAGCCCCATTTTTTGAGGTAGGGTTTTACTCTAGCACAGGCTGACCTGGAATTCACTATGTAGTCTCAGGGTGGCCTTGAACACATGGTGATCCTCCTACTTCTGCCTCTCAAGTGCTGGAATTAAAGGTGTGCGCCACCACAACTGGCTTCTATTTTTTTTTTTTAACTTTTTAAAATTCATTTTTATTAGTTTATTTGAGAGCAACAGACAGGCAGAGAAAGAGGCAGAAAAAGATAGAGAGAGAGAGAAAATGGGTGCATCAGGGCCTCCAACCACTGCAAACGAACTCTAGAAGCATGAGCCACCTTGTGCATCTGGCTTATGTGGGTCCTGGAGAATCAATACTTGAACGGGGATCCTTAGGCTTCACAGGCAAGTGCCTAACCGCTAAGCCATCTCTCCAGCCCCTATTTTCTAGCCCAGGCTGACCTGGAACTTATTCTGTAGCCCCAGGTTGGCTTAAACTTAGAACAATCCTACCACCTCAGCCTTCCCAGTGTGGGACTAAAGGCATGCACCATTATACCCACTAAAGTAAAGATTCCTTTTTTTGAAAAAAAAAAATTATTTATTTGAGAGATAAACAAAAACAGGCAGATATATATATGTAAAGGCCGTACCGAGTTGGGAAAGGTCCAGCTTTGTCCAGTGCATGCCTGTGGGGCAGCTCTTGGAAAGTGTTCTGATGAACACCTGGCCGACACTGTCCAAGGCCCACAGGGCATCCTGGCAGGCGGCATAGGCCCTCATCTCGGCATCCGGGGGCAGCTGCACTGTAGAGGGGCGGCACTGTGCACTCTGGGCACTGATGCTGCAGAGGTCCTTGCTGCCCTGGCACAGCCACAAGGAGCTTCCTGTGGAAGACATTCACACTTGTCACCACTGTCTCCATTGAGCTACCCACCCATACACACACAACCTTTCCCTGCAGACAGACAACTGACATCTGCTTGCAGACCCTGGCTGGCTCATTCACTGATGCCCATCTAAACAGGAGGGCCGATGTTGGTACATCCCTGAAGTTAGCAAGAAACACCACAATCAGGCAGTAACAAGACTGAGCTTGAAATATTTTAAAGAATAGGATTTATGAAAGTTTGTGAAGACTATACTGTTGGCATAGTGCCTCTGAATTCCTTTACAGTAAACTAGGAAGTCTTTTATGCGAACAAAAGCCCCAGGGCATTTTTGCTGTTGTTTTTCCAGGTAAGACCTCACTCTAGCTCAGGCTGACCTGGAACTCCCTCTGTAGTTCCAGACTGGCCTCACACTAATAACAATCCTTGGGATTTTTTATATACAATGTTAAACTTCACCAAAAAGACGGTGCCAATAATTTGTCCCCAAGGCGTCGGTCAGCAGCTCCTCAGAAGGGACTTCCCTTGCTCTTCTCGTACTGTTATGGGGCTGAGCTAAGCAGAGGCTGCTGGAGAGGGCTGGAAATCCTTCTCCTCCCATACTGGTCTCAGAGCTACACTTGTAGTAGTTTTAGTAGAACTTTCAAGTTTAATAGAATCTGTTTAACATGCAAATAATCCTTGGAGAATGGAACACCTTAGTCATAGCACATACTATGCAATATCCAAAACTTTTGGTCAAATGTTTTCAAATTCAAACTTTTTAAAATTTTGAAACCTAGAGGAAAGGATGAGCCAGACAAGCCGGGGAGCTTGGGGGAAGCATGATGACAGCGCACAGCGCAACAGAAGCTCAGGAAGACCGAGTGGTGACAGCGCACAACACAGGCTGGGGAACACCGCGGTGGCCTCCCACCAGCTAAAGTCAGGGATCGCTGCCAAATGCTGTTGTGCCAAACCCAGGTGACACCTTAAACCCTTCACCATCTTCAGAAATTTGTAGCAGGACTGTAGTCAGGAGTCTGTAAGTACTTTCTGTACTGACCAATGTGCACATGTGCTGGGAGCTAACAGCTTGACCTACCAACCTGCTTCCTCTTCATCCTAGGTGTCATGGCTAACTAGGTGATAGTTCTGCTTCTCCTGACTCTGAGGGCACCACAGGAGCTCTGCCTGCACACAAGTCAGCAGGATCCACTCTGCAGGGAAAGCCTGGGCTGTAAGATCTTCATAGGCTGTGACTGTGGGATTCAGGTGAGCCAGAGGCTCAAACCAGATGGAAAGGGGTTGCTAGGAGGTGGCATAAGAATTCTCTAGGAGAGGGGAGGCTGGGATAGGAGGATCACCATGAGTTTGAAGCCTAAAGAGTAAGTTCCAGTTCAGCCTGGCTAGCGTGAAATTAAAAAAATGGTGGGGAGGGGAACAAGAATTCTTCAGGAGAAATGGGAAAGCAACCCTTATAGGCAGTTGCTGGAGTCCACCAGACTACTGACTCTTGGACCACATTACCTATTTTCCCCCTTCACAAGAGCGTTGCTTCAGACTCAGCTGGGCCATCCTAGCTCTCCCTTGGCAACTTTCTGAGCAGGCCTATCTGGCTGTAGGCCCTTGCCTTAGTTCACAGGGCCACTCGCCCATGACAAAGCCGTATTCTGGCTCTAGGTCTGACCAGTCATGCCCTCATACCTACTGGGCCACAGTCAGATCACAGCCTGAACTTTTTAGCTGCCCATTAACCCATGCACTAGATTTCTCAGCCAGGCTAAGTCTGACCCACCTTCCTGGGTAGGAGCAGCGGATGCCAATACAAAGGCCCATTTTGTTGCAGAAGCTGTCCCACGGGGAACAACATTATTCCAATAAGTGCCTGAAAAGAATAAATAAGAATGGGTTAAGGACAGAGAAAAACAAAAACATGTTAAAGTTCTGGTGTTAGATTATAGCTGGCTCTTAAAACCTCCTACAACTAATTCTAGCCCTTCAAATGAAGTGGCGTAAGCTAGTGCAGTCAGCCACTCATTTCCCCAAACACCACAAGGAGAGCCACATCTTGCCTATAGAGGTCAAGGCAGGCTACAAAGGGAGAGAACTGGAGGAAACTCTTCAACTAGGGGATCTGCTCACAGAAATGAGCCCATAGCGTGTTCACTGATCTGGCCAGTACCCTGCATATTCAACAGTGGCTATAATGTTCCCACTAGGTAATGGGCTACTCTCTCACTAGGTCTGCAGGTTTGGTGGATTTCTTCATGATGTAAAATTACAAAGACAAAAACGAGCTTCATCTGCTTTTTTTTTTTTTAATTTTTTAAAAAATTTATTTATTTGAGAGCGACAGACAGAGAGAGAAAGACAGATAGAGGGAGAGAGAGAGAATGGGCACGCCAGGGCTTCCAGCCTCTGCAAACGAACTCCAGATGCGTGCGCCCCCTTGTGCATCTGGCTAACGTGGGACCTGGGGAACCGAGCCTCGAACTGGGGTCCTTAGGCTTCAAAGGCAAGTGCTTAACCGCTAAGCCATCTCTCCAGCCCCTTCATCTGCTTTTATTATAACAGGTTTCCATACAAAATTGGTCACATACTAGCCAGATACCAAGTTTGAGGCCAGATTGAAAATGGGAGCAAAGGAGACTACAGAGCCTGGGGTGTCTCCTTTACAGACACTTCCTATCAGCACGACCTTACTTCTCCAAGCTTCTCTTCACATGTGTGAGGGTCTGTAGGATTTCCAGGACCACAGAAATTATATTTAAATAAGAAAAAATAAGCCGGGCATGGTGGTGCACGCCTTTAATCCCAGAACCTGGGAGGCAGAGGTAGGTGGATCACTGTGGGTTCAAGGCCAGCCTGAGACTACATAGTGAATTCCAGGTCAACCTGGGCTAGAGCGAGACTGTCTCAAGCAACAACACCCCCCCCCCCGAAAAAAAGGGAAAAATAAAGTAAAAGCCATATAAAAACAAAAGTAATTCACCCACCTATGAGGCTTCCTTTAGCAACATGGAATTCGTTTTTGCCTGAGGAGATCCAGACACCACTGTTGTTGACCCCCAGCAGACTAGGCTGACACTGGAGCTGCTGAGACCAAAATGCCATGCGTAGTTTATCTGCCACCTTTTCCACAGGTGCTTGGGCTGCTGTGGCCACAGTGTGTGTGGCGTGAATGATAGTCTGGAATAAGCTGCATTGGTCGAATACCACGTAGTCGGTGATGCTCACCTGCAGGGGAACAGCCATAGACTGCTGACTAGCTCCCCAGAAGCCCACCTACCTCTGAGTTAACCAACAGCTATTACAGCCAAAGGAAGAAAATGCTCCCATTTTATTTTACTTACTTTTATATCCCATAGGTCTTTTACAAGAATATATTGTTTCTGTGACTAAATAGCACCCCTCACACCCTGCACAAGAATCTTTTTTTTCTAAATAGAATGAGAAAGAATAATTTTGCTTTAAACCCAGGCATTTCCAATGGACAAGTATATAACAGGATCGTAGTTGAGAGAATGGATGCACCTAGTGCCTCCTGTTGCTCCAAATGCAGTCCAGATGCATGTGCCACCTTGTACATCTGGCTTTTCGTGGGTTCAGGGGAATCCAGACCTTCAACTTTGTGAGCGAGAAGGAGGAAAAGGCTCATAGGAGAAATCTTTTTTTTTTTTTTTGAGGTAGGGTGTCACTCTAGCTCAGGCTGACCTGGAATTCACTCTGTAGTCTCCGGGTGGCCTCATGGTGTTCCTTCTACCTCTGCCTCCCAGTGCTGGAATTAAAGGCGTGCACCATCATGGCCAACTGCTTACAAATGTGGCTGGTTATGTCACGCATTTGCCGTGCTATTTGCAGCAGCTGCTGCAGAGCTAGAATTACTCAGGTGCGCAAGGAGTTAAAGTGCAGCCCCTTTGGAATGCTGCACCCAGGTGTGTTGGTTTCTTATTCAAATCCATAATAAAAAGCCCCTTTGGAGCCCACAAAGGGCTTCTGTCTTCTTTCTGGCTCCTGCACCTGAGCTTTTTACCACCTGTCAGGTTTTGTTCTTACCACCCTGGTGGCTTAGACCATGTACATGTTTCCACTCCTCAACCTTTGGTTCTTGGACTTTTCCTTTCCCCACTAAATCTCCCCTGTCATTTCCCTTCTTTGGTCTGCAGACTCTTCCTCACCCCTTTTGACTCCTGAATAAAAAATGTAACAATTTCATAATTATCCTTCCCAGTCTGGTTTATCCTATTCTTTGGTTAAAAACAGGCATGCCTTTAATCCCAGCACTCAGGAGGCAGAGGCAGAAGGATCACTGTGAGTTTGAGGCCAGCCTGAGACATCAAAGTGATTTCTAGGTCAGCCTGGGCTAGAGAGAAACACTACCTTAACTAACCAAACCCAAACCAACCAACCAAACAAACAAACAAAACACCGGATGTGGTGGGGCACACCTTTAATCCCAGCAGTTAGGGGACAGAGGTAGGAGAATAGCTCTGAGTTCAAGGCCATTTTAAGACTAAGTAGTGAATTCCAGGTCAGCCTGGGCTACAGTAAGATCATACCTGGAACCTCCCCACCCCAAAATAACAAAGAAGCTCAGGTGTGGGGTTTGTGTTTGGACCTCATAATAAAACCCCATCACAGGTCTGGAGAGATGGTTTAGTAGTTAAGGCACTTGCCTGCAAAGCCTAAGGACCCAGGTTCAATTCCTCAGTACCCATGTGAGTGAGATGCACAAGGTGGCGCATGTGTCTGGAGTTTGCGGTGGCTGGAAGCCCTGGTGTGCATATTCTCTCCTCCCTTCACTCCCACATTCTCTCTTTATGTCTACCTCTTTCTCTCAAATAAATAAATAAAATGTAAAAAAAAAAAAAACATAGTTGGAGGGCCTACTAAGATTTATTGAGAAGGGGATGTATGAATTATTATTACATATTATTCAATTTCCTGCTGGGGAGGAAATGGGAGACCAAGCACATTTTGCAGCTGTGTATAACTCAACAGGCTACTGAGTCTTTTTGGTTGCACTTTGGGCACTTTCTGTGTTCTCTTTCTACTTGCTTCCCCTACCCATGGACCTGACCTTGGGTGGAAGATCACCATGGGCCTAGTGGTCGGCAGTCTGACGCATTCACATGCTGGACAGACTGTGATGTGTCCTGGATGGTATGATGGTTGGGAAAGCAGGTGTGCAGTTGTGGGGTCGAGGGTGCAGGTTATGGTGGAGCCCGACACAAGTACCTTTAACTGTTGAGTCATCTCTCCAGTCCTGGAGCATATATGTATGTGTGTGTATATGTGTATGTGTGTGTGTGTATTTTTTTTTTTGCTTTGTTTTTTGAGGTAGGGTCTCACTCTAGCCCAGACTGACCTGAAATTCACTATGGAGTCTCAAGATGGCCTCAAACTCACGGCAATCCTCCTACCAATGCCTCCTGAGTGCTGGGATTAAAGGCGTGCACCACCATGCCTGTCTCCAGATCATATTTTTTAAAAGTATATATGTAAGTAGGATAATAATAGGTCAGCCTGGCTATGTAGCTTCCTCTGAGGAGGATCTCCTGCTGGAGAATCAGTCTCACTCAGAGGCTTAGGCATATGAATTGTGTGACAGATAGCTCACAGAGCTCTGCACTTCCTCAGGATCTGTACTGCAAGTAGCATTCACCAGGGCAGCAGTGACTGCCAGCTGCATGCCTAGTTTGTCACAGAGTTGGTCTCAACACCTAAGACATACACGTGATCAGGTCTCCAGTTGCAAAAGAAAGGAAAAGCTTATCAGCCAAACATAATGCTGGTTTGAGCACAACAAAATTATTCTTAGATTATTTCACTCTGTTCCAACTCCCTCAAGAGAGTTCTTTTAATTTACACGCCTCCATAGGTAAAGCTCTGAATATTACAATAAAACAAGATCTAGTTTTCCTTTTTGTTTGTTTGTTTTTGTTCTTCGAGGTAGGGTCTCACACTGGCCCAGGCTGACCTGGAATTCACTATGTAGTCTCAGGGTGGCCTCGAACTCATGGCAATCTTCCTACCTCTGCCTCCTTTATTTGAGAGAGTGAGAGAAAGAGTTTATGGGAATCAGGACCTCTTGCTCCTGCAAAAATCCCAGATACATGTGCCACTTTGTGCTCTGGCTTTATACTGGGGAATTAAACCTAGGTTCAATTTGATATATTATGGAATGGATACTTACTTACTTATTATGGACAGTGCTTGACTTGCAGGCAAGTGCTTTAACCACTGAGCCCACTGGGTCCCCCCCCCCCCCCCGAGATAGGTTCTCACTCTAGCTGACCTGGAATTCACTCTGCATTCTTAGGGTGGTCACGAACTCACAGCGATCCTCCTACCTCTGTCTCTCGAGTGCTGGGATTAAAGGTGTGTGCCACCATGCCCGGCTCACAGTATATATTTTTAAATCTTATATAACTTTATCAATTAGCACTTATAATATCAAATTAGAGGTGTTGCATACAACGTACATGTTCAACAAGAAACAAGTGCCAACTTATTTTTACAGGAAAGACCAAAGAGCAGTCAACACAAAATAAGCTCTAACAGAAAGTCCTGAAATGACTGTAAAACCTGAACCATCAGAGAATAAAAGGTTAGCCATGATAAGGGGCTGGAGAGATGGTTTAGGCAGTGAACCCTTTTCCACACAAATATGAGGACCTGAGTCTAGATCCACAGCACTCACATAAATGCCAAATAGGTATGATGGCCTGCCTGTAGTGCCAGTGTTCAAAAGGCAAAGATGGGATTCCTGGAGCAAACTGCCTACTTAGTCTAACTGAATTGGTGAGCTCTGGTTTCAGGTGAGAGGCAATGTCCTTATAGATACAGTAGAAAGCAATCAAGGAAGACACCCAATGTCAACCTCTGGCCTCCCTACACACATGTGGGCATGCACGTGTGCACACACATTATACACCACATATTTTGTATGTCACACATGGCCTCACACACACATTAGACACCATGTATTTTGTACCTGCCAGAGCAACCTTGTGCCCACAGTAGGAGAGCATGGAGCTACTTAAGTGAATAGTTCTAAAAGAGAAGCAGATACTCCTGCAAAATCCGCCCTCAGCTCTGGTTTGGTGAAGCTACATGGACAGAGCTTGACTCCATCGTTTTGTTTCTCACAGCGCTCTTCTTTCTGGGAGCATATGGAAAATCTTTTTTCTTTGTTGGAATACTATTTAGTTAAGGCCTTTCAAGCAAGCAGAGATTGATGAATTTTAATTGTGGGATTGCTTCTCAAACCTATCGTCTGTATTCTTTTCTTAGCACATTTGTTCAGAATTAATCATCATTATTACCCAGGTCTTCAAATGGATGTCACTGGGTTTATCTAGCCTATAATGATGAATGTCTAAATACCATCTAAATGAATAAACAAATCCAATATTCATTATTTAAGCAAAGCTTAAATAAGAAAGTTTTACCAGTTATTTTCTTTGAGGAAAAGTCTTTAATATTCTTAATGTACTCAATCACAGGAAAGTGTATCATTTGTCCAATCTCATAAGAAGAGAGGAGGCAGGAAAGGGGAGTGGGATTTCTGAGTTAAGACAGCTCTGACACGTACTTGCCACCAGTGGTCGTCATCTCCTTGGGGCTTCTTGGGAATCACGCCAGTTCTGAACCACAGCTTTCCATGGATGTCAAGGGCCCAGAGAGTATGCTGATCCCCGAGAGTTATACAGACAGGCTCCAGAGCCTGCCTCTCACTGAAAACAAGTGAGAGGACACAGGATCAGTCCTTAAGCAGGATGCTCAGCATGAAGTGATCACTGACAGGCCCTGGAGGAGAATGGCCTCACTGACAGGAGTGGACCACCAAGTGCCAAGGAAGGAAGGGTGAGCCTGAGTTACAAAATGTGGCAATAAACTATCCTGATGTGTGGCTTCTTCTCAAAGACATACTGAAGGCCCAGAATAGTACAAAAACTCAAAGGAGAAAACCCCTAGAGTCAAAAGGCACATAGTGCACATAAACACCTCCCTCCGCTCCGTTTCCTCTCCCACCTTCTGCACATGTCTGTGTGGTGTGCAGCTCACCTCAGATAGATCTGCCTTACCCCCTCCACCTGGGACTGTCCTGGAAGTATGGAGGCTCAGCTGAGGCTCCTCTTGGCACGCTGCCTCCCCATGAACTGCAACCAGTGTTCCTCCTCCGTTGAGCTATGCATTCCTGTCTTCCTTAGGACCCTTCACACCGGTGGCCCGCCTGCTGCTCTGCAGCAGCCATGACAGGGCTGACTCCTGGTCATCGTGGCACACACAGGCTCCAGAGTCCTGACTTCACTGAAGGTTTACTGGCTGGCTAAATCTAAGCTAACACCATTTTGTTCTGAGCTGACTAAGGACTAGCTGTTGAGAACAATTTCAGTTAACTAGGGTGAAACGCAGACCGGTGCCTGGAGCTCTATCCCTTAGCAGCAGCAGCCCTACATACAGACCATAAGAACTGGTGACTATATGACGTTCAGGGCCATAAAAGGACAGCGTATACTTTAAAGTGAGCTCTAGCTGGGCACACCTTTAATCCCAGAAATCAGGAGGCTGAGGTAGAAAAATCGTTGTGTAAAGCCAGCCTGAGACTACATAGTAAATTTCAGGTCAGCCTGGCTAAAGAAAGAACTTACCTTGGGGGGGGGGGGAAGAAGAGTATTAAAGTAAGCTGTAATCTGACATCTGAAAGATGATCCTGGCAGAGATGGGCACAGAGTGTCCAAGATCAGGCTGCCAAAGCTGGCTGTGATAACACATAAGAACTTGACCACCAAAGGACTTGCAGGCACTGGCTTCCCCCACAGAGGCTCACACAGAGGCCTGGTGGGGAAAAGCATGATGACCCTCAGGCCCATACCTGACAATGTCACACTTCCACTGCTCCCCTTCAGGACAGAAGCTGCTCACACCCTCCCGGTACAAGAGGGCCCTCTGTTCCGTTAGTGCCCACACCACGCTGTTTCGTGCTGTGATCTGGGATAATGGGTATGGACAGTCGACCTTCACGGCTCGGGCGCAGGGGCGATCCACGCTGAGACCTGTTAGAGAGAGGGGAGGAGCCTCAGAGGCTCACTGTCACTTCACACTTTCTGACCTGGGTTGTCTTATTGTGTCCTCCCTCCCTCCTTCCCTCACTTCTCTCTCTGTCTCTCTCCTTATTTCTTCTATTTTCTTTATTTTGAGGTGGGGTCTCAGTCTAGCCCAGGCTGACCCAGCTCTCACTCCATATTCATAGGCTGGACTCAAACTCATAGTGATCCTCCTACCTGTCTCCTGAGTGCTGGGACTAAAGGTGTGTGCTACCACATCTGGCACCTCTTTATATGTATGTATGTATGTATGTATATGTATGTATATATGTGTATGTGTATGTGTGTGTGTATGTATGTATGTATATATGTATGTATATATATATATATATATATATATATATATATATATATATATATATATATATTTATTTATTTATTTATGTATTTGTAAAGAAAGAAAAACAGAGAGAAACTGAGCACACCAGGCCCTCCTCCTGCTGCAAATTAACTCCAGACACATGGGCCACCTTATGAATCTGGTTTTATGAGTGTAATAGGGAATTGAACCCAAGTCATCAGGCTTTTCAGTCAAGTGCCTTTAACCACTGCATAATCTCTCCAGTCTTGCCTTTTTTTTTTTTTTTTGGTACTTTGTTTTCATGAATGTCTTTAAAATAATTTATTTATTTGAGAGAGAAGGAGGGAGAGAAGGAGAGAATGGGCATTCCAGGGCCTTCAGCCTCTGTAAACAAACTCCAGATGCATGGGCCTCCTTGTGCATCTGGCTTATATGGGTCCTGGGGAATTGACCTAGGTCCTTTGGCTTTGCAGGCAAGTACCTTAACTGCTAAACCATTTCTCCAGCCCCATGAATGCCTTTTTTGTTTTGTTTTGTTTTCAAGGTAGGGTCACACTCTAGTCCAGGCTGACCTGGAATTCACTATGCAGTCTCAGGATGGCCTCAAACTCATGGCGATCATCCTACCTCTGCCACCCGAGTGCTGGGATTAAGGCGTGCACTACCACGCCTGGCTCATGAATGTCTTTTCTAAGATTTCACCACCACCACCAACAAAGGTAAAGTAGGGCTGGAGAGATGGCCTAGTGGTTAAGGTGCTTGCCTACAAAGCCTAAAGACCCAGGTTTGATTCCCCAGTACCCATGTAAGATAGATGTACAAGGTGGTACATGTAGCTGGAGTTCATCTGCAGTGGCTAGAGGCCTTGACATGCTCATTCTCAGTCTGTCTCTCTAGAGTAAATAAATAAGTGAAATATTTATAAAAAGGTAAAGTATGTTCAGTGTGGCATCTGTCTGTAGTAGCTTTAGACATAATTTGAAAATGAAAGGAATACAATTCAGAATTCTCATGTCCCAAAGTAACTTAAATTCTGGGGGCTAGACAGATGGCTTAGCGGTTAAACGCTGCCTGTGAAGCCTAAGGACCCTGGTTCGAGGCTCGATTCCCCAGGACCCACGTTAGCCAGATGAACAAGGGGGCGCACGCATCTGGAGTTTGTTTGCAGTGGCTTGAGGCCCTGGTGAACCCATTCTCTCTGTCTCTCTCTGCCTCTTTCTCCCTCTGTCTGTCGCTCTCAAATAAATAAAATAAATTAAATTAAACTCTGGAGGCTGGAGAGATGGCTTAGCGTTTAAGCGCTTGCCTGTGAAGCCTAAGGATACCGGTTCGAGGCTCATTCCCCAGGACCCACGTTAGCCAGATGCACAAAGGGTGCACACATCTGGAGTTCGTTTGCAGTGGCTGGAGGCCCTGGTGCGCCCATTCATTCTCAATCTCTCTCTCTCTGTCTCTTTCTCTCTCTGCTGCTCTCAAATAAATACATACAAATGAAAAAAAATTAAAAAAAAAAAAAAGAAATTCTGGGGCTGGGGAAATGGCTTAGTGGTTAAGGCATTTGCCTGTGAAGCCTAAGGACCCTGGTTCAATTCCCCAGAACCCAAGTAAGCCAGATGCACAAGGGGGCACAGACATCTGGAGTTTATTTGCAGTGGCTGGAGACCCTGGCTTGCCCATTCTCTCTCTCTGCCTCTTCCTCGCTCTCAGATAAATAAATTTTAATTTAATTTAAAAATTTAAGAAAAAAAGAAATTCTGAAAGAAAAAAGTTAGGCCAAGAGCATGCAGGGCCACCCTTTAGCCAGCAAGTCTGCTTCTTGGGCCTCATCTGCTGCAGTAGTTCAGATAGATTCACTCCCATCTCTCATTTTCATCAGGGAGGGGTTCTACTGCTACTGTACAAACCCTCAATGTACCAGATGCAATCTGTCTCATCATACTGTGAGGCTGTGGAAGGCTAGAGTCTAGGGCTATTCCCCTTGTTTCCTGGAGGCCTGTCAGTAATGTGTCTAAATGAATTAAAAGGCAACTCCTGAGGGAGTTGGCAGAACACCTATCACCTAAACACCATGTTCCCAGTCAGCCTGCTATCAGGTCTTAGTTTTGGAATCATAGACATCAAATGTACAGGCAACTAGGTGGGACTTCACCTATGGAACTGCAAATCCCTGCCAACCCCAGACAAATCCATCAGGTCTGGATGGGGTCGGGCCCATCTGAGCCCTCTGCCCTGGTGAGCACTCTGGCACCATGGTTAGGTCACCTGCTCCTCACTCCAGGTCCAAAGTACCCACAATGTCCTCAATCTAAATAATATAGAAGCTAGATGTTCACATGCCTTGTCAGAGCAATTTAAAAGAAGACATAGGAACCAGACTGGAGGCCAAGGCCAGCACATGGTCATGAAGCAGACAGGCAGCCCACGAGGGCACAAGACTTCTCCAAAACTGAGGTAGAGTCAGAGAAGCACAAGCTTTCCATGCCAAAAAAAACATCCCCAGCTGATAGTTCACACTGGAGATTAATCATACTCTTAGAATCTCTATAATTTTTTTAACTTTTAATTTGACAACTTCCATAATATCCCATGTTAGAATCTCTATTATTAAGTGATTGTAAGATTGATTCTTGTTATTATTCCAATATGGCCTCTTGACATCTCAAAAAGAACTCCTGGGGCTGGAGAGATGGCTTAGCGGTTAAGCACTTGCCTGTGAAGCCTAAGGACCCCGGTTCAAGGCTCAGTTCCCCAGGTCCCACGTTAGCCAGATGCACAAGGGGGCGCACGCGTCTGGAGTTCGTTTGCAGAGGCTGGAAGCCCTGGCGCGCCCATTCTCTCTTTCTCCCTCTGTCTTTCTCTCTGTGTCTGTCGCTCTCAAATAAATAAATAAATAAATTTAAAAAAAAAAAGAACTCCTGCCTACCATTCCTTCCAAGGCCTGATGGATCACACTTCGGTTGGACAGCCATTTTCCACTGTGCTGACAGAACACAAACACTGGCTCATCACAGGTTACTTTTAATCAACAAGTCCCACTGCGCCACTTCTAGTGGCTAAAGGTCTCCCTAAGGGCAGTTTCCTAGGACAGCCGAACTGCTCTTTATAGTAAATTTCTTCTTGTTGTTTTTCCCTGGCCTACATGTAAGTAAGCATATAGGAATAGGTTTTAGCCTAGAAAACATCCAACCATTTAGGCTTCAAGGGGGAAATGACAGTAATAATGTCATGTCTACTCTTTCCTCTTAAGGTTGGGTATTGTAGGATATAGGCTAGACAACTGTTAGCTGTAAGAGAGTAAAATCCTGGTTTTGTACCTACTGCAAACACTCCATTACTTGTTGCTCTAAATCTGTCATAGTTGCAGGAAATTGCTAGTAATTTTTTTTCTTGATTTTTCGAGGTACGGTCTCATCCTAGCCCAGGCTGACCTGGAATTCACTATATAGTGTCAGGGTGGCCCTGCACTCACGGTGGTCCTCCTACCTCTGCCTCCCAAGTGCTGGGGTTAAAGGCATGCACCACCACGCCCAGCTGCTCTACAAGTGTTTTTTTTTTTTCACTTAAACTGGTCTTGAGGCTCTGAATATATGGCTGCTCTAAGCCCATGGACAGCATAATTGTGCAGCAAGAGCAAGGACACTACACAGCCATTGGCTACCTGTCTGCAGGTACAAGTCTCCATTGGTCCTGATGATCCAGGCTGTGTCATCACTCAGGGCCACAAATACGGCCTGGGGCAGAGCTTCATACCAATGTCGCTTCCCCTTGATGGTGACTTTGCCACAAGCAAAAGCGCGGTTAGATTTCTGTTCAATCTTCCAGAGAAGAGCCCCTGTGGGAATAAAAATTCTATTCACTTTTCAATAAATGTTAAAATTACCTACACAAAAGCCTTCATTCAGGGCACTCTAAGGGGCAGGCTTCTAAAATACATCCTGTTGCTTCTACTGCAACTGAGGAAAGAGGCCACTATGCCCAAGTCTGAACCCTTGGTCACCCCATCAGCTGTGTCTTTGGTATCATGTTCCTGAATGTGTCTAAACTTTGTTTTTCCTCCAGTGTAAAACGGGGTCATCTCCACCTCCCAGAGCTAGAGGTGAGAAGAAATCCACCAACAATACAGGGAAGGAGCTGGGAAGACACAGGCACTCTTCATGAGGAAGAGGAGTAGTGACAGCTGTGTAAGGGTGCTCACAGATGTTGTGAGGCACAAATATTGCCAGAATCCTGTCCTCCGAAGACTTAGACCACTCGCGGGCCAGGGAAGTGGAAGTGATGCATCAGAGAGGAATTCTGAGAAACAGGTGAAGGTGGTAAGGGATGTAAGGATGTGGGCTCAGAAGATGTCTCAGCTGAGAACAATTATCTTGCAGAAATAGAATGCAACCAGGAGACAGCTGGGAAAATACAAACTGATTAATAAAGTCAGCAGAAAATCAAAGTTTTTAAATTGTCCAGGAAAATGAATCCAAAAGTAAATGACAGAAACAGGGAGGAAAAAAAATGACGACAATGACGACGCATTTATATGATACCAGCTAATGGAGTGGTCTATTATCTCAGCTAGTCTCCAAGGAAAAATAGTTTTCAAGCAAGTAGCAGGAGTGAAGAAAACAACCCAACAAAGTAATAGTTCAAGAACTTTTTTTCTTTTGCAAGGTAGCATTTCACTCTAGCCCAGGCTGATCTGTAATTCACTATATAGTCTCAGGGTGGCTTTGAACTCACAGCGATCCTCCTACTTCTGCCTCCCAAGTGCTGGGATTAAAGGTGTGCACCACCATGTCTGGATTTTTCAAGAACTTTCTTCTTCTTTTTAAATTTTAATTTATTTACGTATTTGACACAGAAAGAGAATGAAGGAGAGAATGGGGGCACCAGGGCCTCCAGCCACTGATACAAACTCCAGACACATGAGCCCCCTTGTGCATCTGGCTAACGTGGGTCCTGGAGAGTCGAACTTGGGTCCTTTGGCTTTGCAGGCAAACGCCTTAACCACTAAGCAATCCCTTCAGCCCTTTTTTCTTCTTTTTGTAGTAATGGGGATAGAAGTTGCAATGAGCTATATCCCCAACCCTAAATTAATTTTTTTGTTTATTTTTATTTATTTATTTGAGAGCAACAGAGAGAAAGGGGGGGGAGAATGGGCATACCAGGGCCTCCAGCCACTGCAAATGAACTCTAGATACATGCGCCACCTTGTGCATCTGACTTATGTGGGTACTAGGGAATCGAGCCTCGAACTGGGGTCCTTAGGCTTCACAGGCAAGTGCTTAACCACTAAGCCATCTTTCCAGCTCGTAAATTATTTATTTATTTTTTTGAGGTAGGGTCTTGCTCTAGCCCGGGCTGACCTGGAATTCACTATGTAATCTCAGGGTGGCCTCGAAGTCATGGCAATCCTCCTACCTCTGCCTCCTGAGTGCTGGGATTAAAGGCATGTGCCACCACACCTGGCTAGAAGAATTTTTTTTTTGTTCACTTATTTGAGAGCAACAGAGAGAAAGAGGCAGACAGAGAGAGAAGAGAATGGGCACGTCAGGTCCTCCAGCCACTGCAAAAGAACTCCTGATGTGTGTGCCCACCTGTGCATCTGACTAATGAGTCCTGGGGAATCAAGCCTCAAACCGGGGTCCTTATGCTTCAATGGCAAGCGCTTAACTGCTAAGCCATCTCTCCAGCCTGCTAAAAGTGTTTTTAAAGAGGAAGTCAAATAATTGGAGAACATGCAACAATCACACCTGTCTTCATTGGTTTGCTTACAGTAAAATTAACAGAAATCCAGGTTATTTTTACATGGACTTATTATGTTACTATGACTGAAGACACCCTCAAAATTCAAATTAGCTGTGTGCTTTACAAAAGCAAGTTCAGGGCTGGAGAGATGGTTTAGTGGTTAAGCGCTTGCCTGTGAAGCCTAAGGACCCCAGTTCGAGGCTGGAATCCCCAGTACCCACGTAAACCAGATACACAAAGGTGGCACACACATCTGGAGTTTGTTTGCAGAGGCTGGAGGCCCTGGCACGCCCATTCTCTCTCTTCTCTACCTGCCTATTTCTATATCTCTCTCTCTCAACTTAATAAATAAAAATATTATAAAAAATTCAAACGAATATGATAAACACCCATTATGCTAACTGATACCAAAGGGAGGAATTCCAGGTCACTGCAGGAAGGCCGATTTGCTGGCATGGGATGGAGGGCTGCTGCAGGGCAGCAGCAGGTGAGGGTGAGGGGCTGGGGACTGGGAGCCAGAGGCGAACCTGAAGGAGAGACCGCCACCTGCTGGACAGCATCTTCAAATCTCTGCCAGTGCAGTCCTGCACCTGGCAGCGCACTGCAGAACAGGCCGCCTTTGTAGTCCAGGCACCAGATATACTTTTCAGAGACCGCCAAGCTGAGGATGCCATAGCCAGGACCTGAGTAGCCCATCCAGCTCTCTGCAAACTAATAAGGACAGAGGACAGTGAGTTCTGTGGTATGGGACATAGATGCATTTGTCATACTGTTATTGACAAGAAGGGTGTACAGAATGTTAAAGTGACCCAGCTGAAAGGATTCTTGAACAGCCTTGTGAGGATTCACCCTGCTCTTCTTGGATCCACTCAGAAATGTTCTCAAATAGTTGTGGCACCCCTAGCAGACCCTATTATACTCCAGGATCACATACTTCCTAAGTAATGTTTAAGCATCGCATCACAGCAAAAGGGGCCTGGCTTTATTCTCTGCATACCTCACACCTCCCAAGGAAGTGTGATCAAAACTCACGTGCAAATCAATTTTTTGCATGGCCAGTCATCACAGGGACACTATGGGAGCTGTACCACCACCGTCTTTTTTTTTTTTTTTCCAGTTCTTCGAGGTAGGGACTTACTCATGGTGATCCTCCTTCCTCTGCCTCCCGAGTACTGGGATTAAAGGTGTGCACCACCATGCCAGGCTCCATGGTCTTTTTTTTTTTTTTTTTAAGCCAAGCATGGTGTGCACACCTTTAATCCCAGTACTCGGGAGGCAGAGGAAGGAGGATCACCATGAGTTCGAGCTAGCCCGAGACTATAGGGTGAATCCCAGCTCAGTCTGGGCCAGAGTAAGACCCTACCTCAAAAAAACAAAAAACAAACAAACAAAAAAATATATATGCAAGCACCTTAAATGGCTGAGTCATCTCCCCAGCCCCCAGCTGTGGCTTTTCTTTCATAGTTTCTGAAGCACTGCTTCAACCCTTGGACACATGGCATGCTGTATGGGGAACGGCTGGGGGAAGCTTGGCTGAGATTGAATTTTGTACACTAATGCTTTGTTGCTAGGAGAATTGTTTTAAAAGTCAAAGCTAAAAAAGTCTTTACATTTTAACAATTTCTTTTTTTTTTTTTTTGTTTTTTTGTTTTTCGAGATAGGGTCTCACTCTAGCCCAGGCTGACCTGGAATTCACTATGGAGTCTCAGGGTGGCCTCGAACTCACGGCAATCCTCCTACCTCTGCCTCCCGAGTGCTGGGATTAAAGGCGTGCGCCACCACGCCCGGCCCATTTTAACAATTTCTAAAACTGCAAAGGAAATTGAAATACTTGTACAAATAGCCAATGTGAAGGTTAAGTGTTTGAAAGAGAATAGTACCCACCTCTTCATCTGACTGTGCTCACTATAGCAAGCCTATTCCCCTAGCCCCTGCCCTCTAAAACACACACACACACACAGTTTAGCAAGGGGGACCTGCAAGAGCCCGACTCATTCTCCATACAGGAGGGCTTCCCTTAGCTTCTGGCTAGAGTCACAACACCCACTCCAAGCTTGACCTGCCTGGGTAACACTCTGCATCGTGTGCTACCACACTGCAGCTTCCCACAGTCCTGTTCTTGCCCACCACCCTTGCCTGAGTCTCAATCAACTGACAATCTGGGCATGCATCTGGGTTCCACAACTGGCTGCCATCTGCACTGTGGTGTCCCCAGCACAAACACAGTCTATCAGGCAAGGGTGTTATTCAGGAATGAATGGGTTGAACATGAAAGCAGGAAGATGGATGAAGGGTCCAACTTGTGGTAATGTCTCCAAACAAGAAGTACATTTCATTTTCCAAATAAGACAGCAAAGAGGATGGGTGAGAATTGTGGGCCACTCTGCCCTTCAGTTACAGTGTGTCCTTGTATAAGTCATTTAACTCAGTTTCCTCTTCTGCAAGTAGGGAGAAGAATACCTGTGGCTTAAAGAAGTGACTTAGAAAACCTTGTGAGGTGCTTGTACAGTCCCTGTGAAGGTGAGAGCTGATAAATGCCACACTCAGACTGGAGAACACACTGGCAGCTTGGGGAAACACACAGGGCTGCAAGTGTACAACCATGACCCACATCCACATTCAGTTACTTAGGAATATTGTTATACATGTTAGTTCAAAACAGATACATCTAATAATAATAACTTGCTTAGGAAAATAAGTACTTCACCTCACCTTTGATAAAATAATCAGGAACTATGAATTACATAGGCTGGTGTACTGATAGGAAACTAGGTACCCCACGCCTGGCTCTACATGCTAAGCAGGGAGTCCTGGGGTCACTGTTTGGAGGCTGAGGAGATCATTTTGAAAAGCCCCTCATTCTCACTGGGCTCCTTGCAGGCATCAGGCTGTGGAGAAGAGCAGGACTACCTGCCCAAAGAACACAACAGTCCTCCACCCAGTGGGCCTCTGATGGCCCCATGATAGCCTTAAGTGCCCACACAGGCCTGGCCTTGCTGGATCAAAATGAATAATAAGAGCAGGGCATGGTTGGTCCATGCCCTTAATCCCAGCACTTGGGAGGCAAAGGTAGTAAGATTGCCATGAGTTTGAGGCCACCGTGAGACTACATAGTGAATTCCAAGTCAGCCTGGGCTAGAGTAAAACCCTACCTTAAGAAACAAAAACAGAAACAAACAAACAAACAAAAAAACCACAAACCTGATCTGACTTGAATAGCATGGGGTCATCAGCACCTGGCTGGCTCAGATCCTGCAGAGAGCGACCAGCTCCAAGCTCTGTCACACTTGTCTCGGAGGATGAAGATGGGAGCCCATGGGCATAGATGTCCTCCTCATCACTGGATGTTGCTACCTTATCCTGGGAAGGCTGCTCCAGCCAGGGACCATGGGTGCTGACCACCAAGGCAGAGGCCAGAGTTAACTGTCTTCCCAAATTATCCATCTCACATGCAGGAGTGTACACTTCCTTCTGGCCTCTGTTGCTGTCAGTGACCACATGCTGGGGATTTGAGTGCAGGCAGTCGGGGGCCTCTCTGGAGGTTAGAATGCCCTGCTCTTTGCTGGCCTGCTCAGCATTGCTCTCATCACCTTGGGTCCCAGGCAGCCAGCTAAGGCAGGAAGGCACCATGAGTGAGTCCAGGAGGGTGGCTTCAGAGAAAGTGCTTTGCGGGTCATCAGGCTCTGTTTCGTCTACCTCATGTGACTCAGCAGAGCTCTTCTGTCCTGCCAAGGATAACCGTGGGTGGGTGGCTGCAGCATCTGCAAGACCAGCCTCTTCAAGTCCTGAGATGTTACCACCTTCCCCATCTCCCCCTGGGAGTAAGGGTAAACTCAACACTCCATGGAGTGGCTCCATCTCACCCATGTGGTCACATTGGGAATTGTCAGGTCTGGCGTCATTTTCTTCACCTAGTAAGTCAGGCGTAGACTCAGACACCTCCAGGACACTGAAGGTTTCAGGATCATTACTGTCCTGCAAGATACCGTTCACCTCACCACTGAGGTTGCTTTCCTGGTCTGGAGACTCTGTGCTCAACTGATCCATACTACTGCCCAGAGCACTTGAGGCCACGGACAGCAGGTCTGTGTTCAAGGACTGGGGACTGTCACCAGGGAACTCCGAGCAGGGAGTTGATTCGAGGGAACTGTGGCAGGTGTTCCTGCTTCCAGCTTCTGATGTGAAACGAGAGCACAGAAGAAGGCAGCAATCTACGTGACTATCAGGAGTATGTAAAACTTTTTTTATTTTATTTTATTTTTTTTTAGAGTCTTGCTCTAGCCCAAGTATAGTGACTTGGAAGTCACTATACACTCTCAGGGTGGCCTCAAATTCAAGGCAACTCTCCTACCTCTGCCTCCCAAGTGCTGGAATTAAAGGCATGTGCCACCATGCCCAGCTGAGAAAAAAACTTTTAATGAACCATACTTAGCTGATTAAGAATGAAGCTCTCGGGCTGTAGAGATGGCTTGGCGGTTAAGGTGCTTGCCTGCAAAGCCAAAGCCTAAGGCCCAGAGTTTGATTCCTCAGTACCCATGTAAAGCCAGATGCACAAAGTGGTGTATCATGCATCTGGAGTTCGTTTGCAGTGGCTAGAGGCCCTGGTGTGCCCATTCTCTCTCTCAAATAAATAAATAAATATTTTTTTTTTAAAAGAATGAACCTCTTAAACTGGGCATGGTAGTGCACCCGTGTAATTCTATTACTTAGCAAGTAGAGACAGAATTGAGTTGAAGACCAGCCCAGGGTAAATGGTGAGTTCCAGGCCAGCCTCAGCTAGACAGTGAGGCCTGTCTCATAAAGAAGCCACTGGGGCTGAAGAGATGGCTTAATGGTTAAGGCGCATGTCTGTGAAGCCTAAGGACTCAGGTTCAATCCTCCAGGTCCCAGGTAAGCCAGATACACACAGTGGCACATGTGTCTGGAGTTCATTTGCAGTGGCTAGAGGCCCCGGTGTGCCCGTTCTCTGGGCACCCTCCCACCCGCCATCTCTAATAAATAAACAAACATTTTTTTTTTTTTTAAAAGAAGCCACTGTAGTGATCTGGTACCAAGAAAGTGGGGTGGAAACTAGACCACAAGTCAATTCTTCAAAATTATTAAAATGCTTGGCAATCTAATAACATTTCCTTTTAATACTATACCTTTATACAGAGCCTCAATAGGCACCAAGGAGTAAAGAGCTTAAAAAACTTTAATGTTAAATTGAGTACAAAATGTAAAAATTCTTCCTATTTCCATGACTGTTCCACCCATATTTATGGAATTTCTGGTTTAGTAAATGGCATACATAGATTAGATAAACCATTGCCTTAACTTAAATATTAAAAAGAACAAGAAGGTGGCATGCACTTTAACCCAGCTCTCAGGAGGCAGAGGTAGGAGGATCACAGTGAGTTGGAGGCTACCCTGAGACTACATAGTGAATTCCAGGACAGGCTGTCCTAGAGAACCAACCTCAAAAACCAAAAAAGTGCCTGCAAGCCTTTAAACCCAACACTCAGCAGAGAGGCTGAGGTAGGTACTGTACCAGAAGGCCAGTCTGGGTGGACAGAGTGAGTTCCAGGTCAGCCTGGGCTACAGTGAGACCCTCCTTGGGAAAAAGAAGAAACAAAACAAAACAAAACAAAACAAAGAAAGAACAAAACCTAGATCCTTTAAACAGGGCACAGGCACACCCAAGCTTTACACACATGCTTTACATGTACATGGTCACTGTTAATGTATAGGATATTTCACAGTGACCCTCCTCTGGGGAGGAGTGCATTTGGCTTGAAGACCTGGACTATTCCCTGAGCAGGCAAGCACCTACTCAGTGAGAAGCAACATTCCCCCTGGGCATGGGTGCACCTTCCCAGAGTGTCTGGCAAACTGCCTCAGAGCAACACACCACACGAGTGGAGATGTATTTGTGATGGTACCTGTCCTTTTCCTCCTCCTCCTCTTCTTCACTTTGATAGGTTTCACAACAAGCTCCTGGTCAAAGTCTTCTGAGCTGATGACACTGAACCTCTGCGAGGAGGGTTGGCTGCTCTGGCCCAACTCAGGAGGGGCCTGGAGCCCAGGCAGCAGCAGCCCAGAGCCGCTGTCGGTGGAAGCAAGAGAGCTGCTCCTGCTCCGTGGCTCACTGGCCACAGAACTGGCTACAGAGGAGCCTCGCAGCCGCATCTCAGCAACAGTGGCCCCCAGTGGCTTCTCCGGACGCTGCCCCTGGACTTGCTCCAAACACCCTGTCATCTCCAGACCATCTCTCACTAAGAAAAAAGAGCTGGATGTTAACTACTAGTTCTCCCAGGGGTGTCCAATGTGCACTTACTTGATTTGCTGGTCCTGAACGCCAGCCACCCATCACACAGTACCCAAGGATAAAACCAAGCATTTCAAATTCCCCCAAACTCGAACCCATATTAGATTCCACTTGGCTTCAGTTTTCCAGGAAACTAATATAATCAAAACCAGTAAAATAATTTAATGTAGTTATCTTTTGAAAATACCACTAAATAAAAAAGCGCTTCTCCAAATTACCATTCTTTTTTTTATAATTTTTATTAGCATTTTCCATGATTATAAAAAAAATCCCATGTTAATTCCCTCCCTCCCCCCCACTTTCTCCTTTGAAATTCCATTCTCCATCATATTACCTCCCCAAATTACTATTCCTTTTTTTAAAATTAATTAATTTATTTGAGAGCAACAGACACAGAGAGAAAGACAGATAGAGGGAGAGAGAGAGAATGGGCACGCCAGGGCTTCCAGCCTCTGCAAAAGAACTCCAGACGCGTGTGCCCCCTTGTGCATCTGGCTAACGTGGGACCTGGGGAACCGAGCCTCAAACCGGGGTCCTTAGGCTTCACAGGCAAGCGCTTAACCGCTAAGCCATCTCTCCAGCCCCAAAATTACTATTCTTTATAAAATGTGTTTTCATAAAAAAAGGGGTTAAAGCAGGGCGAGGTGGCTCATGACTTTAATCCCAGCACTCAGGAGGCAGAGGTAGAAGGATTACCTCGAGTTTGAGGCCACCCTGAGACTACATAGTGAATTCTAGGTTGGCCTGAGCTAGTGAAAACCCGACCTCGAAAAACAAGACAAAACAGAAAACAAAACAAAAAAAAGGGCGGGAAGGGGTGTTAAGCTAAATGTGGTGGCACATGCCTTTAATCCCAGCATTTGGTAGGCAGAGGAAGAAGGATTACACTGTGAATTAAAGTCCAGTCTGGGACTACCCAGATCAGCCTGGGCTACAGTAAGACCCTACCTTGAAAAACAAAGAAACAAAAACAAAAACAGCCGGACATTCAAAAAAGAAAAAAAAAAGGGGGGGGTCTGGAGGGATGGCTTAGCAATTAAGGCGCTTGTCTACATAACCAAAGGACCCAGGTTCGATTCCCCAGGACCCCCATAAATCAGATTCACGAGGTGCCGCAAGCACCTGGAGTTTGTTTGCAGTGGCTACAGGCCCTGGCATGCCCATTCTCTCTCTCTCTCTCTGTCAAATAAGTAAATAAATTAAAAGAAAAAAATAAACAACTGGGTGTGGTGGGTGCTTTAATCCCAACACTGAGTTCCAGGCCACCCCGAGACTACATAGTGCATTACAGGTCAGCCTGGACTGGAGTGAAACCCTACCTTGAAAAACCAAAAAAAAAAGGGGGGGGGGAGTCAGTCAGCCAAGCATAGTGGTATATGCCTTCAATCCCAGTATTCAGGAGGCAGAGGTAGGAGGATCACTGAGTTTGAGGCCACCCTGAGACTACAGAGTAAATTCCAGGTCAGCCTGGGCTAGGATGAGACCTTACCTCAAAAAAACAAAAACAGGGGCTGGAGAGATGGCTTAGTGTTTAAAGTGTTTGCCTACGAAGCCAAAGGACCCAGGTTCAGTTCCCCAGTACCCATGTAAGCCAGATGCACAAGAGGGTGCAAGCATCTGGAGTTTGTTTGCAGTAGAGGCCCTGGTACACCCATTCACTCTGTTTCCTCTCTCCCCCTCAGTCTCTCTGCTTGCAAATAAATAAATAAATGAAATCAAATTAAAAAAAAAAAAAAGAAAAAAAGAAAAGAAAAAAAATTTTTAAATAATTTTTAGCCCAGGCCTGATGGCACACACCTTTAAAATCCAGCACACTGGAGGCAGAGGTAGGAGGATTGCCATGAGCTTGAGGCCACCCTGAGAAGCTAATAGTGAATTGAATTCTAGGTCAGTCTGGACTAGAGTGAGAAAAAACAAAAAATAAAAAATAAATTAGGGATGATGCAGTAATACTCATATCATATACAGATAGCACACTCTGTAATGAATACAAACCTATTGATGTGAGTCCTTCAGGTTGGCTTGAGATCCTTATAATGTTTCTATCTCCCTTTAAGAAAAATATTTCATTTTCTGTGCAGGAAACAGACACAATATCACCAGGACCTTCCAACCCAGCAACTGTGGCCTATCAAAACAAACACACACACACACACAAGCAATACATGAATAAAATCATAAAACCAGGCAATAGTAATAGCTCAAAGCATTAAAAAGCACGTACTAGAATATTAATAATTCAGCCGGGCATGGTGGCACACACCTTTAATCCCAGCACTCGGGAGGCAGAGGTAGGAAGATCGCCGTGAGTTCAAGGCCACCCTGAGACTACATAGTGAACTCTAGGTCAGCC
The DNA here is from genome assembly GCF_020740685.1 of Jaculus jaculus. Classification (NCBI taxonomy): domain Eukaryota; kingdom Metazoa; phylum Chordata; class Mammalia; order Rodentia; family Dipodidae; genus Jaculus; species Jaculus jaculus. The sequence goes on from NC_059108.1 coordinate 147,633,130, forward strand.
TGGTCTAGAGGGAGACCTTACCTTGAAAAGAAAAAAAGTAAAAAAGAATATACTAATAATTCCAATGATTGTTGTACTTTGTTGCCTCCCTGAAAACTGAGGAGTAATTCAACCAACAGCTGGGTGGAACCTGACATGGGACTTGGAGTCGAGTGACTTTAGGTAGGTGACCTAATGGTCTTTCCCACTCGAGCCACTCTCAGCCCCAGGGTTTGTGGTTCTCACTCCTTGTGACATGCAGCCCATGCTCCTCAGCAAGGCAGGGACCTCAGCCATCCAGGCTTGCCTGTCACCTCTGCCTTGGTGGTCACCTATGAACACAGATCATGCTAGCCCAAAGCCCAGCCCTGCCCCTCAAGGCTCATGCATGCTTAGCTTCCTTACCCATCCCTATTCACTGAGGGAGCTGCATAATTATGTGGAGGCTACCTCTTCAAGAAGAATTCCTGGTAAGCCGGGCATGGTGGCACTCAGAGGCCAAGGACTTCTCAGTAGCTAGCTCATAGCACATGATAAAACCTCTGTATGTCACATCTCTCTTGGGCTGAGCAGGAATTATATGTCACCTGATAAGTGCCCCCTAATGTATGCTCTCCTGTGAAAGACAAGTGTGTCTACCCTCAGGCTTCTGAATGAATGAGATGGGAGAAGGAAGAAGGAAGAGGGGAGAGAGGTCCCCAGCTGAAATGCACGATGTAAGCTATGTGAGTTCTCACCACCAAAGACTCTCATCACCTAAGACAACTCTTGCTTTTCAGCCAAGGGTGCACACAGAGATTAGTTCACTGCAGAAGGCCGAGAGCCTACGTTCTCTGCTAATTTTCAATAGCCTTGCCAAACAGCTAGGAACAGGATATGGGTTCTAAAAGTTGACAATTGGACTGGAGAGAGAGCTTAGTGGTTAAGGCACTTGCCTGCAAAGCCAAAGGACCCAGGTTCGATTTCCCAGGACCCACATTAACCAGATGCACAAGGTGGTGCATGTGTCTGAAGTTCATTTGTAGTGGCGGGAGGCTCTGGTGCACCCGTTCTCTATCTGCCTCTTTCTCTCTCTCTCTCAAATAAAGAAACAAACAAAAAACAAACTGGGGCTGGAGAGATGGCTTAGTGGTTAAGGCACTTGCCTGCAAAGCCAAAGGACCTAGGTTCGACTCCCCAGGATCCACATGCACAAGGGGGTGCACACATCTGGATTTCGTTTTCAGTGGCTAGAGGCCCTGGTGTGCCCATTCTCTCTCTCTTTCTCTACCTGCCTATTTCTGCATCTCTTTCTTTCTCTCAAATAAATAAATAAACATTTAAAAAAACAACTGTTTATGCCTTTAATTCCAGCACTTAGGAGGCAGAGGTAGGAGATCACTGTGAGTTCAAGGCTACCCTGAGACTAAATAGTAAATTCCAGGTGAGCCTGGACTAGATGGAAACACTACCTCAAAAAAACAAAAAGAAGGGCTGGAGAGATGGCTTAGCGGTTAAGCGCTTGCCTGTGAAGCCTAAAGACCCCGGTTCAAGGCTCGGTTCCCCAGGTCCCACGTTAGCCAGATGCACAAAGGGGGCGCACGCATCTGGAGTTCGTTTGCAGAGGCTGGAAGCCCTGGCCCGCCCATTCTCTCTCTCTCCCTCTATCTGTCTTTCTCTCTGTGTCTGTCGCTCTCAAATAAATAAATAAAAAATTTTTAAAAAATTAAAAGAAAAAAGAAAAAAAATCTGCTTCAAAGCTGCTAATCATGGTGTTGCAGGGAGGAGCAACTCCAATGGCAGCTGCACTGTTGATGGACTTCCTGCCTCAGAATCAGCAGCTCTGTTCAGAGGCTGGGCAGGCTGCAGACAAACATCCCCAGCTCTGAGAAGCAAATCAGGCACCATTCCCTCACGCACCTGGCTGATGGTGTCTAGAACATAGATACTGTACTCATTCCAACTCAGTACCCAGCCTTCTTGGAAGAAGCAGGAAACCAGCCCCAGGTGCTTCTCAGGGGAGCAGCTTCCCCGGTCGGAGGATTCCAGACGTGGGTGCAGTTCGAAGGGCTTGACTCCCCCAGCAAAGACGTCCTTTAGGATGAATGTAGCTTGAACAGTCCCCTGGACGTCAGCCTTCCACAGCCGGAGCCCGGGCCGGGCCGCATATAGGGTAAGATCACTTTGCTTGCACAGTCCTGGTATAAAACAAGCACCAAATTTCCCAGAACTAAAATCAGAAGAAAAAAATGAAAGAAAGAAAGGAAAACAAAACAAAACAAACACAGGCATGGACTGATATAGTTGTGATATAGTGATACAGCTGTCAACCCCCGATGTTAATTACAAGAATTTACTGGCTCAAGTAAATGCTTTTCTCTGGCTATTGCTTGTTGGTCATTACGTCCTGCTGGCATCCCTGAACGCAAACAGTTCCCTCCACCCCCTCTCAAGTCTGCACCTCCGGGGTTTCCCAGGACCATCAGGGAGTTATCTGATGGTGTGAGTATGTGCACAACACTTTATCTCCATTCTCCCTTGAACCTTTACAACAAACCTCATGAGGCAACTATTACAGCTCCTGTTTTAGAGCAAGAAAATGGAGGTAGGTAATAAATCCAGGGCTGTCCTTACTGACACTGCTCCACAGTTCTGGCCCTACTAAGGTGTGATGCAGAGGTAACTCCAGCTTCCGGAAAGAAGACGTTTACGCCTTTAGTAGCAGAATCCCATGTGTGCTGCTATGCTTTCAGAATCGCTCTAACCCAAAGGTACCCTTCCAGTCCGCAGTCTTAGTAGTTGTTTTCTTATAAAATTATGAAACATCTAACACATAAAATAATATATAGGGCTGGAGCAGTTAAGGTGTTTGTCTGTAAAGGGAAAGAACCCAGGTTCAATTCCCCAGGACCCACGCGTCTAGAGTTTGTTTGCAGTGGCTGGAGGCCCTGGCACGCCCCTTCTCTCAATCTCTCCCCCTCTTTCTCTGCCAAACGTCACATGTTCTCTCTCATATGTGGATCCTAGCTACAAATGACTGGACTTCTGTGTGGACAGGAAAAAAACTCAGTAGCGCAGGCCAGTAACCTAGAAAGGGAGGGAGAAGGTACTTAGGATGGTATTGTATGTATGTAAGCAGGAAGAATAGATTAATGGGGGTGAAAAGGCCTAAGTGAGGTCAGGGGAAAGAGATTGAGTGAGGAAAGGTAGAGCGAGGGCTAATCAAAATCTAAGAGGATATAAATAAGTTATATAGAAATCTACTTGTTGGACAATGGAACACACAGGAGCCATTAGATTGTTACTACAAAACTTTCAGTGCTAGGGATGGGATACCTTCCAATGAATGAGTCGTTGGCCAGGGAGGTCCCTGATGCCACCAAAACATTACAGGCCATAGCCAAGGTCTTTGGTTTCCCGCCAGGAATAGATGGTAAGACCCCATTGCTGAAGACTCCACATACTTGGGTTGCAAGATCACTGAGAAACCCTGCTGGAGCTGACCTGAAAACCTCCTCCATGTAGACCAGCTGACAGAAAGCTGGAAAAAGCCACACTGTGGGCTGGAGAGATGGCTTAGTGGTTAAGCGCTTGCCTGTGAAACCTAAGGGCCCTGGTTCGAGGCTCGATTCTCCAGGACCCACATTAGCCAGATGCACAAAGGGGCGTACACATCTGGAGTTTGTTTGCAGTGGCCAGAAGCCCTGGCATGCCCATTCTCTCTCTCTCTCTGCCTCTTTCTCTCGCTGTCACTCTCAAATAAACAAATAAAAATACCCCCCCCAAAAAAAAATCCACACTGCATGCAATTCAATGGGAGAGACAGAAATCACCAGTAAAGATACCCAACAGTGGACACTGCAAGCCTTATATTTGGCCAGCCAGGCCAAATGAACCAACAGGTGCAAAAGTGGTACATCTATCGTGGTGGAAACCAACTACCCTCTAAATAGACTGGGGGCCTGCTCTATGGGAGGGAATACATCCCTGATACTGAAAACTTAAAACAGGAGTATAATCATGAGCCCTAGGGGTGTAACATCTGCTGATGTCTGGATAAATGTATATACTGTGCTTATCAAACTGCCCAGTAAGCACTTATCATATTATTCATACCCTTATATTAATGCTACTCTCATTTTGGGTAGAGAATCTTCTCTTTTCAGATGGCAGTGACCTTGGGACAACTCAGAAGATATCATGGTGCTGGAAAGAAGGGACTGGAGTACTGAGTAACATCTTGATCACACCTTCCAAGGTTCAGGGTTTAATGCGGAAGAGGTGGCAGAAAAGAATGTAAGAGCCAGGCTGGGCGTGGTGGCACACGCCTTTAATCCCAGCACTTGGGAGGCAGAGGTAGGAGGATCGCGGTGAGTTCGAGGCCACCCTGAGACTCCATAGTGAATTCCAGGTCAGCCTGATGACCCAGAGTGAGACCCTACCTTGAAAAACCAAAAAAAAAAAAAAAAAAAAAAGAATGTAAGAGCCAAAGGAAGGGTAGGACTCCTTACAATGTGCTCCCTCCAAACATAAAATGCCCTGGATTTCCATCACCTCACAGTGCCTGATATTACCTACATAAGACCATCATAAGAGGAGGAAAAGATCATGACATCAAAATAAAAGAGACTGATTGAGATGGGGAGGGGATATGATGGAAAATGGAGTTCCAAAGAGGAAAGTGGGGGGAGGGAGGGTATTAACATGGGATAATTTTTATAATCATGGACGATATTAATAAAAATTGAGAAAATTTTTTTTTAAAAAGGGCTGGGTGTGGTGGTACATGCCTTTAATCCCAGAACTCTGGAGGCAGAGGTAGGAGGATCACTATGAGTTGGAGGCTACCCTGAGACTACATAGTGAATTCCAGGTCAGCCTGGGCTAGAATGAGACCTTACCTCAAAAATACACAGACACACAAAAATAGGGCTGGAAAGATGGCGTAGAGGATAAGGCACTTGTCTATGAAGCCTAAGGACCCAGGTTCAATTCCCCAGTACCCATGTAAGCAAGACACACAAGGTGATGCATATATCTTGAATTCTTCTTTTGCAGTGGCTAGAGGACCTAGCATACCCACTCTCTCTCTAAAATTATATATATATATTTTATTTATATATTTATATATATATATATTTTTTTGTTTGTTTGTTTGTTTGTTTTGTTTTGTTTTTGTTTTTTGTTTTTTCGAGGAAGGGTCTCATTCTAGCCCAGGCTGACCTGGAATTCACTATGTAGTCTCAGGGTAGCCTTGAATTCATGGCGATCCTCCTACCTCTGCCTCTCAAATGCTGGGATTAAAGGTGTGCAACACTACACTGGGCTTTCCATTTACTGTTTTTAATGTAATTCTCAATTTTTAAATATTATTGTTTTTATTTTTTTGGTTTTTCGAGGTAGGGTCTTACTCTAGCCCAGACTGAGCTGGGATTTACCCTGTAGTCTCAGGGTGGCCTTGAACTCATGGCAATCCTCCTACTTCTGCCTCCTGAGTGCTGTGACTAAAGGCATGCACCACCATTCCCGGCTCAAATTGCAATCTTTTGTTTTGTTTTTCAAGGTAGGGTCTGACCCTAGCCCAGGCTGACCTGGAATTAACTATATAGTCTCAGGGTGGGAAAAACTCAAGGCGAACCTCCTACATCTGCCCCCCAAGTGTTGGGATTAAAGGCATGCACCACTACGCTCAGCTCAAATTGCAAAAAATTTAATAAAAGTAAAGCATATTCAATTCTATATTCAAGATGTATCCATTCAATTACTGATGGAAGAAGTTGAGATCCTGCCTCTCACATACATGGAAAGCTACTTAGACAAACTGTGAAGTCATCTGAGTTCTTCCTGAGTGCAGAATGACCGGTGCTGAGGTGTGCCCTTGTAGTGAATGCTCTTCAACCTGTGAGCACATCCAGCTCCACAGCACAGGCCCCAAGGGAAGGAGAACAGAGGTGACGAGGCAGGGGAGAAGTATTTCATTTTATAATGCTACCTGCATGCTTCCACTGCTGACCTCTGAAAAGCCCAAAGCCATGTTCCCACAGCCTCAGACTTGTGGAACTTCCAGACTATATCCCCAGCTTTGGGGGTTTTGAGAAAGGTTTCACTATATAGCTCAGGCTGGCTTCAAGCTTATAACCTTCCTGTTTTAGCCTCCCAGATGCTGGGATGACAGGTGTGTGCTACTACACCTTTGATTTTTTAAAAATATTTTGTTTATTCTTTATTATAGTGAGACAGAGAGAGAGAAAGAATGAGCATGCCAGGGCTTCTAGCCACTGCATATGAACTTTAGATATGTGTGCCACTATGAGCATCTGGCTTATGTGGTACCTGGAGAATTGTACCTGGGTCTTTAGGCTTTGCAGGCATGCATCTTAACTGCTAAGCCATCTCTCCAGCCCCTACACCTTTGATTTTTAGGACAGAAAGAATACAGAAGAATTTCCCTTAGCCTGCAGAGTCTAAAACATGAGCAGAGGCATCCCTGTAAAGCAGAGGCTTGGGCTGGACAGATGGCTTAGTGGTTAAGCACTTGCCTGTGAAGCCTAAGGACCCCGGTTTGAGGCTCGAATCTCCAGGACCCATGTTAGCCAGATGCATAAGGGGGAGCACATGTCTGGAGTTCGTTTGCAGTAGCTGGAAGCCCTGGCACGCCCATTCTCTCTCACTCTCTATCTGCCTCTTTCTCTCTCTGTCACTCTCAAATAAATAAATAAAAATGAACAAAAAATTATTAAAGAGGGCTGGAGAGATGGCTTAGCGGTTAAGCGCTTGCCTGTGAAGCCTAAGGACCCTGGTTCAAGGCTCAGTTCCCCAGGTCCCACGTTAGCCAGATGCACAAGGGGGCGCATGCGTCTGGAGTTCGTTTGCAGTGGCTGGAAGCCCTGGCGCGCCCATTCTCTCTCTCTCTCCTTCTATCTGTCTTTCTCTCTATGTCTGTCACTCTCAAATAAATAAAAAATGAACAAAAAAAATTATTAAAGAAAAAAAAGCAGAGGCTCATGACAAGAAGGCTTGCCCAAGTGAAAAGGCAGCATTGACCTAAGCCATGTCTGCTTTGGTAATTACACAAGGCCATGGTATACTTAAAGGACTTCACCCAGTCACAGTAAATGGAGACAAGACATAGAATGCTTTATAATTAACACGACTTAGAATTTCTGAGAAAAATTGGTTTTATGTATCTGAAAGATACTGATTTTAATTCTTCTGAATTTTTTTTTTTTTTGATTTTTCGAGGCAGGGTCTCACTGTAGCTCAGGTTGACCTGGAACTCATGGAGGTCCTCCTACCTCTGCCTCCCAAGTGATGGGATTAAAGGCGTGCACCACCAAGCCTGGCTCTTCTGGCGTCTTAAAAAAACATATATATATATATATATATATATATATATATATATATATTTGAAGCTGGGCATGGTGACACATGCCTTTAATCCCAGTACTTGGGAGGCACACGTAGGAGGATCGCTGTGAGTTCAAGGACACCCTGAGACTACATAGTGAACTCCAGGTCAGCCTGGGCCAGAGTGAGACCCTACCTTGAAAAACCAAAATAAATAAATAAATAAATAAGTGTATGTATATATGTGTGTGTGTGTGTGTGTGTGTGTGTGTGTGTATGTATATGTATGTATGTGTATATATATGTGTATACACACACACACACACACACACACACACATACATACTTAATTTATTTATTTGAGACAGAGAGAGAATATATATTTGAGACAGAGAGAGAAAAAAATGTATGCTCCAGGGCCTCTAACCACTGCAGACAAATTCCAGATACATGTCCTACCTAGTGCATCTGGCATTATGTGAGTCCTGGAAAACCAAACCTAGGTTTTTAGGCTTTGCAGGCAAGTGCCTAACAGCAGAGCCATCTCTCTAGCCCTCTTCTGGATCTTATTTTATTTTTTAAATATTTTACTTTTATTTACTTATTTAAGAGAGACAGAGTCAGACAGGAAGAGAGGAGAAAGAGAGAGAATGGGTGTGCAAGGGCATCCAGTCACTGCAAATAAACTTCAGATGCATGCACCATTTTGTGCATCTGGCTTACATCAGTCCTGGGGAATTGAACCTAGGTCCTTTGGCTTTGTAGGCAAGTGTCTTAACCGCTAAGCCATCGCTCCAGTCCTCTGCATTTTACTTTTATTTTTTGGTTGTCAAGTGTCTTAACCACTAAGCCATCTCTCCAGTCCCCTGGATTTTATTTTTATTTTTTGGTTTTTCAAGGTAGTCTCACTGTAGCTCAGGCTGACCTGGAATTCACTCTGTAGTCTCAGGGTGGCCTCGAACTCATGGCAATCCTACCTCTGCCTACTGAGTGCTGGGATTAAAGGCATGTACCACCATGCCCAGCTCCTTCTGGAATTTTATTTGGGGATTCCAAATTCCAAAATTATTCCATTTGGTGTTAAGTGCTACCATTTCTTAGTAGTATGAAGTTTTGGGTTTTATGTGTGTGTGTGTGTGTGTGTGTGTGTGTGTGCACGCACACACACATGTGCGCATGGTTTTTCAAGGCAGGGTTTAACTCTAGCCCAGGCTGACCTGGAATTCACTATGTAGTCTAAGGCTGGCCTTGAACTCAAAGCGATCCTCCTACCTCTGCCCAGCTCCCAAATTCTATAAAATATTTTATTGATTTATTTTTATTTGGTTGAGAGGCAGAAAGAGAGAGGGAGAGTGAGTGAGAGAGAAAGAATGGGTGCACCAGAGCTTCTAGCTACTGCAAACAAACTCCAGACGCATGTGCCACCTTGTGCTCTGGCTTATGTGGGTACTGGGGAATCAAGCCCAGTACCCACGTAAGCCAGATGCACAAGGTGGCCCGAGTCCTTAGGCTTTACAGGCAAGCACCTTAACTGCTAAGCCATTGCTCGAGTCCCCCAACTATTTTTTTTTTTCAAGGTAGTGTCTCGCTCTAGCCCAGGCTGACCTGGAATTCACTCTGTAGTCTCAAGGTAGCCTTAAACTCACAGTGATCCTCCTACCTCTGCCTCCCTAGTGCTGGGATTAAAGGTGTGTGCAACCATGCCCGCCCCCCCCCCCAATACTTTTAGTTGCTTAACTATTAGGAATAAAGAAAACTTTTGCCAGCCATGGTGGCATGTCTTTAATCCCAGCATTTGGGAGGCAAAGGTAGAAGGATCACCCTGAGTTTGAGGATAGCTTGGGACTCCACATGGAACACGCCTAGCATGTTCAGTTTCTTATGGTAATACCCGACAGGGACATGACTATATGCTTAATTTTTTTTTCCAGAATCTAACTTTTTGTGTTAGAATGTACAAAGCAATAAAGTTCAATGTAGTTTACTTCCAACTCAAAATTGTCATAATAATGCAATGGTTTGTAGTCATTTGCGCTAAGACATAAGACATTTTCAATGAAAATGCAGATTTTGTTTCATATTATACAGTAACTACAATTGTTTTCAACAAAGTTGGAGAAAGTTGTCATCAAACTCCTAACAAAATAGCTGCTAGCTATGAAGTTCATTGACATACATATCTAAACAGGGTAATTCAAACACATATTAAAAACAAGAGAGTGCACTGTTTTTTGCTGTTAGTTTGAGAAAAGAATCTCAACAGACAAACTCACACTCCTTATGTCAAATAATACAGTATTTTACCATCATTATCTTGTGGAACTTAGTAAATTACCAGAGAAATGACCTTAGAATCTAACTTGTTCTATTAGAATGTACAAAGCAATAAAGTTCAACATAGTTTCCTCCAACTCAAAATTGTCATAGTAATGCAATGGTTTGGTAGTCGCTTCCTCTAAGACAGAAAATTTTGATGAAAACGTGCAGATTTTATTTCATATTATAGAGTAACTTCAATTGCTTTCAACAAAGTTGGAGAAAGGTGGCATCAAACCCCTAACAATAAATACTTTCATTTATTTATGAGAGAGAGAGAGCTAGGCACTCCAGGTCCTCCAGCCACTGCAAAGTAACTCCAGATACATGTGCCACCTTCTGTATATGGCTTACGTGGGTCCTGGGGAATTGAACTTGGGTCCTTTGGCTTTGCAGGGAAGTGCCTTAAACTACTAAGCATCCCTCCAGCCCCCTGACTATATTTTTGCAATTAAGATTAAGCCGAATTGCCTGGGCCTGCGAAAATCAGCAAGTTCTGGTATCAGTAAGAGACTCCGGCTCAAAACGAGAACAGACAGGGCTGGAAAGATGGGTTAGTGGTTAAACATTTGCCTGTGAAGCCTAAGGACCACGGTTTGAGGCTTGATTCCCCAGTCCCCACGTTAGCCAGATGCACAAGGGGTGCTCGCATCTGGAGTTCGTTTCCAGTGTTTGGAGGCCCTGGCGCGCCCATTCTCTCTCCCTCTTTTTCTCTGTCTGTCACTCTCAAATAAATAAAACATAAACAAAAAATTTTTTTAATGAGAACAGACAGAAGAGCCATGGACTGGGACACTCAACATTCTGCTGTGGTTACAGCAACTGAGAACCCCTCTCACTGCAGGTGAGCAGCTGGGGCACTGCAAGTGCACAGACACATGCACACACCACACCACACAAGTCCACAGTGCTCTCCCGGACAACTCTACAATGGGATTGTGTCTCATTCTTGCCTTTGATGGGCTTGTTCTGGAGAGACCCTGTAAACAGGTGCTTCTAGCCAGGCAGCCCAGTGCCTCCCTCTTCTCCTGTCCTGTCACATAGTACACATTTGGTCAATGCCAGCCCTACCACAGCACACCTAGGACAGGTTTCCACACCAGTGGTCAGGAGGCCAGGCCTTTCTTTACATTTCACACTCCTTCCAAAAGACATGGTGCACTACAACACTGCCAGCTGAGCCAGGACTCAGCACCGGGCAGAATGCACATGGCAGAGAAAGCAGAACTAAGTTGTGTGGAACCTGCCTGCAAATTTACTGGGCTTTTCAGGGCCAACAGTGAGTGTCCTACGTACAGAAGCCAGACTGTTGATGGAGTTAAGAGGGTAGTCAGAGAAAGCAGAAGCCAAGAGGAGGTATGAGAGCAGCTGCTGTTAAGAAGGGCCGTCATGCAGAGAAGAAAATAACCTTGTACTGTGCTGCTGCAAAGGGCAGACATGAGTGTGCCCAGAGACTGGCTGTGTTTGTCTGACCTCACCCTCCCCTCCCCTCCCGATGCCCATCACGGATGGCACTACCAGCCCCATGGAGGCTCTAACAGTGCCTGCCAATTTCCCTATTCTCCATGGTCTCCTCAAACCCTCCCCACATTTGTTGGCCTGCTACCATCCTGCCCCAAACTTCTGCAAGGAAAGTGTCACTTTACTGAAAGGGAGCCATGAGATGGGAGCCCCTGAACTCCAAGTGGCCAGCCGACAGCCAGCTCCCCTACACCCATGTTGGATCCTTGTCCTCCTCCTTAGGTAAGGCCTTCTACCACTCTGCCTCCCCTTTGCTTTTCATCCCCACACCAACAGGCTGCAAAGACTACAAGGTCATTTTCCAGCTAAGTGGGACAGTGAAGCACAAGTGACACATGACCCTTTTTCCACATGGATGGCATGGCATGGGAGCTGGGACCTAACCCTTCTCTTCAGTGTCCTTTCTCCAGCAGGTGGTGTTCTCTCAGCCCAGACTCCTCCCCTTTCTGGTCTCTCCCACTTAGATTGCAGGCCAGGTGTTATGCAAGAAGGCTTCCCAGACCCAAGGCTAGGTGGAAGCCTGTTTAACCTCCTATAGCAAGCACCCTGTACTGCTCCACAGCAGGTATCACAAGAGTTAGCAAAAACTGGGTCTGTCTGTCTCCATAAAGTAGGCACCCACATCTGTCCTGCTACCCAGCCACACCCTAGCCTGCCACAGTGTGGATTGCAACGATGGTCAGGGACACAGAGGTGCTTGGCCAACACATGCTGAATCCCCAGGGCTATACTGAGGGTCCTGGCCAGAAGACACAGTATACTCCCCCAAGGCTACCCAGACTCAGCCCTAGGGTGGAGCGGCTATGACCACAGGCTCTTGAGCTCTCAGCCAGAGGCTGTTCTTATAGATTTCATGAGGTATTCTTAGTAGGCACAGGCCACCTGGAATCCCAGGCTGGAGTGGCTGTGGGCTCCCTGGCAACTAGGCAATCTAGGAGAGCTCCCAGCTACTTCTTTTTTTAAAAAATTAATTAATTAATTAATTTGACAGTGACAGAGAGAGAGAGAAAGAGGCAGAGAGAGATAGAGTGAGAGAATGGGCGCGCCAGGGCCTCCAGCCTCTGCAAACGAACTCCAGACGCGTGCGCCCCCTTGTGCATCTGGCTAACGTGGGTCCTGGAGAATTGAGCCTCAAACCGGGTTCCTTAGGCTTCACAGGCAAGCGCTTAACCGCTAAGCCATCTCTCCGGCCCTCCGAGCTACTTCTGTAACAAGATACACCACTGAGAGCCAGCTGAGTTCTTCTGAAGCTCACCTTTTTCTTGGCTGGGATCCAATCTGCTCGATGGCCTTTTCTTCAGTATAAAAGAGCAGACTTCTTTGCAAGGTGGAGACAAGCAGCACTTTCTGGCTGTAGTCCAGCTGCACGATGGAAGATGGCTCTTCCAACACCAGGTGTGAGTTGCAAACCCCCTGTGGGAGTCCAGTTAAGCCTCAGGTCAATGTTGGCACAAAGCTGCCATGCCTCCCACACAGTGAGTAAGCACCCTTGTCACTAGCTGTATTTAGGCCCATCTCGACACTTAGGTATGTTCTACGGCTGGCCATGGAGTGCACACCTGCAATCCCAGTACCTGGGAGGCAGAAGCAGGAAGATCAGGAGTTTAAGGTCAGCCTTGGCTATATAATGAGTTTGAGGTCAGACAGCTACAGGAAACCTTGTTTTAAAAAGTCAAAAAAGAGCTGGTTGTGGTGGCACACATTTCTTTAATCCCAGCACTCAGGAGGCGAGGTAGGAGGATCTTCATGAGTTCAAGGCCACCATGAGACTACATAGTGAATTCCAGGTCAGCCTGGGCAAGTGAAAGCCTGCCTCAAAAAAGGTAAAAGGGACAGAGAAGTGCTCAGCACTGCAATATCTCTATCACACCTTCCAAGGGTCCATTGCAGAAGAGGTGATGGAAAGAATTTAAGAGCCAAAGGAAAGGTAGGACTCCTTACAGTGTGCTTCCCCAGACACAAAATGGCCTGGATATCCATGACCTCACAGTGCCTGACAGTACCTACACAAGACCATCATAATAGGAGGAAAAGATCATGACATCAAAATAAGAGAGTGATTGAGAGGGGGAGGGGATATGATGGACAGTAGAATTTCAAATGGGTAAGTGGGGGGAGGGAATTAACATGGGGTATTGTTTACAATCATGGAAGTTGTTAATTATAAAAAAATAAAAAACAGTAACAGCAACAACAAAAATAGATTAATTTAAACAAGACAAAGATACACTGCTGCAACATCTCAGTCCTTTGAGGAGAGTTGGAAAGCAATGGTAAGTTATTGATAAACGTTATATACAGTGAAATCCACCATTTTTAGATTTCTGACCTTAATTTTAACAAATGTGTAGTTGTATAATCCCACTATAATCAATATGGAAAAATGTCCATTCCCCTCACATATTGAAGACTTTCAAGGCAGATTCCCCTCCATGTGAAGTTAATCAGAATGTAGAGATTTTTGGTTTTCAACTTTGCTTGTGATAAAATTAAATTATACTGTATTTTAGAAAAATGTGTACTCTCTCAGGTTTTTTTTTCAACTCTTATTAAGTACGGTGTCTTTTGTGTGTGTGTGTGTGTGTGTGTGTTTTTATTTTTTGAGGTAGGGTCTCACTCTAGCCCAGGCTGACCTGGGATTCACTATGGAGTCTCAGGGTGGCCTTGAGCTCATGGCGATCCTCCTACCTCTGCCTTCCGAGTGCTGGGATTAAAAACGTGCGCCACCATGCCCGGCTTTAAGTACAGTATCTTTAAAAGCAAATTTTCAAGGGTTTGGAGAAATGGCTCAGTTGGTAAAGTACTTGCCATACAAGTATAAGGACCCAAGTCTGGGTCCTCAGAAACCACATAAAAGCTTGGTGTAGTTGTCCACACTTGTAATCCCAGCACTGGAGAGGCAGAAACAGGGGTCTTGGGGCTTGCTGGCTAGCTTGTCTAGTCCAAACAGTAATCTCTGGTTGAGAGAGCCTGTCTCAGAAAATCAGGCAGCGAATGACAGAGAAGACACCTGACATCAACAATTTCTGGTCTTCACATATGCACACGTGCACCCATATGCACATGTACATGTATGCACACATATACATGCAAGAAAAGCCCAAAACATTACAGAGTGCTGTTGGACAACTGCTTTTCCAAACCTGATTTTTCTCCATTTAGTGGGTTGGTGGGGTATGGATGGCTTTCTTGGCTTTGTCAACAACCTGCCCACAGGGATGGGAAGGGAAGGAGCAACTAGCACAGTGGTGGCTGGTCCTGTGGTAACCCTGACACCAGATGCTCTTGCAGAGCAGTGGTCCTCAACACGGGGCCCACACTCCTAGGGGTCCCTGAGACTCTCTCAAGAGGTCTGCCAGGCCAAACCCATTTTCATATGAATGTCAAGACGTTATGTGCCACGCTCCCTGGTGGTGCATGAGTCACTGCAGAAGCATTTCGGACCCTGACACCAAACTTACAGTGGTCGCCATCCTTGCCCTGCCACATACTCACCAAGAGAAGTGTCTTCCACTGAAGAATGTCTTGGAGCAGAAAAAAATAGTAGTATTACAAAGTCTTGATCCTTAAGAAGAAGCAGTTTGGGCTGGAGAGATAGCTTAGCGGTTAAGCGCTTGCCTGTGAAGCCTAAGGACCCTGGTTCGAGGCTCGGTTCCCCAGGTCCCACGTTAGCCAGATGCACAAGGGGGCGCACACGTCTGGAGTTCGTTTGCAGAGGCTGGAAGCCCTGGCGCGCCCATTCTCTCTCCCTCCATCTGTCTTTCTCTCTGTGTCTGTCTCTCTCAAATAAATAAATAAATAAATAATTTTTTAAAAAAAGCAGCAGCAGTTTTATACTGCATGTGACACAGTGGGGCAGGCACACAGCTTCTCTGTATATTCAAGCACCTTGGGTCTCATGGAGAAGCACTTGTACATGCTTGGAATTATAAACTGACCAACTGCTGTTCCCATAGAACATTTTTAATTTATTTTTTGGTTTTTTGAGGTAGGGTCTCACTCTGGTCCAGTCTGACTTGGAATTCATTATGTAGTCTCAGGGTGGCCTTGAACTCATGGCAATCCACCTACCTCTGCCTCCCGAGTGCTGGGATTAAAGGGGTGCACCACTCATGCCCAGCTTCCACAGAACATTTTACATGGAGCATTATAACTTTTTTTTTCTTGAAAAATGTCTCATTATTTTAGGCTGCTCTTGGACTCACTATAGCTGAGGATAACCTTGAATGTTTTTGATCCTCTTGCCTTACCTTCCCAATGCCGGGATTACAGAGGTGCACCAGCATGCTCGGTTGACATTAACTGAAGATGAAGCCCAGGGCTTCCTGCATGCTAGGCAGTCACTCTACCAACTGCGCTACACCCCCAGTCCCATGAAACACATTTATTGAAAGTTATGTATTGGCCTAATTTTCTCTAAAAACAAAGTCTGCTACATTATGTTACTTTCAAGAGAAGATGAGTTTTTTTTAATTTAAATTTTTATTTATTTGAGGGAGAGAGAGGGTGGGTACACTAGGGCCTCCAACCACTGCAAACAAACTCCAGATGCATGTGCCACCTTGTGCATCTGGCTTATGTGTGTTCTGGGGAATCAAACCCGGGTCCTTAGGCTTTGCTGGCAAGTGCCTTAGCCACTAAACCATCTCTCCAGCCGAACATGAGTTTAGAAGCTTGTCTATGTGAACTAGACAAGATTCCCCAAAGCTACAGACTTTTCTGACAGGATGACAGAGTAATATTAACAAAGGTGTTTTTCTCTCTTTCTCTCTGTGTCCGTGTGTGTCCATATGTGTGAATGCGGGCACACATGTAGTAGCACAGTGTACGTGTGGAGGACAGGGACAACCTTGGAATGTAGTTCTCACCATCTACCTTGTTTCAGGCAGGGTCTTGTTTGCTGTTGCGCTTGCTAGGCTAGCTGGCCTGTGAGCTTCTGGGGACTGTCCCAGCTCTACCTCTCGCCTCACTGCAGGTGGGCTAGGAGTATAGATGTGCTAGTGTCCAGCTGCCCATGGGTTATGGGGTAGGGACTCACACTAGTGTAGCAAATGCTTTTCCACTCAGCCATCTCCACAGCCCCAAAGGTGTTTTATTTTTTATGAGAGAGCAAGAGAAAGAGAGAATTGGCGCGCCGGGGCCTCCAGCCACTGCAATCAACTTCAGATGCATGTGCCACCTTGTGTGCATGCATGACCTTGTGCACAAGCATCATCTTGTGTGTCTGAGGAATCAAACCTGGGTCCTTAGGCTTCACAGGCAAGTGCTTTAACCACTAAGCCTTCTCTCCAGCCCCAAAGGTGTTTTTTGTTAGTTTTTTTTTTTTTTTGGTATTGCATAATAAATGTGTCAACATCTGGAAGGTTTGCATCACCCTGGACTATTTTCTAAGGTGACCAACACACAGTACTACGAAACCACACAAAGGTTACTTAAGGACCCACACACAGTACAGATGAACAAGCAGGCTCCAACATAACACCACTCTATGTGGTTTCATACTCCTTGTGGAAACAAACCTCTAAAGAGCCCCGTATCATTGTGAGTACAGCCTTCAGTGAAATGAACATTTGTCAAGATGGAGGTGTCAATGAAGAACATTGACAATTATCTGAAAAGGGTATCAAACTACTGCCACTTCTACCTACATATCTACATGAGGCTAGATTTTCTTTATACTCTCCAACCAACAGTGTATTGCACCAAAAACTGCATGCAGAATCCATCCACCTTCTAATTATGCCAGACATTAAAGAGAGCTATAGAAATATAAAGTGACTCTGTAGTCCCAGGCTGGGCTTGAACTCACAGTGATCCTCCTACCTCTGCCTCCCAAGGGCAGGGATTAAAGGCATGTGCCACGATGCCCAGCCATCCTTTTTAAAAATTTGTGTATGTGTGTGGGGTGCATGTGTGCTACCATGCACATGTGAAAGTCAGAGGACAACCTCAAGGTGTCTGTGCTCTGCTTCTACCTTCTTTGTAACAGAGTCTCTTTCTGCTACAAAAATCAGTCTTGCTGGTCTGTAACTTCCAGCTCCTCCTGGCTCTGCCTCCCACTGACGTAAGTACATTGGGAGAAACAGGTGCATGTTCCACTTTTCGTTGGGCTTTATATGAGTGCTGGGGAATTGGACTCTGACTGCTGGCTCTTTGCAAGCCCCCACACCAAAGGGACAGCTTTTAAAAGCATAAAAGGTCCTAAGACCAGAGAGTTTAAGACCTATCACTAGAGAGTATCTGCAACAGCCAAGAAAAGAGTGGAAGTGTGAGTTTTTCACCACAAGAAAGTGTGTTTGAGACATTAGATATAGTACCGTGATCTGAACCCTGCATATTGTGCCATGTAACAAAGTAACACAGGATATCGCATTAAATATGTACAAATATTTGGCGGGGGGGGTCAAGATAGGGTCTTGCTCTAGCCCAGGCTGACTTAGAATTCACCTTATAGTCTCAGGGTGGTCTCAAGTTCACGGCAATCCTCTTATCTCAGCCTCCCAAGTGTGATTAAAGCCATGTGCCACTATGTTTGACAATATGTACAATTTTTGCTAATGTCTTGTCTCTTCAAGATAGGATCTTGCTCTAGCCCAGGATGACCTGGAACTCTGTAACCCCAGACTGGCCTTGAACTCACCTGATCCTCCTACCTCAGCCTCCCAAGTGCTGGGATTAAAGACATGCACTACCATGCTCTGCTTTGTTTGCTTTGAGACAGGGTTTGACTATATAGTCCTGGCTGGCTTGGCACTCACTATGTAGCCCAGGCTTGCTTCAAACCTGTAAAGATCCTCCTGACTTGGGCCTCCCAAGTGCTGAGATTATAGGTACACACCACCATGTTTTAGATATGTACAATTCTCATTTGTCAGTTCCAGCAGGCCAGCTCTTCAGTTATAGGAGTAGGAAGTTACAAAATACTGGAAAACTCCATGAAAGAAAACACAACAAATAAAAACTGACATCAAGAACACAGGCTGGTAGGGGGGAGCACAAACTGAAGTAGGTGTAGTGACATAGGCTGTGGTGGTTTGATTCACGGGTCCCCCATAAACTTAGGTGCTCTGAATGCTAGGTTCCCAGCTGATGGAGATTTGGGAATTCATGCCTCCTGGAGGGAGTATATTGTTGGGGGCGGGCTTATGGGTTTTATAGCCAGTTTCCCCATGCTAGTATTTGGCACACTCTCCTGTTGCTATTGTCCACCTTATGTTGGCCAGGGGGTGATGGCCACCCTCTGCTCATGCCATTGTTTCCCTTGCCATCGTGGAGCTGCCCCTTGAGCCTGTAAGCCAAAATAAATCTCTTTTTCCCAGAAGCCGCTCTTTGTTGGGTGACTTCTACCAGCAATGTGAACCAGACTGCAACACAAGAGCATCACCATGAGCTTGAGGCCAGCCTGGGACTACAGAGTGATTCTGGGTTACAGTGAGACTCTATCTGGAAAAAGAACAGAACTAAAATCCAATTATGGTTATAATAAAAATTTATTTCCAATGGAAGAAAACAAGAGCCAACATTTCTGAAAATGTTACCTGGTCTAGATCCAGAGAAGAGTAGACAATTTTCCCTTTGTCATCCCCAGAGAAAAGCTTCATTCCATTGGGGCTCCAAGCCAGAGCTGTGATGCTGTTTTTGTGAACACCAGTGACATCAAATCTCCGAAGCTATGAATAAACGATTAAAAAAAAAGTAGACACAATGCAAAAGATAATTGAGGAGACTAAGCTCTGGGGCCTCGTTCCTTCCAACAGTGAGCTGGTTTTCCACATAACACTGGGCTCTTGGGCCTTGCTCCTATCTACGGAGGAGATGGTTTTCCATATGGAAGCCAATCAAAGTGCCATCTATTTGTCTACATTCACATTTCACAGCCAAACACAGTGGCGCACACCTTTTATCCCGGCACCTGGAAGGCAAGGTAGTAGAGGTGCCATGAGTTTGAAGTCACCCTGAGACTACATAGTGAATTCCAGGTCAGTCTAGGCTACAGTGAGACCCTATCTCAAAAAAACAAAACAAAACTAATTTTCAGAGAGAACAAAAGAGAATATTAAGCCAAGGGCTCAGAGACAAAATTGTTATCTTATTATAAGTAGCACATTATGCTAAGCGTACATTTTGTAGGCAAATGAGAGTTTCTCATTTTTAAAATTCAAAGTGGATTGTACTAAACCAATGAGGACTTACCTGTTTATTTCTCCCTGGCAATGAAGACACAAGTTGAAAAACTGCAACCCTCCCAGAGGCAGTGCCGGCTGCGACAAGGTCATCAAAGCAGCTGAGCAGCTTCACCGCGGTGACAGATTCTGTCTTCCCCTGTAAGAGGAAGCACCAAAATAAGTGGATCTGTAACCAGACAGGCATTCAAAGTACAAGACAAGAAGACAAGCCACAAGAGTAAACACACACACAAAAAAAACAAAACAAAACAAAAAAGAGTAAACACAGTCACAGGCCGATAGCCCTTATGTTCCTGACTGGAAATGATGCCAGTCAGGAGACAACTGCATCACTTAAAGCCAATCTTCTTTTCATTTCTGGGGTCCCTGCTCTTACCTTTTTCTTTTTACTATATTAAAATACACAGAGGAGCACTGGAGAGATGGCTTAGTGGTTAAGCGCTTGCCTATGAAGCCTAAGGACCCCAGTTAGAGGCTCAATTCCCCAGGACCCACATTAGCCAGATGCACAATGGGGTGCATGTGTCTGGAGTTTGTTTGCAGTGGCTGGAAGCAATGGCATGCCCATTCTCTCTCTCTCTGTTTGTTGCTCTCAAATAAATAAACATAGCAGGGCTGGAGAGATAGCTTAGCGGTTAAGATGCTTGCTTGCAAAGCCAAAGAACCAAAGTTTGATTCCCCAAAACCCACATAAGCCATATGCACAAGGTGGCACATGCATCTGGAATTCTTTTTCAATGGCTGGAGGCCCTGTGTGCCCACTGCCTCTCTATTTGACCCCCTCCCCGCTTCTTTCTCTCCTTCTCAACTAAATTAACACAAACAGACAACAACAACAACAACAAAAACACAGAACATAAAATGACCATATTAACCATTTAAGTGTACATTTCAGTGTACAATGTATTCACAATGTACAGCCATCAATCACTACCCTCCATTACTACTGCCCGGCTCCAGACTTGTGTTCATTTTGCAAAATAGGGACTTGAAACTGATTAAACAATAAACCCATTCTTACCACTGCCCCCACCCCCAGCTCCCAGCAACCCTGTTCTACTTTCTGTTTCTACTATTCTGACTACTAAGTACTTTTTGTTTTGTTTTGTTTTCAAGGTAGGATCTCATTCTAGCTCAGGGTGACCTGGAATTAGTCTCAGACTGGCCTCAAACTCACAGCAATCCTCCTACCTCAGTGTCCCAAGTGCTGGGATTAAAGGCGTGCACTACCACACCCAGCATGACTACTAAATACTTTATCAGTGAATTATATTGCCTTTTTTCCTGGCCTCCAAAGGCATGTGCCCACATATGGTACTTGCACTCACGCATGCATACATACAGAGGCACTAAAAAAATGACTAGAGGGCTAGAAAGATGGCATAGCAGTTAAAGTGCTTGCCTGCAAAGCCAAATGACCCAGATTTGATTCCCCAGCACCTACAAAAGCCAGATACGTAAGGTGGCACATGCGTCTGGGGTTCAGTTGTAGTGGCTGGAGGCCCTAGCGCACCCATTCTCTTAAATAAATAAATAAAAATTAAAATAAGTTGGGGAGGGAGGGAATTACCATGGGATATATTTTATAATCATGGAAAATGTTAATAAAAATTAAAAAAATAAAAAAAAATAAAAAAAAATTAAAATAAGTTAAAAGAATGACTGGAGCTGGGTGTAGTGGCATAAGCCTTTGATCCCAGCACTTAGGAGGCAGAGCAAGGAGAACTGCTATAAGAGTCCAACCTGAGACTACATAGTAAATTCCAGGTTAGCATGGGCCAGTGTGAAACCCTACATTGGAAAAAAACAAAAAAGACTGGACTGGAGATGTAACTTCATATTTGCCTGGCATGTATGAAGCCCTGCCACTAATAAAACATAAAGCAAAATATGGGCTGGAGGATGGCTTAGCAGTTAAGGCGTTTGCCTGCAAAGCCAAAGGACCCAGGTTTGATTCCCCAGGACCCATGTAAGCCAGATGCACAAGGTGGCACATGCTTCTGGAGTTTGTTTTGCAGTGGCTGGAGGCCCTGGCGCACCCCTTCTCTCTCTCTCTCTTTCTGTCAAATAAATAAATAAAACAAAAAAAATCAAAATAAAATAGGAGAGTGGGAAAAAAGGGAGGAGAAGGGAGGGAAGAAAGGAGGGAAGAGTTTGGATTATAGCTCACTGGTACAGTGCCTGCCTAGCATGTCTAAGTCCCTGAGTTTGTTACCCAGTGCCACCAAGGAATAAAGAGAAACAAAGCCCAGCATGGTAGCACACACCTTTAATCCCAGTACTCAGGAGGCAGAGGGAGATGAGTTCAAGGCCACCATGAGACTACATAGTGAATTACAGGTCAGTCCGAACTACAGTAAGCCCCTACCTTGAATCCCATTCCCCCAAAAAAGAAGAAAGAAAAACAAAAACATGTCATATATATGCTTATCATTCTCTAAAAAAAAGGTGGGCTGGGGCTGGAGAGATGGCTTAGATGTTAAGGTGCTTGCTTGCAAAGCCAAAGGACCTTGGTTCAATTCCCCAAGACCCACATAAGCCAGATGCACAAGGTGGCACATGCATCTGGAGTTCATTTGCAGTGGCTGGAGACCCTAGCGTGCTCATTCTCCCTCACACTTTCGCTCCCTCTGACTCTCTCTCTCTCTCAAATAAATAAGTAAAAATAAAATTTTTAAAGCTGGGCATGGTGGCACACGCCTTTAATCCCAGTACTCTGGAGGTAAAGAGAGGAAGATCACTGTGAATCTGAGGCCATCCTAAGATCACATAGTGAATTCCAGGCCAGCCTGGGCTAAAGTGAGACCTTACCTTGAAAAACAAAACAAAAGCAATTTTTTTAAGTGGCCTGGAGAGATGGCTTAGAGGTTAAGGCGCTTGCCTGCAAAGCCTAAAGACCCAGGTTTGATTCCCCAGGACCCATGTAAGCCGGATGCACAAGGCAGCACATACATCTGGAGTTCATTTGCATGCAGTGGCTAGAGGTCCTGATGCACTGTTCTCTCTCTGCCTCTTTCTTTCTCTCAAATAAATAATTTTTTTTTTTTAAGTGAGGGAAAGTGAAAGAGAAAGAGAGAGAGAGAGAGGGAGGGAAAGGGAGAAAAACAACACAATAAGTTGAAGGTTTAAAAGGCTGGAAAAAGATGCTCTACGTAAGAGCTGGAGGTGGTTCAGAGGCCATAGGCTCCATCTCCAGCAGCAAAAAGTAAAATGACACCAACAAAAATCCATGTAAACAGCAATCAAGAGATTAGGGGTTTAATATGATGGAGAATGGAATTTCAAATGGGAAAGTGTGGGGGTGGGGAGGGAGGGAATTACCATGGGATATATTTTATAATCATGGAAAATGTTAATAAAAATTAAAAAAAAAAAGAGATCAGGGGTTGAGGGAATTACCATGGGATTTTTTTTATAATCATGGAAAATGCTAATAAAAATTAAAAAAAAAAAGAGATCAGGGGTGGCTAACCACCACCCACCTGCTTTGAGATAGGCCACTAATAAGACTAAAGTTACTGACAGTGAGTTCCTGAGATCCTCCTGTCTCTGCCTCCCCAGTGCTGGGATTACAGGTATGTACCACCATGCCTGGCATTTACATGTGAAATGTTGACTGAACCTAGGTACTGATGCTTGCACGGCAAGTACTTTACCCACTGAGCCATTTCCCCCAGCCACCTACCTTTCCCTGTGCACTAGGTTCCCTTTTTAATGTCCTTCTCACACATAGCTGCTTCTCAATGTCCTAATCTTTAATACCTGGTCCCCACAGGGCATCAGCTCCTTAAAACCTCCTAGAATACTTCAGCTGGAGAGGAAGGGGCCTGCAACAGGGAGAGGAAGTTCAACAATGGCTCACCACCTTTTTGACACAGCTCTGTGATCAGAAAGAGCAGTGAGCAGTCAGACACAGATTCCAAACAAGTGGAGGACAGGGTACCTTCTGACCACCCTGGAGCCTGGCACAGCTGATTATCAGGTGCTCTGGGAACATACTTATAGCTGCTTTCCACAGGGCCTGGAGTGAAGGATGGGGAGGTGCTATTGTGTCAAGGACTAAAATTGGACAAAACTGACTGTCTCTAGAATTCACAAACCATAACATACTCCAGAGTTCTGGAACAATTTGTTGGACAGATTCTACCAGAACAACTGCTGGCTAGTTACCTGTTTCCTATTCTGCTACTATCCTCTCAAAATCTCCTCCCTTTTAATCTTCAAAATGACAAAAATTTAAAATCCTTATTTCTCATGAAATAATGCTGATTGGTAAAGCATAACTACAGTGAGAAACTAAGGAGCCTTGACAACACGTTTCCCAAATAACAAAAACTGAACTCTAAGGTCAGATGAGCCACGTGAGCCAAGCTGGATTTTATTCTGCTTACCTCAGTGTGGACAAGTCAACTAACCAGCATGAAGCGATGCTTATCCATCCCCACCTGTCCCACAGGTTTGCTGAGAGGATTAATTGGAGGATACATCTGAGTTATAAACTGATTCCTGGCACACTTAGTTCTTAGATCAGTAACACTA
Source organism: Jaculus jaculus (assembly GCF_020740685.1). Classification (NCBI taxonomy): domain Eukaryota; kingdom Metazoa; phylum Chordata; class Mammalia; order Rodentia; family Dipodidae; genus Jaculus; species Jaculus jaculus. The sequence continues at coordinate 147,656,997 of NC_059108.1, forward strand.
TTAAATAACATTGATTCTAGCCTTCCTAGTTGGTTGATTAAAACTATTTGGCCAGGCACAGTGGCACAGCACTTAGGAGGCAGAAGTAGAAGAATTGCCATGAGTTTGAGGCTAGCCTGAGACTACATAGTGAATTCCAGGCCAGCTTGAGCTGGAGACCCTACCTTGAAAAACAAAAAAACAAACAAACAAAACCTATGTGGGTGGGATGACCTGGCTTGGTGGTTCATGCCTTTAATCCCAGCAGTAGAGACTAGCAATAGAAGGCAGAGGTAAGAGGCTAGCTATGAGTTCGAGGCCAGCTTGGGACCACATATGAATTCCAGGTCAGCCTGGACTACATCAAGACTCAACCTTAAAAAAAAAAAAGAAAAAGAAAAAAACTATGTGGATAAGCACACAGATATTAAGGCTTCTAGACATGTGAGTGATTATCTTTTTAATTTGAATTCATTCATTCAGAAAAATTACATAACTGCTTTCCTCTTGCTAAGGCATACGGCAATATCTCCTATTAACTACTTTAATCTCTGATGCACTAATTTATGTAGCAATCAATGTGCCAAACATCTAAGAGTACCTCCGTGTTCCAGGCGCCAGAGGAGCTGCTGCAGCTTAAACTGGGTCACAGTGCTGGCCCTCTTACAGCCTCGCTGTAGCAATGAGGCAAGCACATGAAAAGCTGCCCACAGCAACTGGGGGTGGAAATGACAGAGCTCACTTTCATCTGGTACTTTACAGCTCTCAGGGTATTTTCATGGGCTATAAATATGTCCAGTGCCAGATGGTGGTACAGGTTAAGAGATTTGGATCTCAAGCAACAGGGAACAGAGGGATGCCTTGGAGATTCTTGATCCTGCCAGCCTTAACAGTCAAGGTTTTATCACCCTGCTTAGGAGCATGGTGGAGGAAGGAAGGAGCAAGCCAGGCAGAAACCAGCTAGAGCCTGCTGCAACCATTCTGGCCAGGGTTCGTAAGGCCAAGACTAGCAACAAGGTAAATGGAATGGGCCACCAAGGCAGAAAACCACAGTGAAGAAAGACTCCCTCAGGACCTGGGTGGAAGGGCAACCACAACATAAAAGCCCCACTGTAGCTCTTCTTTCGTGTTTCCTGTCAGGTGACTTGCTATACCCATGACCCGTATCACTGAGTCCACGCCAACTCTGAGGGTGGTGCTGCCATTCTCCTCATCTTGCAAACAAAGGGCTGAGCTCCAGAAGCTAAGTGACTTGTCTAAGCTAGCTAGAATCAAGAGTCAGGGTTCAAACACAATTTCTTTAAAATAATTTTTTTTTTTGAGGGCTGGAGAGATGGCTTAGTGGTTAAGGCACTAGCCTGCAAAGCCAAAAGACCTAGGTTCAATTCCCCAGGACCCACATAATCCAAATGCACAAGGCAATGAATGTATCTAGAGTTTGTTTGCAGTAGCAAGAGGCCCTGGCACGTCCATTCTCTCTTTCTCTGCCTCTTCCTCTGTCTCGCTCAAATAAAATACTTTTAAAATTTTATTTATTTATTGTTTTCTTTTTGGTTTTTCAAGGTAGGGTCTCACTCTAGCCCAGGCTGACCTGGAATTCACTATATAGTCTCAAGGTGGCCCCAAACTCATGGCAATCTTCCTACCTCTGCCTCCTGAGGTTGGGATTAAAGGCATGTGCCACCATGCCGGCTATTTTTGTTTATAATCAGACAGCAATAGAAAGGAGACAGACAGAGAGAATGGATATTCTAAGGCCTTTAGCCACTGCAAACTAACCCCAGATGCATACACCACCCCAAGCCCACAGGGTTTGCAAGCAAGCACCAATAACTGATGAGCCATCTCCCCAACCAATCTTTTTAAAAAAATATATTTTAGGGCTGGAGAGATGGCTTAGTGGTTGAGGCGCTTGCCTGCAAAGCCAAAGGATCCTGGTTCGATTCTCCAGGACCCACATAAGCCAGATGCACAAGGTGGCGCATGCGTCTGGAGTTCATTTGCAGTGGCTAAAAGCCCTGGTGTGTCCATGTTCTTCCTTCCTTCCTTCCTTCCTTCCTTCCTTCCTTCCTTCCTTCCTTCCTTCCTTCCTTCCTTCCTTCTTCTCTTTCTCTCTGTCTTATTCCCTATCTCAAATAAATAATTATGTGTGTGTGTGTATTATTTTTATTTGCCCATATACTATTGCCAATGTAAACAAACACTAGTTACATGTGTCAGGATGTACCCAGGGAGGCTGACTAACAACCCTTTACAAGAGACTGAAGCCAAGAGCTACCTGGTCCTTTGACTACGCATTTATGGCTACACAGACAAATACTCAGAATCATGACCTATACATTCATTCCCCACTGGCCCATCAGTACAGGCAGCAACTTTAAGTACAAAAGCTGAGTGACAAGCAGGGAGGAGTTTCTGGAAAAGTGACTGTCCCATTAGAAGACCAGAAGGATCTCTCCTCGAAAGCTGCTGCGGCACAGATTTCAGCAGACTCAGCCTATCAATGGTCCCCTTGCAGCACAGGCAGTCCAGGCTGATGTTTAATTTTCCCAAAGGACATAGGGACAGTTCTGTCTTGTTCTGATTTGGGAGACATTCTTCTATCTCTTTGAAATGTCTCTGTCCATCTGTGATCACAATCTATTGGGTGCTAACTCTCCTGTTTCCCTCATCCCAACTTCAAAGGCTACATGTTGTTGCCCTCTCTACAATAACAGAATTCCCGGAGACAGAAATCTAGAAATCAAATATGTCGATATGAAAAAATAAAATAGGCTGGGCATGCTGGTGCATGCCTTTAATACCAGCACTGGGGAGGCAGAGGTAGGAGGATCGCCTTGATTTCAAGGCCACCCTGAAAATACATAGTGAATGCCAGGTCAGCCTGAGCTAGAGTGATACCCTACCTCAAAAAAACAAAATAAATAAATAAAATAAAATAGTAGGTGGGTGTGGTGGCACACACCTTTAATCCCAGCACTCAGGAGGCAGAGGTAGGAGGATCGCTGTGAGTTTGAGGCCACCCTAAAACTATATAGTGTATTCCAGGTCAACCTGGGCTAGAGCAAGACCCTACCTTGAAAAACCAAAATAAATAAATTAATTAAATAATAATAAATTAAATAAAATAGGGCTGGAGAGATCACTTAGCATTTAAGGTTCTTGCCTACGAAGCCTAAAGACCCAGGTTCAATCTCCCAGTACCACATAAGCCAGATGGACATGTTGGCACATGCATCTGGAGTTTGCAGTGGCTAGAGTCCCTGGAACACCCATTCATTCTCTCTCCCTCCCTCCCTCTCTCTGTCTCATCTCTCTCTCAAATAAATAAATAAAAATAAAATATTTAAAAAAATAAAATATAATGGAGAATGGAATTTCAAAGGGGAAAGTGTCAGGGGGGAGGGAGGGAATTACCATGGGATATATTTTTTTATAATCATGGAAAATGTTAATAAAAATTTTAAAAAAAATAAATAAATAAATAAAATAATAAGGCCAGGCATGGCCTTTAATCCCAGCACTAGGAAGGCAGAGGTAGGAGGATCACCATAAATTCAAGGCCAGCCTGAGACTACATAGTGAATTCCAGATCAGCCTGAGCTAGAGTGAGACTCTACCTCGAAAAACCATAAAATTAAATTAAATTAAATTAAAGTAAAAATGTTGATATAGCTGGGGTCGATAGCACATGCCTTTCATCCCAGCACTTGGGAGGCTGAGGTAGGAGGACTGCTTTGAGTTTGAGGCCAGCTTAACAGTGAATTCTAGGTCAGCCTGGGTTACAGCAAGACCTTATCTCTATGTAGTCTCAGGGTGGCCTGGAACTCACAGTGATCCTCCTACCTCTGGCACCCAAGTGCTGGGATTAAATGCGTGTGCCATCACAACTGGCAAGACGCTATCTCTAAACAACAAAAAATGTTAAGGAAGCCAGGTATGATGGCTCATACCTGTTGTGATCTGTTAGTTCTGTTGTCAACCTGACTTGACTAGGAATCCACAGACATTCCTCCTGGGTGGGTCTCACAGGTTGTGTGCAGGAAGGGTTGACTGCAGGCCTCCTGGTGATGGGCTTTATGTAAGGAAGCTCAGGGAGAAGAGAATCCCTTCCTCCCACCTGGCTGCAAGTGCTGCTGGTGGTGAGTGCTGCACAGGCTCCTTTCCTGTTCGGCTATCATTTGTTGGCACTGGAACCAAGTATCCTCAGCCTTCCTGTGTGGAGTGAAGACCAGCAGCTCTCCAGGAAGCCTCCAGACCTGAGCAGCTACCTGGTTCCTTGACTCTAAGGCCTATAGACTGCTATTGTTGGACTGCCTTAAATTAATCAAATAAATTCATCCTCCCCCCTTGGTTTTGAAGCAAGCCCAACAGACTGGCCTATTTTTTTTAAGGTAGGGTCTCACTCTAACCTAGGCCAGAATGGAATTCACTGTATTCTCAGGGTGGTCTTGAACTCATGGCAATCCTCCTACAGGACTCTGTCTCCCAAGTGCTGGGATCAAAGGCGTGTGCCATCACACCGGACTTTGATCTTGTGTGTGTGTGTGTGAGAGAGAGACAGGGAGACAAAGAGAGAAAAAGAAAAGAACTGGCACACCAGAGCCCCCACCCACTGTAATCCAACCCCAGACATGTGAACCACGTTGTGCACATGTGCAATCTTGCATGCTTGCATCGCTTTTTGTGTCTGGCTTACATGGGACCTGGCGAGTCAAACATAGGTCCTTAGGTTTTGCAGGCAAGTGACTTTACCGCTAAGCCATCTCTCCAGCCCTAAATTCCCATTTTAAGACAATTCATTCTATCAGTTCTGCTCTTCTAGAGAACCCTAATTTATACACCTGTAATCCCAGAACTCAGGAGGCTGAAGCAGGAGTACTGCCATGAATTCAAGAAGTCATGAGTCAAGGAGTAGCTTAAGCTACAGAGTGAAACCTTATCTCAAGAAAAAAAAAAAAACAAAAACAAAACCAGGCGTGGTGGTGCACGCCTTTAATCCCAGCACTGGGAGGCAGTGGTAGGAAGATTGCTGAGAGCTCCAGGATACCCTGAAAATACAGAGTGAAGTCCGTCTGGGTCAGCCTGAGCTAGAGTGAAATCCTACCTCAGGGATGGAGACACACACACATTTTTTTAAGAGAAGGTCTTTTGATCTGAAAGTGCCAGAACTGGTTTTCTGACCAACACATCAGGAAGCATCAGGCTGGCACCAGTCACAGCACTTTGGCAGCTACTTCCTTGACACAAGGACAAACCACATCACACGGCAATGTTCTCTGTGAGCAAGTTCCAGGACCATGAAGTCCCATAAAACTTCCTTATGAGCTTTTTGTGCCAAGCCTAAGCTCAACAAACATGAGCAGAGACTGCGAACACATCAAGTAACAAGTAGACCTGAAATATCTGAGAAGGGCAAAGAAGGAAAGGATTCACAAGAACTGTTTTACTACTTTCCTTCTTGACTCACTAAGACAGTCTTTTAGTGAGCTGAAGTGAGACAAGGTACCTGCTTCCTGGAATAACCTTAATCCACAACAAAAATGAGTAGGGAATGTTGCCTGGAGTTGAAGGAAGAAGTCTGGGCCTGGGACTCACAGAGAGAGGCTTAAACAGAACATAAAGGAAAACACCCACACTCATCACCCAAGCCTCTGCTGTCAGGAGACAGCGGTATAATCCTCCTCTCCTATTCCCAACGCCTCCTGCATGCTGGGCAAACACACCACCACTGAGCTAACTCCCAAGCCCTAATACTTTTCAAATGCTTGGCAGGAACCTTGTCTCATTTTCCCTTCTACATGCATACTGATGTTTCATGCCACTCACTGGGACCATCTCAAAGCATAGCTTGAACTTTGCCAATCCTGAGCACCCAAAACCAAATCCAATGCCAACATGATGCCCAAGAGGGATCACATTTCAGCATCACTTTAGAAAATACTGATCAAATTCTAAACTATGACTTTCTGAGTAGAAAACGGTATGGACATGTCCAAGCCCAGGGCCTTTCCATTCCTCCTGGGAACAGCCCACCCTAGGCAGATCAGCATAGTATGCTGAGCGTGCTCATTAGGTCTTTGCTAAGTGTCAGGTTCTCGGCCAGACCTTTCTCTTGCATGGCCACACCCCTTCCAGTACCCATTAGCCCTTTCTCTGGCATATTTGCTTACTTCTACATCCAGTTGACTTCTCTACTCTTCTGGCTCTCCCTTAGTCTACTCCAAGCTCCACAGAGCAGAAGATGTCTACCGCCATGCCACAACCAGATTACAGTCCCATGAAGCCATATAGCAGAAGCCAAATTCAGTCACCTCTGAGAATCACAAACGCTAACTACTCACCAGATGTGGTGACACATGCCTGCAATCCTAGCACCTGGGAAACAGAGACAGGATGATCCTGAGTTCCAGGCCAGCCTGGGTTACATAGAGTTCCAGTCTAGCTGGGAGGGCATATGTAACAAGACTAAAACTATGTACTTAGTAAACTACAAATGGTGACTAAATGGATGAGCCAGCTTATCATTCATCAGTATTCTGTGCCAGTCATACCATGGCAAGATGACTGGAATGCCCAATGACCCCCATAGGCTAATGTGCTTGAACACTTAGTCCCCACCTGTCTGTGGAGCCCTTAGAGGCTGGAGCTTTGCTGAAGGATGTCTGTCCCCAGTGGTGGGCCAAGGTGTTAGAGCCTGGCCCTGCTTGCCATTCATGCTCCTCCTCCTCCCTCACTGCTGATGTGACAACGTGACACTGGCTTCCTGCTCCTGCCATGCTTTCCCCACCTTGACAGACTGCACTACAAGCCAAAATAAAATTCTTTTCTCCTCTAACCTGTACTTGGTCAGGTATTTTGTTTCAGTAATGAGAAAGTAACTGATAAACATGGTCATACAAGGTCCCACCAACATCTACAAAACATAAAGATGTTTCAATTAACCACTGTGCAGATGCAGAATGCTGACTGATCAGTACCTCTGTGCTGTATAAGTCATTAAAAAAAGTTTTTTGTTTTATTTTTATTTATTTGAGAGCAACAGACACACAGAGAGAAAGAGGCAGAGAGAGAGAGTGAAAGAGAGAGGAAGGGAGGGAGGGAGGGAAGAGAATGAGCACACCAGTGCCTCCAGTCACTGCAAACGAACTCCAGATGCATGTGCCACCTTGTGCATCTGGCTTATGTGGGTTCTGGGGAATTGAACCTGGGTCCTTTGGCTTTGCAAGCAAATGCCTTAAATGCTAAGCCATCCCTCCAGCCCACCTGTTCTTTTTATATATCTTCTTTCTTTTCATTCTTTTTCTCACACAAATAAATAAAATGTATTTTTTTTAAATGACGTTTGGCCGGGCGTGGTAGCACACGCCTTTGATCCCAGCACTTGGGAGGCTGAGGTAGAAGGATTGCTATAAGTTTGAGGCCACTCTGAGACTACATAGTGAATTCCAGGTCAGCCTGGGCTAGAGTGAGACCCTGCCTTGAAAAATAAAAGGCAAAAAACAAACAAACAAAAAAGATGTTTGGGCCTGGAGAGATGGCTTACCAGTTAAGGTGCTTGCCTGAGAAGCCAAAGGACCCAGGTTCAATTCCCCAAGACCCATGTAAGCCAGATGCACAAGGTGGCACATGCGTCTGGAGTTCATCTGTAGTAGCTGGAGGCCCTGGCATGTGCCCATTCTATTTTCCTCTTCCTCCCCTCACCAAATAAAACAAAATAAACAGTTTTTTTAAAAATGGCGTTCAGCTGGACTAATGCATGCCTCTAATCCCAGCACTCAGAAGGCAAAAGTAGAAGGATCACTGTGAGTTCAAGGCCATCCTGGGCTAGAGTGAGACCCTACCTAGAAAAAAATAAGATGGTGTTCAAGTCTTACATGGGTAATATATGAACTGATTTCCTAGCAAATTAGGGGTAAGCTACCCCATTCTAGAATCCAGACATGTTAAGCATCAGCATCAACTGATGGGCGTACAATGCAAACATTAGAACACAGACATGTTAAGTGTCAACAACTGATGGGCGTACAATGCAAACAATAGAACACAGACATGTTAAGTGTCAACAACTGATGGGCGTACAATGCAAACAATAGAACACAGACATGTTAAGTGTCAACAACTGATGGGCGTACAATGCAAACAATAGAACACAGACATGTTAAGCGTCAACAACAACTGATGGGCGTACAATGCAAACATTAGAACACAGACATGTTAAGCGTCAACAACAACTGATGGCGTACAATGAGGACAAAAGCCGTACTGACCTCAAAGTTGTACTTCTTCATGCGGTTGAGGTGCCGGCAGTACAGGTACAGCATGCTGATGCTGCTGCCCACCGCGATATAGTCCCTGTTGGCATCCAGGGCTGTGAGGTAGACCACAAGAGAGCGGAAACCCTTCTGGATCTTTGTGGGAATGGCATTGAGGAGATAGTACAAAGGGCAGAACTCTCGGAATGTAACGGGCTCTGATACCAATGCCATGACCAAGGGTTCCACAGGTATTCTTCAGGCAGGAGGAGTGCTTAATCTTCATTTAGGGAAACCTGTAGGCTACAACATATGACATTGTAACTCTTTCAGTGCCTTGTCACGCCAAAAAGCCACAATATTTAATAGTGGGAACACAGAACTTTAAGATGTATTTAAGCAGAAAGAAAATAGGGTGATAAGATGTCTTTAAAGCGCTGTTTCAAAACACACTGCAGCAGGACTGACCCTAGAAATCGTGCCCTACTAACCCCATGGAGGACGTAGGGCACAAAGCACATTCCTCTTCTCCTCACATAGCTAATGACTTTATCGAGGAGGCCATGGATCAAGAGCTGCAGAAACACAAAGAATTAAGAGCCAAGCATGAGTCTTGAGAAATGAAGGACCAGTGTGTGGATTAACGTGACTCTGGAAGGGACTCTCCTCAGAAGTCTATGCCGTTCCTGGGTGTGACTATTCTCTTCATAAGCATCTCTCTTCCCTGTAATATGCTCTGTACTTAAATATTTTACCATGGCTGCTTATGCCTGTCATCCCAGCACCTGGGAGGCTAGGGAAAGAAGACTGCTCTAAGTTCTGAGGTCAGCCCACGCAACACAGTGAGACCCTGTCTCCAATCAAACAACCTCCCCCCCAAAAAGAAAAGGAAAACGAAGACTTGGAAAGATGCCAGCCTGGGTTTGATTTACCCATGTAAAGCCAGACTGTGCAAAAGTGGCATATGTGTCTGGTCTGGAGTGAGTCTGTACCAACAACACACTTCACACACACACACACACACACACACACACACACACACACACATGCAAATGAGTGAAGTTTTTAAAAGTAAGGTGTGGAGCTTATGCCCACAACCCTAGCATTTGGGCCTCTAAGGCAGGAGGACTGCTGTGAGTCTGAGGCTAACCAAACTACACAATAAAGCTCTCAAAACCAACCATACAAATAAAACACACTATAATGCAGATGCACCATGTCTAGAAAAACACTAGCTTTTCTTTTTAGTTTTTCAAGGTAGGGTCTCACTCTAGCCCAGGCTGACCTGGAATTCACTATGTAGTCTCAGGGTGGCCTTGAACTCATGGTGATCCTCCTAGCTCTGCCTTCCCAGTGCTGGGGTTAAAGGCACACACCTCCATGCCTGGCTGGCACTAATTTTTACATTTACATCTTCTATAAAGCCACCCTGTCAAGCCAGAAGGACACATCACCTCCAGCTCCTCTTCTCCCCAATAATCTGGTCTGATGTCTTTACTCACCAATACATTACAATTTAACCTACTGCCCCACCCCAAGCTTGGGCCAGATTACTGTCACTAAGAGGTCTCCCTGGTGCCCCATTGCATCTGCCTGCTTCTACCCTTTCTTATATACTTGGCAAACAGATTTCTCCTGGGCAAAGCTGACCTGGTACCTGTCAGTCCCTTGCCTAGCACGTTCCAGTGCTAAAGCCAAGGCCCCTGTCATCACTGCCTTACAAAAACCTTGGTGGCATGTTGGTGGCATGACCTCTGCTGCCCCTGGGGTCATAATCTCAGACCTGACCTGAACTGCTTCTAATGACAACATTCTCAAGCAAGGGAGATGGTTCCATGGTTAAAGACACTTACTTGCAAAGCCTGACTGGCCAGGCTCCATTCCCCAGCACCTACATAAAAGCAGATTCACAAAGTGGCACATGCATCTGGAATTCGTTTGCAGTGGCAAGAGGCCCTGGCATACCCATTCTCATTCATTCTCTATTTCCCTCTCTCTCTCTCTCTCTGCTTGCAAATAAATTAAAAAATATATCTAATGACAACATTCTTGACCTCTCACCTCGTGGTCTTCACACTCTCTCATCTGTTAGGTGCTTGGCTTTGTTCATTTTTCTGTCACTATAACTGAATACCACAGAGTAAGTTAAGTAGTTCAAGCTCAGGTGGCCAAATATGATGAAATCCTCTTGCTGGCAATGACTCTAAAATCCCAAGACTGTGCAAAGTATCACAAGGCAAGGCAGAATAAATGTGCTAGCTTAGGTTTCTCTTCCTCCCATGTAAAGTCACTAATACATTCTTGTAGGGGGAGGGGCATTCTTATGACCCATCTAATCCTAACTACCTCCAGCAAGTTCCAATGCAGATACAACTAACATGACTGAAGATTAAATTTCCAGTATATGGAAGACTAGGGAGATGGTTCAGTGGATAAAACACTTGCAATATGTATTAGTTACTTTCTTGTTGTTATGAACAAATAGCCATCCAGAAGCAACTTAAGAAAAGAAAGACTTTAGTTTTGGTTTGCAGGGGAAGGTTCATGGCAGAGAAAACATGGCAGGTCAGCTCGTTACCGTTCAGTCACAATGCACAGGCTGACCAAGAAGCAGGGCCAGGCTATCAAACTCCAAGGCCCAAGCCCAGCCACCCACTTCCTCTAGCAAGGTTCCACCTCCTAAAGATTCTATAACTTTTCCAAACAGGGCCACCAGCTGGGGACCAAATACTCAAACCCATGAGCTATGGGGTCACTCCATTCAAAGGACATGTGATGCCAGCAGAGTTCAGATCCCCAGCAACCACGTAGCTGCTGGGTGGGAGTAGTGGGCTCCCTGCAATCAGGAAAACAGAGACCCAGGGTCTCCTGGGCAAGCTGGCTGGCTGCACTAGCCAAATCATTGAGCTCAGTTCAAATGACTGATGCTGCCTCAGTACATAAAATGATTGAGGGAGACACCAAATGTCAACCTCTGGCCTACAAGCACACCTGCACACATACACATATGCATGCACATCACACACACACACACACATACACAAAAAGAGTGTCCAATAGATGAATTCTAGGAGAGACACTCAAAGCATAGCAGAACATTCCAAATCTAGGCAGCTGATAAAATCACTGAGGAAGCCATCCAGACACAGCGGCTCAGTCCAAATCCCAGTGCTCAGAGGTGGAGGAGGCAAGATGCTCAGAGGTGGAGGAGGCAAGAGGCTTGCCATGAGTTCCAGGCCAATCTGGGTTATAGAATGACACTGAGGAAGCCAATACAATTATTAGACATTTCATATTGTCAGCTAGTGTTGTTTACTCATATAAAATCTTTTTTTTTTCCCCCTGGGGCTGAGGAGGTGGCTCAGCAGTTGAAGGCACTTGCTTGCAAAGCTTTTAGGTCAGGTTTGATTCCCCAGTATCCACATAAAGCCAGATGCACATGACACATGCACCTGGAGGTCTGGAGTTGGTTTGTGATAGCACAAGTGGCCCTGGCACACCCATGCATTCTCAATCTCATTTATATTCTCACTCTCTGATTACAAATACTAAATATTTATTTAGAGCTGGAGGGATGGCTTAGTGGTTAAGGAGTTGCCTGCAAAGCCAAAGGACCCATGTTCGATTCCCCAGGATCCACGTTAGCCAGCTGCACAAGGGAGCGCACGCATCTGGAGCTCATTTGCAGTGGCTGGAGGCCCTGGTGTGCCCATTCTCTCTCTCTCTTTCCCTCTTTCTCTGTCAAATAAATAAATAAACTAAAATATTTTTTGTTCATTTTTATTTATTTGAGAGAGACAGACAGAAAGAGGCAGAAAGAGAGAGAGAGAGGGAGAATATGGGCATGCCAGGGCTTCCAGCCACTGCAATGAACTCTAGACGCATGCGCCCCCTTGTGCATCTGGCTAATGTGGGTCCTGGAGAATCAATCCTTGAACTGGTCCTTAGGCTTCACAGGCAAGCACTTAACTGCTAAGCCAACTCTGCAGCCCAAACTAAAATATTTTAAAATATTTATTTAGTGAAGAGAGAGAGAGAGAGACAGCGCGCGTGAGCGTGCGCGCGTGTGCGAATGGGTGCACCAGGGTCTCTAGCCACTGCAAACAAACTCCAGAAGCATGCACTACTTTGTGCATCTGGCTTACATGGGTCCTGGGGAACTGACTCTGGGTCCTTTGGCTTTGCAGGCAAGTGCCATAACCACTAAGCCATCTCTCCAGTCCTAAAACCATTTTAAAAAATCTTTTTTTATCAATCAGGTGTGGTGGCACATGCCTTTAATCCCAGCACTCAGGAGGCAGAGGTAGGAGGGTCACTGAGAGTTTGAGGCTACCTTGAGACTACATAGTGAATTCCAGGTTATCCTGAGCTAGAGTGATACCCTACCTTGAAACACCCCCCCCCCCCGCACAAAAAAAACCACTTTTTATTGGGGCTGGATGGCTTAGCAGTTAAGGTGCTTGCTTGCAAAGCCTAAGGACCAAGGTTTGATTCCCCAATACCCACATAAGCCAAATGCAAATGGTAGTGCATGCATTTGGATTTCATTTGCAGTGGCCAGAGGTGCTGACACACGCATTCTCTCTGTCTGCCTCTTCCTCTCACAGATAAATAAAATATTAAAAAAAAAAAAAAAACTTTTTCACCAGGCATGGTGGCACACGCCTTTAATCCCAGCACTTGGGAGGCAGAGGTAGGAGGATCGCTGTGAGTTCAAAGCCAGCATGGGACTATATACTGAGTTCCAGATCAGCTTGGGCTAGAGCAAGACCCTACCTTGAAAAAAAAAAAAACCAAGACAAGTTTTTTTCTACCTTTTGAGAAAAGTTCATACTTTGTAACCCAGGCTGACCCAGAACTCACAATGTAGCCTCAGCTGGCCTGGGATTTGTGGCAATCCTCCTGCATCAGACTTTCCAAGTACTGGAATTACAGGCTTGAATCAACCGGCACCAGAGTGGAAGGTCTCAAGCTTAAAGCCTGAGCTCCACGTTCACTTGTTCTCCAGGGCCTCCTCTTCCCCCCCAGGCTCCACAGTTCAGTATCCCTACTCAGAAAGAGCTCATTCCACACATGTGCCTTTCACTGCAGAGCATCTTTCTCTCATATGCCTCCATAATCCTCACAACCTCAGATTGCTTTACTTTTTACATAATCTCTTCCAGCCAGGTGTGGTGGCGCACATCTTTAATCCCAGCACTTGGGGGGCAGAAGTAGGAGGATCACTGTGAGTTCAAGAGCACCCTGAGACTACATAAGTGAACTCTAGGTCAGCCAGGGTTAGAAAAAGACCCTAGCTCAAAACAAACAACAACAACAACAAAAGCCTTCTTCCATGAATATGTACAAAACACCAATTTTCTCTTGCTTATTATTGTGACCCCCTAGTACCAAACATATGCTCCCTAACGATTAGTTGATTAAGTAAAATAATTTCAAGTCTTAATGCAAAATAATATTCTCAATCTAACTACCTCCCTCTTCTATACTGGGCATCAGCCTCAGGGCCTTGCATATGTTAGGAAAGATTTCTACCAATGAGCTACACCCCAGCCCTTTTGAACCAATTTTTAAAATAAAACAATACTTTCCTGGCTATGAATATTTCAGCTAAAAAATACAACACATTGCTCTACAGCTTTCTTCTAATCATAATGCTTCCCCCTCCTCCCCACCTCCCTATTGTCCCATCAGTCTCACAAACATGACAGGCGGTAGCTAGCCTTCACTGCCTGCTAACACCCAAGCATGACCCAGATGGAGTATACTAACACCGGACTAGAACTAACCTACAACCGGACACATCCACTCAGAACAACGACCACATGGCAGTTGCAGGGCTCTGCTGATACTGCTGTCTCAGAATCTTCGTTTTCTTGAGGCAAGGTCTCACTGTGTACTCCAAGCTACAGTCCTGTACTCATTCCAGGTGCTGGGATTACAGGCCACCATTCACAGCTCTTACAATCTATTGCTTATTTTTTTCTTGGAAAGAGTCTCACAACAGTACCCCACGCTAGCCTCAAACTCATGGCAATTCTCCTACCTCAGCCTCTTGAGTACTTGAAATACAGACATGCATCACTATCCTAGTTGCTTAAATGTTAAATTTTTATGGTAGAATACAATGGGGCAGACAGTAATTATTCTCACAGATGAAATTATATATTTTCATGCTCCTATCCAGGCTGGCTAGTCAAGTGGTCACAGGTGGAAGCCTACCTTAAGCCTGGAAATTGGACATTTGAACAGAGCTCTGTATCTGTCTTCCTCTCAGGCCACTCTTCCATTTACATCCTCTGTTCCAGCTGCAGTGAGCTTTCCACCCCAGCCCCTGAACCTACCATGGCCTGCATGTTTTTATAGAGCCAAGCCCCTTTCTTCCCTTTCCCACAGACATCCTGTACTATAAACCTCCACCAAGAAGCCTTCATCCTCCCTCAGTTGTGTTCTCTGCCTTCATGGGACATACAAGGCAGTGACCAGAAGCATCGTCACTGTTCTCCATCTCCTTCAATGGAAGCTTTCTGGTCTTTGCCAAAGTCCCTTTAGTCTGCACATCTTGAGGTACGTCAAAAGACTAAAAGACTGCTGGGCATGATGGCACACATCTGCAACCCCAGCACTTGGGAGGAAGAGGCAAGAGAAATACCACAAATGTGAGGGCAGTCTGGTCCATCTAGTCAGTTTGAGGCTAGCCAAAGGCTACATAGCAAGGTCCTGTTTCAAACAAGAAACAAACAACCAATATGTAATCAACACTAAACATATATTTGTCGAATTAATCTTCCTCTCAAAAGACTGTTAGAGCTGGAGAGATAGCTTAGCAGTTAAGGTGCTTATCTGCAAAGCCTAAGAACCCAGGTTCAATTCTCCAGTGCCCATGTAAGCCAGATGCTGCAGGTGGTACAGGCAACTGGAATTTGTTTGCAGAGGCTATAGGCCCTGGCACACGCATTCTCTCTGTATCTACAGTCCCCCACCCCAATATAAATAAATACATAAAATATTTTTAAAAGACTGCCCAGGCCTGGGACGGTAGTGCACACCTGTAACCCCAGCACTCAAAAGGCTAACACAGGAGGATCTTCATAAGCCAACTATGTAGTGAGCTCAAGGCCAGCCTCAGCTCCTTAGAAAAGACTGTCTCAGAAAAACAAACAAAAACTGTGCCAAAGCGGGCTCTGGTGATGCACACCTTTACTCCCAGCAATCAGGAGGCTGAGGTAGGTAGATCCCCCCAAGTCCAAAGCCAATTGGGGCTACAGGGTAAGTTCCAGGCCAGCCTGGACTACCATGAGACTACACTTGAAAACAAACAAACAGGAGCTAGAGACATGGCTTAGCAGTTAAGGCATTTGCCTGTGAAGCCCAGGGACACAGGTTCAATTCCTCAGATGCACAATGCAGTACATGCATGTACAGCTCGTTTGCAGTGGCTGCAGGCCCTAGCATACCAATTCTCTCTCACACTCCAATGAATAAATAAAATATTTAAAACAAACTGAAGGGTTAATAACCTTCCCTGAAAACTAAAGAGTTAATAACTATCCCTAAAGCTCATGGACAATAAAGAAACAACAGAGGTATTCACCCTCATTAAGTCTGACACCTTCCCTGATTAATGTACTTCCCTTAGCCTAGATAGCCTTGAAGGACCAGGGACCATCTGAGTTTCCTCCCTTAAGACAATCCTGGCTGAAGAAGCCTATTCTGAACAAGGACACAAACAGCTACAATTTTTTTTATCAGCTTGCACCTGGTACAGTCTGTTTCTGTTTCTTAGGATCCTCCTTATAAGTCTGAACCCCAGCCTGGCTCAGCGCTTTAGTCTCCATCCCGCCGGAAGGCTGCTGCCCCTCGCTGTTTCTCTCAATAAACAGTCTGTCTGTAGAGATCGAGCCCAGTGTTCTCTTTTGCTTTTCTTTAACACTTTCCTCACACAGACAAACAAAAACTGTACCAGACTGCCCCAAGATACTGGGGGGGGGGGGAATCACAGGAGCTCTCCTAATCAGACCCAAAACTTATGTTAAAATGAATATACACTTTTGAATAGTGTACTTTTACATCAACAATTTACAAAAACCACCAACTTCCACCTCCTGACTCTCCCAAGCTCAGGTGTCAGTACACCCAGAAACCTCTCCATGCTTAACACCCGTAGCCTGTTTTCATTACATGTATAACCATTTCCTGACCTGTTCTCCATCTTTCCAAGTTCAGTCTATGGCTCTTTAGATACCTGTTTCCTTCCTTTTTTCTACTAAGGGCCATTTTGTTCAAATTATATAGAGGCTAATATGAAAAGGGACCAAACTTGAAGTGTGACTCCTCCAAGGAACACTGAAAGCACATCGAGGGAGTCAGTCTTCCACTGAAAATAACAATGTGGCTACACAACTCCAACTGTGTTCTATCGCTCCTGCTTCATTCCACCTTCCCCGCCACTGGCTCCCAAGCTTGTCCTGAAAACTCGAGTGGAACTCTTAGGTATGAAAGCTCAAAAGCCAGATTACAAGCACTCTGAGGGTAGCCACAGGGTCGGGAGGGTCACACACATAGGTTCCCTAGGGTCCAGCACACTGGCTGGCATACAGTAGACTCCAGGAAAAACCTGCTGAGTGAACAAACATGGGATATAAGTCAGGTTACAAAAACAAAAATGAAGGTCACAAGTGGATCAGCATGCATTAGAGCTAAGTGTGGGAAAGTACAAAACCCTTACAAGCTTAGGAGACCGATACTCACTGGCGACAGGGGTCAGAGGAGCTTCATTCAATGTGTGCCCATGCCTGGAATCTGGGCTTGGAGCTTTCCCATGACTCCCTTCCTTAGTTCCTAAGACCTTGGCTGCAAGGCGGCAGTCAGCCCCATGTGCAAGTGATCATTCCAACGACAAAGGATGCAGCGCTCTGGTACTCCACATTCTGCCAACAGAAGGGATAAAATTCCTGAATCTGTGAGAATAAGAGGAAGAACAGAGCAGGGAAGAGAAACGGGAGGTCGAGTAGATGAACCCAAAGTCATGAGAAGTCAGAGGCTTCAAAAGCAGCAAGGCCAGCGCAGCCAGGGAGGTGACAGCAGGGATGATCCTTTACAGAGACCACTGGGCCAGGCACGGTACTTAACTGTACCTTCACTGACCATCCTGCTCCACCCCAAGGTAGAAACTTATCATCTCCATTTCATGGATGATGAAACCAAAGCTTGGCGAGTTGATGGCATATGCCCCCAACACACTGCTAGACGGGGGAGCCGGGCCGTTGGACTCAGGACACCGCATTCTTCAACCCTCACTGCCCATTCGCTCTCCTGGGCCACACAGTCCGGGTTGACAGGGAGGCCCTTGGCTGATCCACTCTACACTTACTCCACTCCGACGGCGTGCCGGCTGCCCGCGCGGGCGGGAGGAGGCAGGGAGCCTGCGGAGGGGTCGGGGTACAGAACCCAGCGCCAATCACTAAGCCGTCTGAGGAGCCGCGGGAGGCAAGGGTGGGGTCGGGGAGGAGCCAGGGCGCGGGGCTGCGAGCCCGGGCGCTGTGGGAGGCCCGAGACGCCGGTCCCTCCGCGGAGCCCGGGCTTTCCAGCCGGACGCCTGTGTGCGGAGGCCCGCGCGTGTGGCACGGCGGCCGGGGCAAGGTGGCGAGCCGGGCGGCGGAGACTCTGAGGGGCCGAGGCAGGGAACGATGGCTCCGGAAGCCGCGGCCCAGAAAGACGCGGGACCGGACTCACCTCCCGCGGCAGCCCCTCCGGACTCGTCCGCCCCGCGGGCCGGAGGAGGCGGGATGGACTCGGCGCCGCAGGGGCTGCCGGGAGCACGTTCCCTAGGCAACGAGCCGGGCGCCGGCGAGCAGCAAACCCAGTCCGCCCGGGAGCTAGAGCGGCAGGGCCGCAGGAGCCCGAGGTCCGGCGCGCCGGAAGTGACGCAGCGCTGCCGCTGGCTGTGGGCGGGACATCGGGGGTCTCCTTCCTGGGAGAGCTGCAGACCGCATGGAAGGTGCGTGGGAAGGGTGGACGTGCCCACGCGTAGGCTCGGGTGTAGGGCTCGGGACGCGGGCCGGGTCGGAAGGTCGGGAGCCCGCGTGTTACATGAGTGTTAACCCAGCCTGGTGTTCACGTGCGGAGTGGAGCGGGATACACAGGGGAGTGTCAGCGGGTGTGACGCTCAGATCGTCATTACAAATTAGCACCAAGGCAGCACGCGGGTGCCACACTGCTGCCAGCCCCCCTCCGCCGGGATCCCCTTCCCTGAACTCACCCGGATGAGGGGCCGCAGCGCTTTCGGCTCGTGGTGAGGCTGTAGCTTCGCGAGTGCTCACTGGTAGTGCCTGTGCTTCGCGTGCATCGGGCCCTGGGCCTCGCCGTGAGCCCTTGAAGTCACGCCGGCCCCGTGTCTGCAGGCAAGGCGCCGCGGCTCGGATAGCACAAGTTTAGCCACTACTGTATCTCACATTTTCTGCGTTGAAATTGAGAGGTATGGTCTTGGTTCCTAAATAGGGCAGGCAGATGCGATCCTCGTCCTCAGGAGCCGCCCCTAAGAGACAGAACTCCAGCTTAGACAGCTACAGTCCGGCTGTTAAGAAGTTCCCCCATGTAACCTTAAGAAAATATGTTTGTTTATTTGAGAGAGAGAATGGGCACACCAGGGCCTCCAGCCACTGCAGAGGAACTCCAGATGCATGTGCCTGCCTCCTTGTGCAACAGGCTTACGTGGGTCCTGAAGAATTGAACTGGGATCCTTTGGCTTTGCAGACAAACGCCTTAACCGCTAAGGCATCTCTCCAGCCCCCATGTAACGTTTTACTCAGCATCTACTATCTATGGAGGACGTGGACGGCAATAGGTCAGACATAGCTCCTACCTTGGTGGAATTTATAGTCCAGCAAGGAATACAGACACTAAGCAAGCACGTAGATATCCCTGGAGGATGTCTTGTGTGATTTTAACAGTGATGGCGGCTGCCTGGTTCGGCTGGACTGCAGTATCTAAAGCTTTTGAGTTGTTATCTCATGCCCAAGAAGAATTTAGAAATGTAGACAAGGAGATGAGAATAAAAATAGACCTTATTAAGGAAAATAAGACTCCTGAGAGAGTAGGAGGGTTCCCCAAAAGAAAGAGTGGGTTGCTGGATCAGGAGATTGGTTCTGCCAGTATCCAAAAAGAGAAAGAAAATGGATAGTTAATGCTTCTTGAGTTAGAACTCAAAAGTGGATAAGCTCTGCAGTAGTAAGAGCAACTGGGTTAAGGGAAGAGCTTCTTGGGGTTACATCATTTCATTGAGGGACTAACAATGCCTCCCACCTCTTCAGCACGCTGTACTTGAGTTGTCCCTTAAGTATGTGATTGACAGATTGCAGACTACCTAGTCCTCAGGTCAGGAGGAAGTGGCTCTTCTCTTTCTAATGTTACCTAACAAACAGGAAATGGAGTCCTTCCTTTAATGACCTTTAAAGTGCTTAAGCATCTGCCTACCTACAACATTCCCTCTTTGAGAGTTAAGACTCAAATCTCTTAGGAAATGGGAAACTACTCAGTGTATCTTCTTCAGGCTAAAATGGGGCATAAAGGAGTTCTCGAACTGCATCTTCTGGACCCCCCACTTTATCTTGGAGGGCAGGTTGCATCTTTGTTCTTTCTTTTTTTTTGTTTTTTCGAGGTAGGGTTTCACACTAGCCCAGGCCGACCTGGAATTCACTAAGTAGTCTCAGGGTGGCCTCAAATTCATGGTGATCCTCCTACCTCTGCCTTCCCCCAAGTGCTGAGATTAAAGACATGTGCTACCACACCTGGCTGCATCTATGTTCTTTTGACCCTGTATCCCCTAACTACCTGCAAAAGAAAATGACCTTGCTCCTAGTAAGGAAAGCGTAAGAGAAAAGTGAAAGAGAATCCTGGACTTGATCTCTACAGGCAGACTATTTTATTACAGAAAACAGCGAGGGGCAACAGCTTTCCCGCGGGATAGACGCTGAAGTGCTAAGCCAGGCCAAGGTGCAAGTTTATAAGGAGGATCCTAAGGAAAACATACTGTACCAGGTGTAGTTGATAAAATTGTAGCTACTTGTGTCCTTGTTCAGAATAGGTTTCTTCAGCCAGGAATGTCTAGGGAGGATACTCAGATGATCCCTCGTCCTTCAAGGCCAGCTAGGCTAAGGGGAGTACATCAATCAGGAAAGGTGCCAAATTTAATGAGGCTAAGTGCCTCTTTTGCCTTCTTTATTGTCCATGAGCTTTAGGGATAGTTATTATCCCTTTAGTTTTCAGGGAAGGCTATTAACCCTTCACTCCTAATCTCAATGACAGAAGTAGAGGGGTACAGATGTCTAATGCAGTGAGTCAGTCCAACCTGGGGGCCTCTAGCCTCTGCAAACAAACTCCAGACATGTATGGCACGTTGTGTATCTGGCTTAAGTGGGTACTGAGGAATTGAACCTGGGTCCTTAGACTTTGCAGGTAAGTAACCTTAACTGCTGAGTCAACTCTACAGCCCCCCCTCTTTTATTTTTGATGTAGGGTCTTACTTTAGCCCAGGCTGACTTAAAATTCACAATGTGGTCTCAGGCTAGCCTTGAAATCCTGGGGTTCCTCCTACCTCTGCCTCCTGAATGCTGCAATGAAAAGCGTGCGCCACCATGTCCGGTGACATTTCTGCTTTTTTTTTTCTCCCCAAGGTAGGGTCTCACTCTAGCTCAGGCTGACCTAGAATTTACTATGTAGTCTCAGGGTGGCCTCAAACTCAAGGCAGTCCCCCTACTTCTGCCTCCTGAGTGCTGGGATTAAAGGCGTAGGCCACCAAGCATCCTTTTCATTTGCTACATAGTACTTCCCATGATCTGACCTAATCAAGATTATTTACTTCTATATTATCTACCACTTCTTTAGAAAGTAAATTCTATGGGATGTAGCATTTCAGATAATTTCACTGTTGAGATTGAAAAGGACTTTGTCTTCCAACTCTGCCCAAGGGTTCTTTTTAACAGTTGTTTCTCTTGCTTCCTGTTAGCAAAGGCTCTTGGGATTGCAACACCCAGAAAGCCTGTATTATCTGTCAGTGCAAGAAAGATTAAGGATAATGCAGCAGATTGGCACAATTTAATCCTGAAATGGGAAAGCCTCAGCGATGCAGGTTTTACCACTGCAAGTAACATTGCCAACCTGAAAGTCAGCTTGTTGTAAGTACATGAGGTGAAATCCTCACACTCTGAACTTAAACCTCTTAAGAGTACAGTGAGATTTTTTCAACATGAATATAAAAAATACTAAACAGGGCTGGGACTGTGGCTCAGCAGTTAAAGATGCTTGCTTGCAAAGCCTACAGGCCTGGGTTTGGTTCCCTAGTTCCCTTGTAAAGCCAGATGCACAAAGTAGCACATGCATCTGGAATTCGTTTACAGCAGCATTGGGCCCTGGCATGCCATATTCTCTCTCTTTCTTCCTCTTTCTCTCAAATATATTTTTTTTTTAGAGAGTGAATGAGAGGGGAGAGAGAATTGCTGCGCCAGGGCCTCAGCCATTGCAGTCAAAATCCAGATGCTTGCACCGCTGAGTGGGTATATGACACCTTGTGCTTGCTTCACCTTTGTGTGTCTGGCTTAACTTCACAGGCAAGCGCCTTAACCACTAAGCCATCTCTCCAGCCCAAAAATAGTTTTTTTAAAAAAATTTATTTTATTTTTAAGAAAGCCAGACGTACAAAGTGGAATGTGCATATGGAGTTGGTTTGCAATGGCAGGAAACCCTGGCACCCCATTTCTTCCCCTCCCCCTCTTATTTCACTTTTTTTTTTTTTTTGGTTTTTGAGGTAGGGTCTCACTCTAGCCAAGGCTGGCCTGGAATTCACTATGGAGTCTTAGGGTAGCCTTGAACTCATGGGCCTTGTACCTCTGCCTCCCAAGTGCTGGGATTAAAGGCGTGCGCTACCACGCCCAGCTTTTATTTCACTCTTAAGTAACTTAAAACTTTTTGTGAAAAAAGAGGAAGGACCACTGTGAGTTCAAGGACAGCCTGGAACTACAAAGTGAATTCCAAGACAGCCTTGGCTAGAGTGAGACATTACCTGGA
The DNA here is from genome assembly GCF_020740685.1 of Jaculus jaculus. Taxonomy (NCBI): domain Eukaryota; kingdom Metazoa; phylum Chordata; class Mammalia; order Rodentia; family Dipodidae; genus Jaculus; species Jaculus jaculus. The sequence goes on from NC_059108.1 coordinate 147,679,295, forward strand.
AAAAAAAAAAGTGGGAAAGAAAGGTTCTTTTTAGGGGTTATAGCTCAATGGTAAAGTATATGCACAGGTCTCTGGGTTTGATCCCTAACACTGCATAAAAAGAAAAGGAAGAGCTGGAGAGATGACTTCACAGTTAAGGCATTTGCCTGCAAAGCCAAAGGACCTCTGTTCGATTGCCCAGTACCCACATAAGCTAGATGCACAAGGTGGCACATGCATCAGGAGGTCGTTTGCAGTGGCTGGAGGCCCTGGTGTGCCCATTCTCTTCCGCTCTCTCTCTCTCTGTATGTTTGCCTTTTTCCCTCTCTTGCTCTCAAAAAAAAAAAAAAATGGTTAAAAAAAAAAAGGAAGAAGAAAATTTATTTCGCATTTCGCAGTCATTGGGGGCATTGCTTTGGACCTGTGGTAAGATGGCATCATCCTGGTGGGAGCTCGTGGCAGAGGAAATCTGTTTACCTCAGGCCAGGACCAAAAAGCAAGACTACCAGGTCCTAAGACCCCTTCAAGGACATGTCCCCACATGGCTTAAAAGCTTCCCACTGGTGAGGATCAAGCTACCAAACTAGGAATTGATCACAGCCCTTAGTGTAAGAAATATTCACAAGTTAACTCTGAGGAAGTGACCCCCATCTTCTGGGTCTTTATAACCAGCACTAAGTTCTACACCAAACGTGTCACATGGCTGATTTGCCTTTTTCCTTTTTTTTTTTTTTTTTTTTTTTCCGAGGTAGGGTCTCACTCTAGCCCAGGCTGACCTGGAATTCACTCTGTCATCTTAGGGTGGCCTCAAATTCATGGCGATCCTCCTACCTCTGCCTCCCCAGTGCTGGGATTAAAGGCGTGCGCCACTGCACCCGGCTACCTTTTTCCTTTTAAAAATAAAAAATTATTTATTAGAGAGAGGCAATGTGCACACCAGGGCCTCTAGCTACTGCAAACGAATTTCAGTTGCATGTGCCACCAAGTGCATCTAGGTTACATGGGATCTGGGAAATCGAACCTGGGTCCTTAGGGTTCATAGGCAGGCTCCTTATCTGCTAAGCCACCACCACTTCAGCCCCCTCCCCTCTCTCTCTCTCTCTCTCCTTTTTTTTTTTTTTTTTTTGAGGTATGGTTTCACTCTAACTCAGGCTGCTGACCTGGAATTCACTATGTAGTCTCAGGGTGGCCTCAAACTCACAGAGATCTTCTCCCTCTGCCTCCTGAGTGCTGGGATCAAAGGCGTGTGTCATTACGCCAGACTAGCCCTCCCTTTTTTTTTTCCTCAATTTTTATTAACATTTTCCATGATTATAAAAAGTATCCCATGGTAATACCCTCCCTCCCCCCCATCCTCCCTTTTTTAAAAAATATTTTTTATTTAATTATGGGAGAGTACATGCACTGGGGCTTCTTGCCACTGCAAACAGATTTCAGATACATTTGCCACTTTGTGCATCTGGATTTATGTAGGTACCAGAGACTTGAACCTGGGCCAATAAGCTTTCCATACAAATGCTTTTACTGTTGAGCTGTCTCCCCAACCCTTTTTCTAGTGCAAAATTGAGTGACCCAGGCTGGATGTGTAGCTAATAAGAATAACCAACGGTTGTGTTCATTGTGTATATAAGTAATAACTAAACTCATATAATGACATGAAATAACAATGTATATGTAAAATGTCTGACTTGGTTATATGGACAGTAGGTTCTCTAAGATTTATAATATATAAGGTGAAGGGTTTTTCTTATTTTGCATTTTTTTATTTGAGAGAGAGAATGGGTGTGCCAGGACCTCCAGCCACTGCAAATGAACTCCAGACACATGTGCCACCTTGTGCACCTGGTTTAGATGGGTATTGGGGAATTGAACCTGGGTCCTTAGGCTTTTCAGGCAAGTACCTTATCTGCTAAGCCATCTCTGCAGCCCATCTTTCAAAAAAAAATAATATTTATTTATTTGCATGTGGGGGAGAGGGGAGAAAGAGAGGGAATGGGTACACTGAGGTCTCTTGTTACTGCAAATGAACTCCAAGTGCTTGCGCCCCTTTATGCATCTGTCTTACATAGGTACTAGGGAATCAAACCTGGGTCATCAGGCTTTGCAAGCAAACACCTTTAACCACAGAATAGCTCCAGCCCTGTATTTTTTTCCTTTTTTTTTTTTTTTTTTGACTTTTGTTTTTATTGTTTTTGTTTTGTTTTGTTTTTCCAGGTAGGGTCTCACTCTAGTCCAGACTAACCTGGAATTCACTATGTAGTCTCAGGTTGGTCTTGAATTTACAGTGATCCTCCTACCTTTGCCTCCCGGGTGCTGGGATTAAACGCGTGTGCCACCATGCCCAGCTCTATTTCTTTTCTTTTCTTTCTTTTTTCTTTTTCTTTTTCTTTTTTTTTTTTTTTTGACACATTGTCTCATTATGTAGCCCAGCTAATCTTGAACTCATGATCCTCCTGCCTCGGCCTCCCAGGTGCTGGAATTACAGAGGTAAAGTCACCCACCATGAAGCGAGTTTAAAAGTTTAAAGATCGTTTGTATCCATTGTTGTTTATTTTGTTCAGGGAAAAAGACAAGATTGAATTAGCAAGCACCACTTCAGCTTCCTGTGAGGAGGGAGAAAAGCGGCGTCTGGAGTGTGACAAGGAGCTGGAGGCTCTGTGTGAAGAACTGCAGGCCACCTTGGATGGTTTGGTAAGAACTGAGCCTGCGGCACCATGGTCACTGTCAAGTCCAGTGGACCTGTACAGGGGTCGACTGAGGGCGTCAAGTGCCATCAGTAACCCTCAGCCTCCTGTGTGCTTTTGTGCTTCACCTCACAAATCTTGTTCTTCTGGTCCAGGGGCCAGTGTCACCTACTTAAGTGTCCACAGAGAAAAATGTGCAGCTTTACAGGCCACACAGTTCTAGCATCGTAACTTCTCCATGCTGTAGCAAACCAGCCGTCATCAGTACAGAAGCCAATGGCACGTATTACCATTGTAGACTCCGGGTGTATTTGTTTATACTTGGAGTCGTAACCCCAGTGGACTTTCTTACACAAATTGTTTCTTACACAAATTATTCCCACTTTGGCCACGGGTGTTCAGCCAGCTGGACTTCTGTCTCATGGTATAAAGTTTTGGTTTCGGGTTTCTTAGAGTACTTCCTTCCTGACTGGCATGGAAGGACATTCCAGCTACTTCTTGTGTATTTCCTGTCTCGGTTCTCAAATCAGCCTTTTTTCCAAGGACTCAGGTTCCTTTTATAGGAGGGCCTTGTTGAAAGCAAGGTCTGCTTGCTGGCTGTCAGCAGCTCTCTGCCTTAGGTGCCTTACTGTTTTAAGTTGCTTTGGAAGTACCCACATGTTGATGTAAGGATACTAATGTTGTTTCCTGTTTCTCCAGCCATTGGAGAGAAAGGTTGCCCAGGCTTGCCTTTCATTGTCTTTCTTAAATGTGGCAAGGGGTCCAATGCACACCTTTCCCTAAGCTGGACCCATGCTCCAGCATTGTCTGTGAAAGTGGGAGACGCTGCTGGTGTTTGTGGTGGCTGCGCTTCAGGATTGATGAGCGACTCCTGTAGCATGGGGGGGTCCAGTCGTGAGGATTTTCTTCCTCTCCTAGTCTGAAGGAGCTTTTCTTAGAATTGTAGGCAGTGGGAAGCTGCTAGGGAGGCAGAGGAAGGAGCAGAGGACTGGTGTAGAAAGGGAGGGGGTTAAAAAGCATGAGTTCTGGGCTGGAGAAATGACTCTGGTTAAGGAACTTGCCCGCAAACCCAACCGCCTGAGTTTGATTCTCCAGTACCCATATATAGACAGATGCACAAAAGGGGCACATGCTGCATCTGGAATTCGTTAGCCGTGGCTGAAGGCCCTGGTATGCCCATTCTCTGTGTGTCTTCCCTCTCTCTTTCTGCTTTCAAATAAGTAAATAAAAATACTTAAAATGCTTTTTAAAAAATGAGTTCTTTCCTGTCCTTCCCTAGCTTAGCCTTTAGCAGCCTTTCTGGCAACAAGCGGAAATGATGAAGTTGGGCCAAGGAAAATATCGAACCAAAGATGATTTGAGAAGAGAGTGAAGTTCTTTAAAAATTTATGTTGGTTAAATTTAGTGTGTGCCATTTTAGATGTAACCAGAGGGTGGCTGGAAGAGCCAAGGGCAAGGAATTACAATTTTGATGCTATGTGGATCTTTTATCACCCTGTGCACTTTTAAAGCTGACTATACTGAGTCAGAAACTCAATTTTTTTTTTTTTTTCGAGGTAGGGTCTCACTCCAGCTCAGCTTTAGGAACTGAATTTTAACAAACCTGTGCTATTTAAATCTGAATCATTGGGCTGTAGAGATGGCTTAGTGGTTAAGGTTCTTGCCTGCAAAGCCAAAGGATCCCCAGGAGTCACGTAAACCAGATGCACAAGGTGGCACATGCATCTGTAGTTCATTTGCAGAGGCTGAAGGCCCTGTGGTGCCCATTCTCTCTCCCTCTCAAATAAGTAAATAAAAACTTAAAAAAAAAAAAAAAAAAAGCCAGGCATGGTGGTACACGCCTTTAATTCCAGCACTCAAGAGGGAGAGATAGGAGGATTGCCATGAGTTTGAGGCCACCCTGAGACTACATAGTATGTTTCAGGTCAGCCTGGTCTAGAGTGAGACCCTACCTGGCGGGGGGGGGGGGGGGGGACTTAAAAAAAAATCTGAGCCGGGCATGATAGTATACACCTTTAATCCCAGCACTTGGGAGGCAGAGGTAGGGTTGCCATGAGTTCGAGGTCACCCTGAGACTACATAGTGAATTCCAGGTCAGCCTGGGATAGAGTGAAACCCTACCTCCAAAAAAAAAAAAACAAAAAAAACCTGAAGTCATAATTACTTCTATGTAGTCTCTCATGTAGCCCCAATAAGGTGTTTGGAATACTAGATCACTCTTCCTCTTCTTTCCTTGAAAGCTGGCACTGCATTAGAGTTTGTGATGCCTCCTGTCCATGTGGAGTATGTCAATATTCGCCACCTGTAGCCGCAGAGAACAGTTACAGAGGGACACAGAGGCACTGTCCATGTTCTTACTGCTTCCTTGATTATCATCATTTTTACACATGAGGGAATTCAGCCTCACGGAAGCAGCTGTGACCTGAGTCTGTAATGAGCATGCTTCTTTTGTCCTATCTCTTACCCCATAACAGCAGCAAGCACTTGCCTGGGATTCCTCCAGGGCTTTGGAGCTAAACACTGATCATCTGGAAGTCTTACTGAAGTGACTTCTGTGAAACAAACTCGGGGTTCAGCACCAAAGCAGTCAAAATTACTAATACTAAAATTGCCTGCCTGGTCTCCTTGGAAGTCCATCTGTGGAGTTAATGTGTAGCTACTGGAATTTTAGGTTTGCCAGGACTGTATTTCGTAGTTTTGAAAGCTGAACTATTAAATCTGAGACTGGGGGTTCCAGATAATATGTTCATGTTCCAAATTGATCTTTCAGACGAAAGTACAAGTGAAAATGGAAAAGCTGTCTTCAACTACCAAGGGAGTTTGTGAACTAGAAAATTACCATTATGGGGAGGAGAGTGAACGCCCCCTTCTGTTTCACACGTGGCCCACAACGCATTTTTGTGAGTAGCTCTTTTGAATTTATATATATATATTTTTTTTTTTTTTTTTTTTTTTTTTTTTGAGAGAGAGACAGAGGAAGAGGCATATAGAGAGAATGAGTGCACCAGGGCCTCTAGCCACTGCAAATGAACTGCAGACACACACACGTGCCACCTTGTGCATCTGACTTACGTGGGTCCTGGGGAATTGAACATGGGTCCTTAGGCTTTGCAGGCAAGTGCCTTAACCACTAAGCCATCTCTCCAGCCCAGAGTTAGTTTTTCGATGAGATTAGAAGAGTTCAGTACTAGACCTGGTCCCGAGAGGAGGAGATGAGATATCTTAAGGTGAATATTCCTGCTGTGGTCCCCTTGCAGCCTGGTACCTGGCAGGCCGAGGCAGGAGGCACTCCATAAGTTTGAGCCTGTATAATCCACCTCTATGGAAAGACAAACCTGTACATTTTTTTTAACATTTATTTTTTATTGATTTATTTGAGAGAGAAAGAGAAAGAGGCAGATAGAGAATGGGCACACCAAGGCCTCTAGTCACTGCAAAAGAACTTCTGGTGCATCTGGCTTATGAGGGTCCTGGGGGATTGAACCTGGGTCCTTTGGCTTTGCAGGCAAGTGCCTTAACTACTAAGCCATTTCCCCAGACCTAAATTTTTATTACTGAAGAAGAAAGTATTTTGTTGTTGTTGTTCATTTTTATTTATTTATTTATTTGAGAGTGACAGACACAGGGAGAGAGACAGATAGAGGGAGAGAGAATGGGCGCGCCAGGGCTTCCAGCCACTGCAAACGAACTCCAGACACGTGCGCCCCCTTGTGCATCTGGCTAACGTGGGACCTGGGGAACCGAGCCTCGAACCGGGGTCCTTAGGCTTCACAGGCAAGCGCTTAACCGCTAAGCCATCTCTCCAGCCCAGAAGAAAGTATTTTTATTTTGTTTAAAAAATAAGGCTGGGACTGGATGTGGTGGCACACATCTTTAATCCTAGCAATTGGAAGGCTGAGGTAGGAGGGTCACTGTTAATCTGAGGCCAGCCTGAGTCTTAATTCCACTTCAGCCTGGGATACATAGCAATACTCACCTAAAAAAAAAAAGCTGGGTGTGATTAACATGCTTTTAGACCCAGCATTTAGGAGGCAGAGGTAGGGGGATCACCAGGAGTTTGAGGCCACCCTGAGACTACCTAGTGAATTCCAGGTCAGCCTGGGCTAAAGCAAGACCCTATCTCAAGAAAGAAAGAAAAAAAAATATCGGGCTTGAGGGATGGCTTAGCAGTTAAGGTGTTTGCCTGCAAAGCCAAAGGACCCAGGTTCAGTTCCCTAGGACCCATATAACCTGGATGCACAAGGTGGCTCATGTGTTTGGAGTTCATTTACAGTAGGGTTTCACTCTAGATCAGGCTGACCTGGAATTCACTAGGTAGTCTCAGGGTGGCCTCAAACTCATGGTGATCCTCCTACCTCTGCCTTCCAATATTTTGGGTTTTTTGAGATAGGGTCTCATTCTAGTCTCAGGGTGGCTTTGAACTCACAGCAGTCCTCCTATCTCTGCCCCCCTAGTGCTGGGGTCAAAGGCATAAGCCACCGTGCCCAGCTTGTTTATTTTTGAGTCAGTGTCTAACTCTGTCCCAGGCTGACCTGGAACTTACTTTATAGCCCAGGCTGGCATTGAACTCAAGGCAGTCCTCCTACCTCAGCATCTTGAGCATTGGGATTAAAGGTGTGAATCATCGTGCCCAAGAAGACTTCACTTTTCTCAGTAAGGGAAAAGGGCAAATTATCTACTGATGTGTTTATTACATGTCCATTTCAGATGACTTGTTTATAATCATGGCAGGTCACTTAAGGGTAGAGTTGAAAGGCTTTTCCTTTGTGACCAGCTGACGTGAGATGCCGTGGTCTGTCCTTTGTCTCAGTATCCTCGCTGCTTCTGGCTTTGGGCTAGGAGCCTCTGGAGAAGTGGCTTGTGCCTAGGGGGGCATGTCCTTGGGCCATGCAGCTGCAGGTGGCTTGATGTGTTTCAGATGAGGTCTCCCGCCAGCTCTCCGACATGTACAGCAAAGAACTCCTCCTGAAGCGGACTATTGGAGCTGAGCTGGCACACACGGCCGACCGCAACCTCGCCCTGAGCTACCTGTCCATGTGGCTGCACCAGCCCTACGTGGAGAGCAGCAGCAAGCTACACCTGGAGAGCATGCTGCTAGAAACGGGGCACCGGGCACTGTGACTCCCAAGACATCCTGGCCTGTGGGAACAGGCCCCATGACCAGACCCTGTCCTGGCTGGTGTGGCTCCAACCCGTCCTACTACCGTTCTACTGGCCCCTGCCACCTCTCCAGACCATTGCTACAGCTGTCCTTCCCCAGGTGCCTCACTCCTGAGCTCCTCAGAGAGAAAGGAGTTCCCAAGAATGACTGAGGGACCTGGTTTTTATAACTGAATGCTCCTGACACGCATCTGCGTAGATAATCCTGAGCTTCAGTTTTACTTGATATCAATCTACATTTATTGTTTTTGTTATGCTAGAGATCAAACCTAGGCCTCAGCCACCGAGCTACATCCCTACCCCTGTATTTAAAGTTTGATTATATTAGCTAGGCATGGTGATGCCCACCTTTAATCCCAGCATTTGGGAAGCAGGGGTAGAATGATTGTCATGACTTCAAAGTCACCCTGAGATACTACATAGTGAATTCCAGAACAGCCTGGGCTAAAGTGAGACCCTACTCAAAAACATGTTTTAAAGGCTGGAGAGATGGCTTAGTGGTTAAGGCATTTGCCTACAGAGCCAAAGGACTCATGTTCAATTCCCCAGGACCCATGTAAACACATATGTCTGGAGTTTATTTGCTGGAGGCACTGGTGTGCCCATATTCATATTCTCTCTGCCTCTCAAAAAAAAATTTTTTTTAAATGTTTTCTTTGGGGAGGGGGTTGAAGTAAGGTCTCATTCTAGGCCAGGCTGAACTGGAATTTACTATGTAGTTTCAGGCTGGCCTTGAAATCATGGCGATCTTCCTACCTCTGCCTGCTTAGTCCCCAGCATGTTCAAGGCTCTAGGTTCAAGGCAAGTAGGAATGACTCCTATTCCTCAATAAAATGCCAGAATGGCCAGCTTTTGTTTTTCTAATTGAACTCAGAAAAACCTCCTAGTACAAGCCAAGTCTAGTGGAAAAAGTGGCATATACCAGGCTTGTTGGTGCATGCTTTTATCCCAGCACTCTGGGGTCAGAAGTAGAATCACCATGAATTCCAGGTCAGCCTGAACAAGAGTGAGACCCTACATGAGGGGGGGGGCAGTGGCATATGTTGGGCCTAGTGGCACAAGTCTTTAATTCCAGCACTCGGGAGGTAGAGGTAGGAGGACTGCTGTGAGTCTGAGGCCAGCCTGGGCTAGATTGAGATCCGAACGTGAAAAAAAAAAAACCAGCTGGGCGTGGTGGCACACGCCTTTAATCCCAGCACTCGGGAGGCAGAGGTGGGAGGACTGATGTGAGTTCGAGGCCACCCTGAGAATACAGAGTGAATTCCAGATCAGCATGGACTAGAGCGAAACCCTACCTGGGGGGGGAGGGGGGGCAGGAGAAAAAAAAACCCAAAAGAAAAAAAGTAGCATATTATCAGGGCAGAAGGGGACATCACAGTTTGGAAGTAGGCAGCAGAGGGGTGATCTTAGTTGCAAACACATCTAAGAATCGGATACATAAGAGGGATTTCCATGTGCCAGAGGAGCATGCCTTGATCCCAGCCTTAGGTTGAGGCAGGAGGACTGTGCATTCAAGGCAAGCCTGGCTTATATGATGACCCTGCTTCTGGGGCTCAGTGGTTAAAAGCATTTGCTACACAAGCATGCCTGTGACCACCAAGTTCCCCACATTGACAGCTGGGCATGGCCCAGCCCTGCAGAGGGTAAAGACTGGGTCTTGCAGAAGAAAAAAATGACAGCTCTGGGTTGAGTGAGGGACTCCATACCAAAGAAATGAGCAGGTTACGAGAGTAGCACACCTGAAGTTCTCTGGTCTCCACAAACAGGTGCGTCTATGTACGTATATGCATACACACATATGTGCAGGGAAAGTTTAAAACATACCTTGCTTCCAAAATAAACCATATACATATGCCATTATGTGACAAGCTGTGGTAGTTTGATTCAGGTGTCCCCCATAAACTCAGATGTTCTGAATGGTGGGTTCCCAGCTGATGGAGATTTGGGAATTAATACCTGCTGGAGGCAGTGTTTTGGGGGCGGGCTTATGGGTGTTATAGCCAGTTTACCCGTGCCAGTGTTTGGCACGCTCTCCTGTTGCTATTGTCCACCTAATGTTGGCCAGGGGATGATGTCCATCATTTTCCCTGCCATCATGGAGCTTTCCCTCGAGCCTGTAAGCCAAAATAAACCTCTTTTTCTCACACGCTGCTCTTGGTTGGGTGATTTCTACTAGCAATACGAACCGGACTGCAACACAGGTCATTTAGGAAGAGCCAGCAGAGTAGGCAGATAATGCTCTTTAAAAATAAAAGGCTCATTTTTGTCAGTATTCACATTATAAAAATATACACAGCCTAAATGAGACCTTCCATGGATAAAAAAGCTTATGAACAGAGAATCAAGGTTCTGACTCCCGCCCAGTGGAGTGGCGCACAGCTGTCATCCCGGCACTCGGGAGTTTGAAGGCCAGCCTCCCTGAGATACAGGATCAGGCGACTTCGGGCTACGGGAGATCCTGCCGCAAAATGATAACAAGGTTCTGGCTCCTGTTACTGAGTAGGTTCTGCTTCCCCGGTGAGGAAGGCCTCCATGGCTTGGAGAGCAACTGCTGGTGAACTAAACCCTAGGGCAGAGCTCCCTGCACTGGTCACTACAACACCCTCCTCCTGAGACATTGTGGGACCTGCAGGAGACAAGGTAAGCCCATTAGAAGTCTGAATAAGACTCTGTTCCTGCCTCTGCAACGCCTCCTGGCACCTGTTGGAAATCTCAAAAGCCAGGGCTTCCCCTGCAGTAGCCGCACTCTCCAGCTCTCTCTGGCCACCTTGTACCTCCACCTTGCAAGGGAACTGGTTCAAGTCCCCAGCTTGGCTTCTGAGACTGAGACCCTCTTTAGTTGATAGCAATCTATGGGAACCAGGCTGAGGGCTCAACTTGGGCACCATCTTGGAGGCACAAGCAGCTGGCACAGTATTCATAGGCAAAATGTTCTGGAGTGGAGGGGCTGTGACCTCCGGGAGCAGGACATGGCTGGGGCTGGGCTGCTGGCCATCCAGGCAGAAACAGCTCATCTCGCTGAGGTCCTCTGTCTCTGCACTTCCAAACCTGCCAGGCAGCAGGGATTCTACTCCCCCACCTGATAATGGGGGAACGCCACAGACACCCTGGACCCTCTGGCTGGTCCCAGCAGCCTGATCTGCTGCAAGTTCTGGAAGATCTTCCTCAGGAGACATTGACACCTGGCATGGAGGAGACTCCCTGAGCTCTGCTAACTGAGCATAAGGCACTGGCTCACTGACATGCAGACACAGGGGAGCAGGGTCCACAAACCCACTCCTGGCTGCAAAATCAGCAGACGCTGCAGTAGATAACTGTTGCTCTCCAGGTAATGTGCTGTTGTCTCTAGCAGAAGTCATCTCCCCACAGCTTCCTCCAAAGTGAGGAGGAAAGTTCTCGTGCCCTGTAAGTGGTTCAGAAAAACACTAGTCAAGGTACTCATCTCAAACACGCGGGTCTAAATAAACATTACACAAACTCCTTGCTACTTGAGATTAGTAGCGCATATATATATTTCCCCTCACTATGTAGTCTCAGGGTAGCTGTGAATGCACGGGGATACTACCTCTGTTTCCCAAGTGCTGGGATTAAAGGCGTGCACCACCAAGCCTGGCTTAAAAATATTTTTAAAATTTATTTAGTTTCAACCACAGAGAGAAAGAATGAGAGGGAGAATGGGCACACCAAGGCCTCTATCCACTGCAAACAAAATCCAGACACATGCACCACCTTGTGCATCTGGCATTATGGGGGTTCTTGGGAATGGAACCTGAGTCCTTTGCCTTTGCTGGCAAGCACCTTAACTGCTAAGCTATCTGTCAAGCCCAGCAGCAATTTTTTTATTAGTTACTAGTATCTTTTTCACACAGGCAGATTTTGTCTGTTCCAAAAACATTAAGCAGTATGACTTCACTGAATGAATGAGCAGTGGTTCCTCCCCTGAGGTGACTGCAGGCATTGCCCAAGGCCCTTAAAAACATGTCCACAGGGGCTGGAGAGATGCTTTAGCAGTTAAGAAGTTTGCCTGCAAAGTCAAAGGACCTTGGTTCATTTTCCCAGGTTACACATAAGCCAGATGCACAAGAGGGCGCATGCGTCTAGAGTCCATCTGCAGTGGTTGGAGGCCCTAAGAGAGCCCATTCTCTCTCTCCCTGCTTCTCTCTCAAATAAGTTTCTTAAAAAATAAAAATAAATAAATAAACAGATCCACAGATATCTCACACTCCAGTATTTCACTATAACCTTTTCCAGGTGCTTCTGACACACATGCCCAGCCCACAGTCACTGTCCTGAAAGCAAGGGACTCCCTCACAAAGCCCCAGGAACACACTACCGTGCAGATACCTAAGGCCTGCTGGCTGGGCAGGCATGGATAAAGCTACAAGAGGAAAGACTAGCTAAGTGACATGTCCAAATTGGTGCCAGAGTTCATCGGCCACAGAACAGATGTGCCTTCCCCTGGGCAGAGCTGGGAAGTAAATTCTAAAATGGACATTTTCTTTCCACTTGAGACCATCACATCAGCTGAGGATCAGGTGGTCCTGTTAAGACTTTCAAAAGACATGTGGATATTGTCAACGTGCCATATGTTCAAAGAACCTAGCAGATGCCGGGCATGGTGGTGTACACCTTTAATCCCAACACTTGGGAGGCAGAGGTAGGAGGATCACTGTGAGTTGGAGGCCACCTTCAGACACACAGTGAATTCCAGCCTGGCACCTGTTGGAAATCTCAAAAGCCAGGGCTTCCCCTGCAGTACCTCAAAAAAACAAAATCAAAGTATTTAGCACACAGTCTGGTTACAGCCAGAACCAAAGCCAGAATGTCTTTTTTTCAAATGTTAAATCTCAGCTTCTCAATGGAGCCAAGCCTCAGGTGCCAAGGCAGGCCACAGCTGCATGTGTCCTTGCGACCCATCACTGCCCAATTTCTTGCACTAGCCTGGGCTCACCAACTTGAGACATCACCATGATGTGACCCTTCATTTAAAAGGGACTGGAGGGTTGGAGACATGGCTCAGTGGTTAAGGCGCTTGCCTACAATGCCAGCAACTTGGGTTCAATTCCCCAGGACCCACATAAAGCCAGATGCACAAAGTGGTGCATGTATCTGGGGTTTGTTCACAGTGGCTAGAGACTTTGGCACACCCATTCTCATTCTCTCTCCTTGCAAATAAATAAATAAATAATAAAATGGGACCCTAGGAAACCTTCAAGATCTCATGACTCATGGGGTATGGATATGGAATGAGACACTGGGAGGTTGGGATAAAACCTGGGAGGACAGAGTTCTCAAATTATGCCACAAGGGTACCAACCACAAAAAGTGACAGCCCTGGGCATGTCTAGCACGTTGGCAGAACTGTCTAGTGCAGGGTGCCCCAGAAACACATGCTTTACCCTTGCTGGCAGCTGGTGCACATGAGGGCCGGGGCTTCTCCTGGCATCCACTGGTGGCAGCAAGACACGTAGGGGTGTCTGTGGGGAGAGCTGCTCCTCGGGGCTTTTTCACTGTGGCCGGCCTCTCCCCTGTGGCCTACAGAGAGAAGAGTTCTCAAGTGAGACCGGGCGCAACAGGTGGGCCCACACCTCTCCTTGGAGAAGCGCGCAGTGAGCACGGGACGACAGCTACCTCTGTACCACTTACCACCACACCCGGCTCCCTCCCTCTCTTCTGTCCACCAGCTGCCTCTGGCTTCTCCCCATCTGTCTCCTGGCTGGGGAGCTTGGGTGCACTGTAGTCTGGGGTTGCTTCTTTCTTCCTCAGGAATTCTGTGATTCCCAATGACTCAGCAACCTGCAGGGAAGGGGAGCCAAAGTAAGCACCCCTCAAAGCAGGCTTGAGTCAGCCCTATGCACTGATGACTGAGTATAAACCTGTGGGACTCTTTCATGGCCAATCTCAACTGTCAACTGGGTTGGATCTAGTATCACCTAGAAGTATTTCTGGACATGTCTGTGACAGAGTCTCTAGATTAAGTTAATTGAGAAGGAAGCCCTACCCTAACTGAAAGGCACCCTTCCCATGGTCTGGAGTCTGAGGCTGAATAAAAAGAAGAAATAAAGCCCAGCATGATGGCACACACCTTTAATCCCAGCACTCGGGAGGCAGAAGTAGGAGGATTGCTGTGAGTTCAAGGCCAGCCTGAGATACATAGTGAATTCCAGGTCAGCCTGGGCTAGACTGAGACCCTACCTTGAAAAACCAAAGAAAAGAAGAAAGAAATCGAGCTGAGCACAAGCATTCCTATGTTTCTGCTTCCTCCCTGAGGAGCGCATGTGAGCAGCTACTCCACACTCCTGCTGCCCTGCCCTGCCTCCCACGCTCTGATGGACTGTGTCCTCCTGAACTGTAAGCTCAAAGAAACCCTCCCTCAAGTCTGTTCTTGTCAGGTATTTTGTCACAGCAACAAGGAAAGTAACACTATGTAAGCTTAGCTCCCTTATACAGTGAGGTGCCACCTAGGAAGGAGACATAAGAAGGTGGCAGTTCATGAAGAGCTGAGGATGAAACAGACCATCCCCGAAGCTCACAGGCTCTGCTGACATAGGGTAGGAGAGAATGAAGACTGTTAGAACACTTCCTAGTGCTATCATGAGCTTAGAAAGGGTTACCTCTACTGAGCATGGTGGCACACTCCTTTAATCCCAGCACTCAGGAGGCAGAGGTAAGAGATGGCTGTGAGTTCAAGGCCAGCCTGGGACTACAGAGTAAAGTCCAGGTCAGCCTGGGATAGACTGAGACTCTACCTCGAAAAACCAAAAAAAAAAAAAAAAAGTTAATTCTGTCTTGTCAATTGTCTCTTCAGAAAAAAAATCTTGCCGGGAGTGGTGGCGCACGCCTTTAATCCCAGCACTTGGGAGGCAGAGGTAGGAGGATTGCCATGAGTTCAAGGACACCCTGAGATGACAGAGTGAACTCCAGGTCAGCCTGAACCAGAGTGAGACCCTACCTTGAAAAAAACAAAAAGAAAACAATCTTGCCTGTTCTATAACATCACCCTTCATGGGTGTGAAGAAGGTGGAGCCAGGGCATGAGGATGCCAGAGCAATCTCTCGGTCCTCACCTATGCACTGAAGATTGGCTAGCCACCTCCCTCCCCATGCCTCACTCTTCTGCCTCCTCAAGTCTCTTTCACACGCCTCCTCTCCCTATAGCTCCTTCCTATGTCTCTCTCATACACCTCCCCATACTTTCCTCAGTTTCAGCTGTCTGAAAGGGTTTTTATACAGATTAGAATGGGCTCTGCATGCAAAACCTATATGTGGTACTTGATGTAAAGGTACTGAGTGACAGCTAGTAATCATTTAGAGAGAACACCAATACAGTAAGAGAGAGGGCAGGGCACAGTAGGCAGGATAGCAGAATAAGACTAACAGAAAATTGGGCTGGGTCAGTCTTCCACCATCCTAAGTGGAAAATGCCCACTTACAAGTGAGCCATGGTTATTGCTCTAAAGAGGCCACAGCCACCTGAACTGGTATAAAAGATGCATCTGGGGCTGGAGGGAAGGCTTAGCGGTTAAGGCATTTGCCTGCAAAGCCAAAGGACCTAGGTTCAATTCCCCAGGAACCATGTTAGCCAGATGCACAAGGGGATGCATGCGTCTGGAGTTCATTTGTAGTGGCTGGAGGCCCTGGTGAGCCCACTGTTGCCTGCCCTCCCTCCCTCCCTCCCCCCATCTCCTTCTTTCTCTGCCAAGTAAGTAATTAAGAATAATATTTTTTTAAAAGGTGGATTCTGATGGGTATGCACAGCATGCATACATGTTCAGCTAATTCATGACATGATATCCACACTTGCTTAATGTAATAATTTTAAAAACCGGTGACTTTAGTGAACTAGAGACTCCACCTACCCACAGCTTAGCAAAAAGAATCCATTATTATTCATATATACATATATACATATATATATATACATATATATATTTTTTTATTTATTTTTTATTTTTATTTTTTGGCAGGGGAGGGGAGGAGTCAAGGTAAAGGCTCATTCTAATCCAGGCTGACCTGGAATTCACTTTGTAGTGCCTTTGCTACTGAGCCATCTTTCCAGTCCACAATTCATTGTTTTTGTTGTTTTGGTTTTTTTGAGGTAGGATCTCCCCCTAGCCCAGGCTGACCTGGAATTCCCTATGGAGTCTCAGAGTAGCCTTGAATTCACAGAGATCCTCCTACCTCTGCCTCCTGAGTGCTGGGATTAAAGGTGTGCACCACCATGCCTGGCTGCCACAGTTCATTTTTATTTTTTTTTAAATTTTTTATTTATTTGAGAGCAACAGACACAGAGAGAAAGACAGATAGAGGAAGAGAGAGAATGGGCGCGCCAGGGCTTCCAGCCTCTGCAAATGAACTCCAGACGCGTGCGCCCCCTTGTGCATCTGGCTAACGTGGGACCTGGGGAACCGAGCCTCGAACCAGGGTCCTTAGGCTTCACAGGCAAGCGCTTAACCGCTAAGCCATCTCTCCAGCCCTCATTTTTATTTTTTAAACATAAACAATAAACACCTTTATTACATGGGCTAAGGATGGTTTATTTTCCTTCCTGGGCTTTGATCTTCCTCAGATAGAACTCCAGCTCCTTGCCCTCTAGCACACAGCCATCTGCTCTGCCACACTGACCAGGTCTTGATGCAATGCAGGCTGTAAGAGACCAGGTGGTCCTTAGCAAAAGCACAAAGAGGTCCCACCCAATCCATCTCCTTAAAGACCATGTGGGTCTGATTCCATGGGTAGAGGCATAAAGCCCACTGTCTCTTCAGATATACTTTATCACTACTTAAAAATCAGTAGCAGAATGGGACAAAATTCTCATCACTGAGCACAGTTCATTTTTTTTTAAATGAAGGATAGTATGGTGAGAGCCAAAAAGAAATATTTAAGTTAGCGCTCCTCTGTTCATAGGGAACAAAGATGAGACCCAGAGGTCCAGGGATTCTTTCAGGATCAGTGAAGGACTTGGTACATAGACAGTGGGGCCAGAACCCAACTCCCAATGTCAGCCACTGAAAAGGGCCATCAGGTTCATGCTGGGTCCAACACAAGGTTTTACCGAAAATACATCAGCCTAAAATTCATTTTTCTGTAAAGAATACAATCTAGCTAAAGGCAATTTAATGATGGCAATGACAAGGAAATGAGATCAAAACAACCACAGCTCATAACCAGTACCCACCATCCCTGTGTGATCTGCCCCCCAAATCTATGTAAAAAAAAAAAAAAACAACAGTTCAGGGCTGGAGAGATGGCTTAGTGGTTAAGCGCTTGCCTGTGAAGCCTAAGGACCCCGGTTTGAGGCTTGATTCCCCAGGACCCACGTTAGCCAGATGCACAAGGGGGCGCACACATCTGGAGTTCCTTTGCAGTGGCTGGAGGCCCTGGCGTGCCCATTCATTCTCAATCTCTTTCTCTCTGCCTCTTTCTCACTCTGACTGTGGCTCTCAAATAAATAAAATGATTTAAAAAAAAAAAAAAAAAAGCTCAAAAGAGAGAGACCTGGGTGTGGTGGTACACACTTTTACTCCCAGCACTCAGGAGGCAGAGGTAGGAGGATCACCATGAGTTTGAGACCACCCTGAGACTACATAGTGAATTCCAGGTCAGCCTGGGCTAGAGTGAGACCTTATCTCAAAAAACCAAAAAATAAAAAATAAAAAAAGAGAGAGAAGCCAGACCTGGTGGCACATGCTTTTAATCCCAGCACTTAGGAGGCAGAGGTATGAGGAACATCAGTTCAAGGCCATCCTGAGACCACATAGTGAATTCCAGGCCAACCTGGGCTAGAATAAGACCCTATCTCGAGAAACCAAAAAGTAAAAATAAAAAGTAAGGCTGGAGAGATAGCTTAGTGGTCAAGGAGCTTGCCTATGAAGACTAAGGACCCAGTTTCAACTCCCAGAACCCACATAAGCCAGTGTCTGAGGTCTTAACCTAAAGGATCAGTGAGCCAGGAGGATGTTTTTTTTTTTTTTTTTGTTGTTGTTTTGTTTTGTTTTGTTTTGTTTTTCAAGATAGGGTCTCATTGTAGCTCAGGCTGACCTGGAATTCACTATGTAGTTTCAGTGTAGCCGCACAACTCAAGGAAATCCTCTTACTTCTGCCTCCCGAGTGCTGGGATTAAACATGTGTACCATCATGCCCCACCACTAATTACTTTCTATTAAGAAAACAAGAACTTCTCTTGATAGGAAAAGTCATTGACTGGTTAGAGGTCATTACTACAACCTCTCCCTTATGCAAGGACATTCTTGGACTAACTCAAAAAACAAAGGCTCTGCCTCACGAGACCACACCTTGTCATTGTTTACTTCCAGGGGCTCCTGAGAGCACGGGCCAGAACGACGGAGGTAACCCTGCCACAGTTTCTTCACCATGCGATGCAGCTCTTCAAACTCCTTGTACACAGCTGGGAAGAAAGGCTGTGCTCCTGCTCGGTGACCCTTCTCAACCTTCGTGAAGATAAAGATGACAAAAAGAACTGAAACCTGAGGAAATGATACAAAAAAGAGGAAAAACCCCTGAGGGACTGAGTACCACAGGAACTGGCATGGTACTGCCTTCACCATGCAGGGTGCCTACTGTATGCCAGCAGCACCCAGCTCTGGGAGGCCAGAACAGGCCTGGGGAGGAAAAGATCCGAAAACAAACCCTTGGGGTGAGGCCATGAGCCCCAGGGATTGGGCCTCCCAAGGGCAGGAAAGGTGGCAGAAAAGGCTGAGGACAGGCTCACATGGTCTGGGCCATAGCACCAAGAGGTTCTCAGAAAACAGAGCCACAGCCAGGTATGGTGGCACATGCCTGTAATCCCAGCATTTGGGAGGCAGAGTAGGTGGATCACCATGAGTTTGAGGCCACCCTAAGACTACATAGTTAATTCTAAGTCAGCCTAGGCTAGAGTGAGACCCTACCTCGAAAAAATAAAAACAAACAAACAAAAAGAAATAATAGGGCTGGAGAAATGGCTTAGCGGTTAAGCGCTTGCCTATGAAGCCTAAGGACACCAGTTAGAGGCTGGATTCCCCAGGACCCACGTTAGCCAGATGCACAAGGGGGCACATGCGTCTGGAGTTCGTTTGCAGTGGCTGGAGGGCCTGGCGTGCCCATTCTCTATCTATCTGCCTCTTTCTCTTTCTGTCTGTTGCTCTCAAATAAATAAATAAAAATAAACAAAAAAAATTAAAAGAAATAACAAAATAGGGCTTGAGGAATGACTTAGTGGTTAAAGTGTTTGCCCGCAAAGCCAAAGGACCCAGGTTCGATCCCTAGGACCCACGTTAGCCAGATACACAAGGGGGTGCATGCGTTTGGAGTTAGTTTGTTGTGGCTGGAGGCCCTGACACGTGAAATCTTTCTCTCCCTCTTTCTCTGTCAAGTAAATAAATAAATAACAATAAAAATAAATAAAATGTTAAGAAATAATAAAATAAACTGGGTGTGGTGGTGCACACCTTTAACCTCAGCACTCAGGAGACAGAAGTAGGAGGACTGTCGTGAGTTCAAGGCTAGTCTGAGACTACACAGTTAATTAACAGGTCAGTCTGGGCCAGAGTGAGACCCTACCTTGAAAAACCAAAAAGAAAAAAAAAAAACAAAAACCGAGCCCACTAGAGGAGGCCAGCTAGACTGGAAAGGGAGCAGGGAGCCAAGGACAGTCAGTTTACTGGACCTGCTGTTGCTCATGGAGTGACTGGCCTGCTGAGACCCCCCCTACCCCCCCACCCCCACCCCCGCACCAAGGCTCACTTCAGCTCTGTCACCAGGAAGGAGAATGATCCTGGATGGCCTGGAACATCCTAAAATAAGTAGGAAGCACAGCTTTCTTTTTTTTATTTTAGGGGAGAGGTCGAGGTAGGGTCTCACTCTAGCCCAGACAGACCTGGAATACACTATGTAGTAGTCTCAGGCCTCAAAATCAGAACCATCCTCCTCCTGATCAAAGATGAGCACCACCACGCCCAGCTTGGAAGGACAGCTTTCTGAATAACTTCAAGTCATCCCTGGGTCAACTGAGAAAACACTACAAAGACTCACCTTGACCAGAAGAAATTCATACAGGGTCACGACCTGAGCTAGCTGAGGCAGTGCCAGTTCCAGCAGGTCCTCCCGGCCACAATGCTGGAGAGACTGTGGGAAGAACGTGTGGACCACTGTTAAAGCCTGTGAGAACTCCCAGCAGGCAGCAAGTTGGTGTGAGTCAGAGATAAAGCACGGAAAATTCTGCAGAAGTCAGCAACTCAAAACTCCACGTATACAGCCGCATGCTTGTTAGTCCATCGCAAAGCACTAGAGTCAATTCCAGGGTCAAAGTTTGAGCTCCCCAAGCTCTGGGTATTGTGCATCAGGCCCTGGTGAAACCTGTACACTCTGCAGGGCTCGCCACCCACATGGGGGACAGACATGCAGTCAGAAAGCCACCACCGAGGCATGTGCTGCATGATGTCCATGTCCCGCAGAAGCAGCAGGGGCCTGTGAGTGCCAGGGGCTCTGCACCTGAGGCTGACAGGCAGAAGGCCACCCAGACCAGGCTTGGAGAAACCCAAGGACTTGAATTTCTTTCCAAGGATGGTACATGGAGAGAAGTTCTGTTCAGGAGAGGTGAGGCTAGCCTCCAGCTCCGAGGATCAAGTAATCCTCCTGCCTCAGCCTTCTGAGGAGCTGCAACTAAACATGTTCACCATGGCAGCTGGCTCTGTAGGGAAGTTGGATCTCGTTCTAGCTCGGGCTGACCTAGAATTCACTATGTGGTCTCAGGGTGGCTTTGAATTTACAGCAATCTCCCTACCTCTGCCTCCCTAGTGCTGGGATTAAGGGCATGTGCCACCATGCCTGGTGTGGAGGGAAGGTTTATTTTGTAGATGGTGATGCCGGGGGATGGAGGGGAGGCTGGCTCTGCTGGGACAGGCCAATAGGAAATCATGTCACGGCACTGGCAGCAGAGGTGACGGGAGAGGAGAGGAGGGCGTGGCCCACCAGGCTGAGGAAGGATGGGGTGCAGGAGAAACAGGCAGAGCCAGGCATGGCAGCTCAGATCTAGAAACCCAGTACTTGTGAGGCTCAGGTAAGAGGACTGCAACAGGTGAGAGGATGGCAACAAGTTCAAGGTCAGTCTGGGCTCCATAATGAGTTCAAAGTCAGCCTGGACCAGTAAAATCCTGACAGAAAGAGGGACAAGAGAGGGCGCGCGCCGCAACACAGAGAAGGAAAAGGGACTGGGCTTCCCTCCACGGCCTCCGAGCTCCCTCAGGCACAGAAGATGGGCGCCCTCGGTAAAGAGGTTTCTAACGAGAGATTTGAAGTTGCAGGGAGAGGTCAGAAAAGGAGGCACAAACGAAGAAGTCTGGAAAGGGACAAAGACCTGAGAGAGCGCGAGGATGGGCGGCCCGCGCAGAGACGCAGCGCGGGGAGGAACAGGGGCTGCCAGGCCCGGGGGAAGCAGGAAGAAGCCCCCGACCCCCAGAGTGGCTGCAGGAAACCCTCACCAGCAAGACAAAAATGCGGACCTGTGACTCGGAGAATGAAAGCGCGGGGAGGCCAGAGGGCAGGGCCTCTGCTCAGCACCGCGCGCGCTCGCTCGCCCACGGCCGCAGTGCAGCTGGGTCTGGTTTACGTACCACCCGCCACACCCGGAACGGGGCCTGGTGCTTTATGGACGCAGTATAAATTAATGTCCGCCTCTGGCAAAGTTTCTCAAAGAGTCTGAATGGTCCTGCTGCAGACAGTCACCCACCTCCCTGGTGAGACAGCTGGAGCACTGTAAGGCAAGTCGAAGGGATGCCACATTGCTGCCACGCATGACTGGCAGGGGCCAGCCCTAGTGTCTTTGACACGACCTGGCTTCAAATTCTGGACCAGCCTTCTGCCTGCGGGGACCCCGTGCTAGCTCCTTCCCCCGAGTTTCAGGCTGCTCACCTATTAGGACGGGAGGTTACTGTAGAAAAACAAACTTGGAGCTTAGCTCAGGGACACCAGGATGTGGTGGAGCCTGAAAGAAGGTCACTAAATGCTGGGCGATGGTGGTGCACGCCTTTAATCCCAGCCCAGGGTGGGAGGGGGATAGAAAACCATTCCTGTGTTTTCTTTTTTTATTTTTTTCAGGTAGGGTCTCACTCTAGCTCAGGCTGACTTGGAATTCACTATGTAGTCTCAGGCTGGCCTTGAACTCATGACAATCCTTCTGTCTTGCCTCCATAGTGCTGGGATTAAAGGTGTGCGCCACCACGCCTTGCCATTTCTGTTATTTCTGAATTACTTCCATGTAAACACAGGTCATAGTTATCCCACACTCTGAAATCAAGATGAAGTTTATTAAGGGGAAAACCACAAAGTGTGGTATTTATTTAAGGAGACTGGGATCTGGG